>NC_133336.1:180897354-181246854 GCF_042186555.1 Aquarana catesbeiana
ACAGAAGACTGCCATCATCTCTCTCTATTGGGCCGGATAGAGCCCTGACTATCATCTCTTTTTTGGGCCGGTCAGAGCCCCGACTACCATCTCTCTTTTGGGCAGGTCAGAGCCCCAACTATCATCTCACTTTTGGGCCAGATAGAGCCCCGTCTTCTACCTCACTTTTGGGCCGGACAGAGCCCCTTCCTCTCTAGTAGACAGAGATTCTCCTCTGCCCTACCCACAGTCTACTTACTTTGCCCAAAGAAAACCTTAGCTGTTCCTTTCCACATAGGAGACCAGTACATCTCTCAAGAAGCCACTGGGTGACCCCATCTCCAGGAATCCACTCACTGCAAGTATCTTCACGTTTCCTATAAACTTTATTCCTGTGTAGTGCTACTAAGCTTGAGTTGCCTCTGAAGCTCCCCGTTGTGGCTGTGTATTACCACTCTAAATAAAACCAATTGTATTTCCAAACTTATCTGAGTCTTCCTACCTGATAGCTGTTAAGGTTAAAGTTACCTGTTAAGAATATAGTATTCATAGACTTCCGAAGCTGTGATCCACACAATCCAACATAGTTCACTGCCTGAAGCGTTACAAGGAGTATGTCTTCTTGTACCCATATGTGCCAGAAAGTCTGGAAGCTGAAATCCAATGCAATCGGGCACAGTGGGTTGATGCTATTATCTGAGAGTATCTGAAAATTCCTGCTCACTGTGATATAAGAAAGTTATCACCCCGACACACGGGGAAGTGCTCCTGATACCAGCAGTTGCAGAAGGTCCCCTAAAAGTGACATGCTGGCCTGTTCCCCTGGAATTGCCAGTATGCCTCACTCTGAAATGTGATCAGCTGTCATTGGCTGACAGCTGATCACATGGTAAGGGGCCGGGACCGGCCCCTTACACAGATCGGTGATCAGCCGAGTCTCAGTGACTCGGTGATCACAGCGCGCCCGGCGCGCGCCCTGCAGGGCGTGTGCAGGGAGCGTGCACAGGGGAGGCCGTCATATGACGGCCTCCCGGGAATGCAGGTCCGCGCTGTGGCCGTCATTCGGCCATAGCGCGGATAGCAGGTGGTTAAAGAACCTCATTCCTCACCTACGCGATAACATCACTAGAGCCCAAAGCAGACAAAAGGCCTACTACGATCTTCACAGGAGAACTCCACCCTCATACAAGATCGGAGCTTTAGTATGGCTATCCACCAAACACTTTAATCTGCAGGCGCCTTCACACAAATTTAGTGGATTATTCATTGGTCCTTTTTCCATCCACTCAGTGATTAACCAGGCAGCAGTGAGGCTAAACCTACCGTCGTCCCTACGTATTCATCCGACCTTCCACGTCTCCCTAATAAAACCCTACCATCCCAACACCTTCCCCAGCCGAGTTCCAATGCCTCTACCGCCGGTTGAGGTTAACAGCCAGGTGGAATATGAAATCGCTCAGATCCTGGACTCCCGGCTATATAGAAACCGCTTACAGTATTTGATCCATTGGAAGAACTACGGTCCACAGGATGACTCCTGGGAACCGGCCTCCGAGGTTCATGCCCCACGGCTTGTCCGCCTTTTCCATTCTCACAATCCTGACAGGCCTGCTCCCTTGGCCCCCAGGAGGGGTCCCTCGAGGGGGGTCCTGTAATGTCCTTATCCCTCCACTGGAGGCTCCGACATCTCTCCTGTAATGTCTTTATCCCTCCACTGGAGGCTCCGACATTTCTCCTGCAATATTCTTATGGAGCTCTGATATCTCCACAAACTCCGTCGCAGATTGATGACGTCACAATGACATCACTCGGCTCCTCCTCTTGTCCCTACTTAAACAGCCGACCTCATTTGCTTGACATTCGTGCTAAGAACCTGATGTCAGGTAAAGATCTTCAACAGAAGACTGCCATCATCTCTCTCTATTGGGCAGGTCAGAGCCCCGACTATCATCTCTCTTTTGGGCTGGTCAGAGCCCCGACTATCATCTCACTTTTGGGCCAGATAGAGCTCCGTCTTCCACCTCACTTTTGGGCTGGACAGAGCCCCTTCAACTTCCACTTGCTGGGCCGGACAGAGCCCCTTCCTCTCTAGTAGTCAGAGACTCTCCTCTGCCCTACCCACAGTCTACTTACTTGCCCGAAGAAAACCTTACCTGTTCCTTTCCACATAGGTAACCAGTACATCTCTCAAGAAGCCACTGGGTGACCCCATCTCCAGGAATCCACTCACTGCAAGTATCTTTATGTTTCCTATAAACTTTATTCCTGTGTAGTGCTACTAAGCTTGAGTTGCCTCTGAAGCTCCCTGTCGTGGCTGTGTATTACCACTCTAAATAAAACCAATTGTATTTCCAAACTTATCTGAGTCTTCCTACCTGATAGCTGTTAAGGTTAAAGTTAACTGTTAAGAAAAAAAGTATTCATAGACTTCCGAAGCTGTGATCCACACAATCCAACATAGTTCACTGCCTGAAGCGTTACAAGGAGTATGTCTTCTTGTACCCATATGTGCCAGAAAGTCTGGAAGCTGAAATCCAATGCAATCGGGCACAGTGGGTTGATGCTACTATCTGAGAGTACCTGAAAATTCCTGCTCACTGTGATATAAGAAAGTTATCACCCCGACACACGGGGAAGTGCTCCTGATACCAGCAGTTGCAGGAGGTCCCCTAAAAGTGACATGCTGGCCTGTTCCCCTGGAATTGCCAGTATGCCTCACTCTGAAATGTGATATTCTGATCTGCTGCTTTGGATTGTCAGCATGTCTTGTTCTTCACATGTGAGCAAAAGTGATTTCAGTCCCTGGCCGTGATAAAGAAAGGCTGAGATATGTTACATGTGCAAGGTGACTTTGTTGCTCTGGAAGATGGAAAAGTTCTTTATGATTACAGTCCCTTGCATGTTTGTGTGGCTAAAGTGCTACATAGACTGATGTGAGGATTGCAGACTGTTTCTTCTTTTCTGATTTTTGCAGGACTAAGGCCGGCCTGCCACCCTGATCTGAGCCAGTTGGATAGAGGTTACTGCTGATGAACTCTGGGTGAGGTCAAAGTTCTGCCCTTAATTTTTTAAGGAGCCTGATAGTTCGGGGAGGGGCCCCTCTCACCAAGAACTCCAAAGAGAACTGTTCACTTCTGGTGTTGTGTTTTTCTCTGCTTGTTTCTGTCAGCAGGATAATAACCCCCTCCTGACAGAACTAAATGGGGAAAAAAAGTGAAGTGATGTCTGTGGGTATGCTAGAATATTCTGGAAAGAGGAGAGATGGGATGGAGCTGCCTGGAGTATTCTTAGAGCCCTGACCAATCTCCAACCTGGATTGGCAGGGGGCAGGCCCCCTCAAATACTCAGGGTCAGCCCAGCTGGGGAGGAGTTGTTCGGGTGGAACCTGGAGATGGAGTGTTAGGCTGTCGTGACATTTGCGGGAGCTCCCCAGTCTGGGCAGTGACCTTGGGCCTGGGCTTGGGTGCGGACAGGACCCTCTCAAGACACATGGAGGTGTCCTGGACAGATGACACGGGAGCAAGGAGAGGGCAGTGGGAGAATACTGCCAGGCAAGTCTCCAGGAGGAACAACAAGTTGCAGCCAAGAGGGCTGGTGAGTGACACACAGTCAGGAGGACTGGGAGGCACGCCTAAGAGGACTGGGAACAAGCATTCTGGGATGGGTGCAGAACCAGTGGAGAGGACTGTGGTGGCACGGGCAGTGGAAAGAGGCAGCTGCAGCCAGGAGGGCTGGCAGGGCCAGAAGAGGTGGTACTGGGTTCAGTAGCTACGTGGGACAGCTAGCACTAGGACTACCATTTATGCTACACCATAGGGGCCTGCGGTCCCTGTCTGAAAAGGGCATTTCTGCATTGGGCCTGGCTGGGTCAGTGTCAGGCCTCCAATTCAGTGTTAGCTGGTCCTGGGAGTGACAGTCTGCAAGCAAGTTTGTGCTGAAGGAAGAGAGAAAGTTGTATATAGTTCTCAGTCCCTACATTGCCTTTTTCAACTGGGCATCCCATATTTACCCTATCCCCATCCAAGTTACAATCCCCTCAATAAAAAAAAAAAAAAACAAAGTAAAAGGACTGCTTCTTGACTACTGAGTGTCTAAAGATTTGTGTGCCTGGCTGGGCAGGGTGAGAGACGCTGTGGGGTACATGTACACATACATAAGAACAAACTTTCTGTAGCGGTCACTCAGGTGCACATCGCCAGTACATAATTAGTCACCTTCCCTTCACCCTCCTCTCTTTGGGAGCACCATAGTGTTGGGACCCATTTCTCTGTATACTAAATTCTGTAGCTTTATACTGCATTCAAACCGAGATTCACAAGGTGAATTACCATGCACTGTCAGCCGTGATTAACAAGATGTAGATTCTGTAGTATGCTAGTCTTTCTTTCTATGTATTATTCCATAGCTCTACCCAGCCGGGCATGCTCCCAGGTGTCACTCTTCGTCCAGGGGTCATTAGTACTCACTGAGAGGGCTCTGACCTGCCCATTAGGCTTTATGCATCTAGCTCATGACTCCCTTTGTGTCGTTCCAGAGACAGAACTGCTGCAGCTGCACCTCCAGATTCTGTACAGTTCTCTGAGGACCTCCAGGTGGAATAGCACTCATGACAGATCACTTAGCCTGGTCTAAAAGGCCTTTTGTATCCCATTCCCAGTCTTATAGATTATGTTTTGTGAGTCAGGACGACTATAGTTTGCTCTTCTGGGTGTAGGACTATCCCACCCTGACCTTCTGCCTCATACAGGGCCCTTGTAGTAGCCGACTACATCTGCAGGTTTGTGGGATGTTTTACTCCCATGCCCCGTCAGACTAGGTCTCCCCCATATTGGCATAAGTCACCTAGTGGTGGAAAAGCTAATTGCACCTGCTTACACATCTGCAGAATAGCTGCTCTCTCTTTCTGGTCTCATAGGACATACTGACAGCAATGGGAGACTAGGCTCCTAATGCTGGCAGTCAAATCCTGTGAGGAGGGAGCAGGGGGTGTGGCCAAGCCATGCTGTGTGTGTCTATGGACGCATGGTGCCCCCTCAGCACACAAGTTGCTATGGGGGCACATAGAGAAGAGGAAAAGCTTTAGCCTTTAGGACCACTCTTGCAGCAAGCATTTTGTTGTTTTTCCAAAGATAAGATGATGTGATTAAGTTGATTAATAATATGTTAATCTGTTTTAGAAAAAATGTGTTTGTATGTAGAATCCATAATGCTGTATGTACACGAGGGCAGCCTTATCTGCTCAGGTGCTACATGGTTCTGCTTTACTACTTCTTCTCCCGATGCAAATCCATGAGTTGGCCGAATAATTTTAAAAAAATTCCTCTATGGGTGATATTTTTGTTTAAAGCAAAACAAAACCCTCCTATGCTTTACAACCACAGAAGCTGACATTTTAGCCTCTGTTTGATCTGCAGTTTCCTAATGTGCTGCACATGTGATCAGTTATGACACCAGCAATTTGACTCAAAGTTAAAGGGGTTGTAAACCATCCTATGCATTAAGGTGCGAAAACACCTGGCAGTGACCGGCCCCCTAGCCCCCCCCCCCCATTTTACTTACCTGAGCCCCGTATTTCCCTCGGCGGGGACGTGCTCTCCCTCTCTCCACGGGGTCCCAGCTCTTGATTAGATAGATTGATAGCAGCGCTGGGGAGCGGGGCCAAGTCCGGCATTCGTGTCTATGGACACAAGCACACAAGCAACATTGACAGTTATCACTCACAGCCTGCCTTGTTTTGGGAAACCGTTAAATCAATGGGTTTAGTTCCTCTTTAACAGATGTTAGCCAGTTAGGAATTGTTAAAAGCTAATCTACCCTTCCTCTAGTGGCTAATCTACATATCTTTACATTAAACTAAGTAGCCCCCTTGTCCTAAAAAGGAGCTACTATTTCAATTTAGTTTTTGGCTGGGCTGTAGTTATCTTAGCACGATTGTATAGTTTTTCACCTGGTTTTTCCCTAAATGTGATTTCTAACTATCACCAGTAGATGTCACTGCTATCACTGGTCATAGTATGAGATTTCACAAACAAAACTAAGTTATGAATATATGTATTTTCTTTAGCCAATCCCGTAGGAGGTTTGTGCAACTGGTGCATGCTGGGGAGGATATAAATATCTGTAACAGGCCACGTGCTTGCTCTCTTGCCTCAGGCTTAGGCCGGAGGAGGTGCTGCTGGATGGAGTTCTGCTGTTAGGCCCAATATACTGCAACGTATGCTGAAGTGGTCCTGAAGCTGTCCTGCTCGGTCTGGAGGAAGCTGTGCCAAAGAGGAAACCCAGGGGAGGTCCCTTGCTGTAGAGAGCCTAGAAGAAGGTTGATCCCTCAGAAGGGCTTGGTGACTCACTTGGAGGATGCACTGGAATTGGGAGCATGCTTACAGTGTTCTGACACTGTGAAGTTGGACATTGATTTGGATCTGGAGAGTCTGTAAGTGATCTGTTACCTTATCTGGGACCCCTAACCCTCACCTCCTTAACTGTTCTGCAATAACACTTTAAAAAGAAGTGACTGGCACACACTTTTCTTTTCTCAGTCAGCCCATTTTAGCCATGGGGAGAAATAATAGCCCACCCCGGCCTCTGGAGGTGCTATCTTGTCTTGGGGGCATCAGAGGAGTGCTACAACAAAATAACAACTCTCTACTTTAAAAAAAATTAAAAGTAAAATTTAGAAAAAATTTGTGTCGATTCAAAATTGGACTAAAGTAGACATTGTAATAATATGTGCTCAGTGAAGGAACATAATGCATTCCTTTTAACTAAATTACTTTGTTATAGTGAGGTACATAGTAGCAGTTTAGAATGATGTATTCAAAAGATATACTGCTCAAAGCAGTAGCATCCATACCTCTCAAGATGGCTAAGAGATGGTTAAGAGGAACACCTCTAAGCAAAGCACACACCCTAGCCATGCCTCCCGAGACATAGGTGTCCGTTTATGAAGTAGTGAAAAATTTTCACTGCTCCATTCTCCGGCATTCACAGAGGAAATCGTTCTCTGGATGACAGTTTATGAAGCGGTGTAGATCGCTTCTCCTTTGGAGGAGTGAAGCGGTCTACAAATGCTTCGAATAGTGGAGAACAGCCCCTGATACTAGAATCTCATGAGACTTTACGAGAGTACAGTACCAGAAATTCACTAAAACACAGAGATGTCCGTTTATTAAAGTGGAGTTCCACCCAAAAGTGGAACTTCCACTCATCAGATTCCTCCCCCCCTCCGGTGTCACAGTTGGCACCTTTCAGGGGGGAGGGGAGTACAGATACCTGTATATTACAGGTATCTGTACTCACTTCCGGCATAGATAGCCACAGAATCTGCGGTTATTTACGCCACTTCCTGCTCCCTCCCCGCTGCCTGCTGGGAAACACATGGGTCCCAGAAGCAGCAGGGACCATCCGTATTGCGCTGCGCGACTCGCGCATGCGCAGTAGGGAACCGGGAAGTGAAGCCGCACGGCTTCACTTCCTGATTCCCTTACCGAAGATGGAGGCGGCAGCACCCGAGGACGGAGAGACGGTTCCGCCTCGGGTGCCGACATCGCGGGCACCCTGGACAGGTAAGTGTCCATGTTTTAAAAGTCAGCAGCTGCAGTATTTGTAGCTGCTGACTTTTAAAAAAAAAAATTTTCGGCGGCGCTCCGCTTTAAGCAGTGATAAATTATCACAGCTCAGTACACAGAGGCGGAACAATGTGAAGCTTAGAGGCGTGCCCGAGTCCGTCTTAAATGCTCAATTAAACCAATACGTCTGCGATCTCATTCAAGCTGTCCTGCCATCTATCCCAGTATCTGAAATAATCATTGACAGGATCCACCGCCTGCCTAAACCCGCATACCTTTCTGATGATATCCCCTGTGATGTAATCATGAGAGTACACTTCTATCACGTGAAAGACCAATTCACGTCCAACTTCTGCAAAACAAAACATCTGCCCGAACGATTCTCTCATCTCCAAATTTACGCGGATCTTTCTCAATTTACGCTGCAAAAGAGGAAATCGCTTGCAACAATTACAAAAGCACTGCGTAATCATAATATCACATATCGCTGGGGCTACCCCGTGAAACTTACCATTACCTACAATGATACCACCTCAGTAATCACAACACTTACTGATGGTCTTGCATTACTCCGCTCATGGGACATTCTCCCAGAACAGGAAAATCCACGAAGTTCACCCCCCAAAGGATTGAACAAACATGAGCAATGGCAAGTGGTATCCCACAAACGCAAGCCAAAATCTCAGACAACATGATCGCCTTTAAATTCCAGTCTGGCAACAACTACCTTTTCTGACCTCCCCGGTTCGATGGCCCTATAGCCATGATTTTCCCCCTACAAGTAATGTGCAGCAATGCTGCAATCGGATTCCAATTGGAATCGCTTTTGTTTTTTATTGACTGTTATATGTTTTTTTTCATTTCTCCCTGACTCCGAATTCTTCTCCTTCTACATCCTGTCAGTCCAATGTCTACCAGCAACTACAACTCCTCTCCAGTACCCCATCGGAAGACCTACTAACGCCTGGCCTCGAACCCACACACCTAACTCTGCTACATCTTCAATTCGCCACCAACGCTCTACCAACCAAAGGTAACAAATACTTGCAACTGTCATACCTTGATGGCCCTTAAAATATTTTCCCTTAATGTACGGGGCCTTAACCAGCCTGCTGAGCGAGCATCTCTATGGAGTGAGTCTCTTAGGTTTGGCTGCGACCTTATATGTGTTCAGGAGACGCATTTCCAATCCTCAGTACCATCTTCTTTTCACCACAAACAATTTCCTCATGTCTTCGCTGCCTCTGCTCCCCAAAAAAAGAAGGGAGTTCTCATCGCAGTCAAAAACACAGTAGCTTTCTCCCTACATGAATCCATATGCGACCCGGAAGGCAGATACCTGATCCTCAGATGTGACATGTAGCAGGGCGTCCCAGAGAGAGCCAGGAAAAGACCTGTTCGGGGTTTATACATCTCCCAGGCTCCTCTCATACACGTTCAGGGATCTCTGATCCATGGTCCAGTTCAGGTCTTGGTCCTCTCCCCCAGGCTAATTTAAGCTCACCTGAGCAGACAGCCTTTGCTCTTGGCCTGGGATACTCAGACAACTTCTGTGTAGGAGAGCAAAAAGGTATGTGGAAGCTGACAAGCTGTAGGCTTGCTCAGCCTGGTAGATGGGATCTGTAAATATTGTTTAGTTAGTGCCGAGACACGGCTAGGTTTTGTTTTGGCTATTTTTGTTCCTATTTGGTTTTTTTGGAACACTGTTCAGCACCTGTATATAGACTTGTATATATCACAAATAAACACCGCACTGTTTGTCACTATTTCACTGGATTTGGCATCTGTGCCTGAAAGACTGCTCATCCCAGGGAGCTTTGTACCTGCTACCTGTCCCCCAGGTTACATATGGTGGAGACTGCGACCAGCTGTAGTAAGTTACTACTTAAAAGGCCAGTACCTAGAGTGACTAAACATGGAGGAAATCCTAAAACAATTAGTGATATCCAACGCTGCACAGCAACAATCCAATGCTGCACAGCAACAAGCAAACGCTGCACTGCATCAAGAAAACGCTACACAGCAGCAAACAAACGCTATCGCACAGGAGCAAACCAATGCGCTGTGCCAACAGATTGGTGCTGTACAGGAGCTATCGCAGAGGCTGTTTGAACAGCTAGCCACTGATGCAAAAGAGGATAGGAAAACCCTGGCTGCAGTTGTGGAGACGCTAGCACAGTGGTCACCTGCTAAAGTTAATGTTGTTGGAGACAAGCCCTCAGCCATCCATGTGGGTCGCTTTCTTTCTAAGATGACTGCAGATGATGATCCAGAGGCCTTTCTCTTAATGTTTGAACGGACCGCTGAGAGGGAAGGTTGGCCCAAAACCCAGTGGGCAGGACTGGTCGCCCCCTTGCTGTCTGGAGAATCGCAGAAGGCCTACTATGATTTGGAGTCAGCAGAAGCAGGAGACTATGAAAAGGTCAAGCGGGCAATCCTGGCGCGACTTGGAGTCACCTTGGCAGTTCGAGCACAGCGGGTCCACAGCTGGTTCTTCCAAGATGAGAGGCCCCCAAGATCGCAGATGTTTGACCTAATTCACTTGGTGAGAAAATGGCTACAGCCAGAGTCCCTGTCTGAGCCACAAATAGTGGAGCGTGTGGTCATGGACCGGTTCCTGAGGTCACTACCAGTTCCCCTGCAGAAGTGGGTGAGTCAAGGAGACCCCAACTCGGCGGACAACCTCGTGGAACTCGTTGAAAGGTACTTTGTTGCAGAGAGCCTGGTCACCACCCCTACAGCCGCACGGACTTTCCACCCAAAGCCACGGTCTCCCCAGGCAACCGGTAAGACTGTTCCAGGGGAAGTGGGTGGTAAGCATGGCAAGGAAATAGGGGGGAGGATTTTTGGTGCCAGGACTGAAGTTTGGCATCCCAAACAAGGGAAGCTACTGCCTGTCAGCAAACCAAACTGGGGAAACATCAGGTGTTTTCGTTGCCAAGAACTGGGACATGTTGCAGCAAACTGTCCATTGACAGATGAACCAATGCAGTGTGATCTATCTATTAGAAGGCAGTCTATGTTTGCTGCTGTTTCATGCGCTGCAGCACCAAGTATGGGAAAACACATGTACCAAATGACTGTTAATAATAAGCCTATTACGGCCTTGCTGGACTCTGGAAGTCTAGTGACTTTGGTTACAGCTGAGATGGTTGAAACTGTGAATTTGCATGCTAAAAAAGTTGCTGTGATCTGTGTACATGGGGATACCCACGAGTATCCTATAGCCACTGTTCAGTTTAAAACTGGCTTAGGTACGGTGACCCATCCGGTCGGACTTGTGCCCCACTTGGTGCACGAGGCCATCGTTGGTAGGGACTTCCCTAAGTTTAGGGAACTGTGGGATCGTCCCGACCCGGTCGCAGTAGCTGACTCAGTGAAAGAGCCAGAACTCCTGGCCGCTACTGACAATGTGGGTTCAGGGGACTCTTCTCAGGGCTCCCCGGGTTTTCCTTTCTCAGTTATGGCAGGAGAGCTGGAGGAGCCTGAGGAGGTCCCCACAACCAGTGGAGCTGGACAGCCATCTGCTGAATCTGAGCCTACGTTGGAGTTTGCTGACCTTAATGTACACAAGGAAAATTTTGGTACCGAGCAGAGAAAAGACCCAACCCTTGCCAGGGCCTGGGAAAATGTAATGGTGATTAATGATGTACCTGTCGAATCAGGGGACAGGCTCTGTTTTCCTTATTTTAGCAGCAATGAGGATTTACTGTATCGAGTATGTAAAAAACATGATGAAGTGGTTGAACAGTTGGTGGTCCCTAAGCCATACAGACGGGTGGTGTTGGAACTTGCCCATGGGCACTTGCTAGGAGGTCATTTAGGGAAAACTACTGAAAGGGCGTTGCGCAGGTTTTATTGGCCCGGGATACAGAAGGATATTGAGAATTATTGTCAATCCTGTCCTGTGTGTCAGATGTCAGCCCCACTACAACACTTCCGAAGTCCTTTAGTGCCCTTGCCCATTATTGAAGTGCCCTTTGAGAGGATTGCCATGGACCTTGTGTGTCCACTCCCCAAGTCTGCCCGAGGTCATCAGCATATCCTTGTAATAATGGATTATGCTACCCATTACCCCGAGGCCATTCCCTTACGCACCGCGTCTGATAAAAACATTGCCAAAGAGCTGTTTATGGTGTTCAGTCGTGTTGGAATCCCTAAAGAAGTCCTTACAGACCAGGGCACCCCATTTATGTCACGAATAACTAGAGAGCTGTGCAAGTTATTTAAGGTGTCGCAATTGCGAACCTCGGTGTACCATCCTCAAATGGATGGCTTGGTGGAACGCTTCAATAAGGCATTAAAGAGCATGTTAAAAAAGGTTGTTGACAAGGATGGGAAAAACTGGGACTTCCTGATACCATACTTGATGTTTGCCTTTAGAGAGGTTCCCCAGTCCTCCACGGGGTACTCTCCATTTGAGTTGCTCTATGGGAGACACCCTCGGGGACTCTTAGACATAGCCAAAGAAACTTGGGAGGGGGAGCAGACACCCCATAAAAGTGTCATTGAGCATATCGCTCAAATGCAGGACAGGATTGCAGCAATCATGCCGATGGTAAAAGAACACTTACTGCAGGCCCAAGCAGCCCAACAGAGGATATACAACAGGGGGGCCCAACTCCGTGTTTTCTCACCTGGTGACAGGGTCCTGGTGTTAGTTGCCACTGTTGAGAGCAAGTTCCTGGCTAAGTGGCAGGGTCCCTTTGAAGTAATTGAAAGAGTTGGGGAGGTCAATTACAAGGTATATCAACCAGGGAAAAGGAAGCCCGAACAGATTTACCATATAAACCTGTTAAAGCCCTGGAAGAATAGACTGGCGTTAACTGCGAGGTCCCTCACGGTAACGCCTAAGGGTGCTGAGTCCCTTCTGATCCCCGAGGTCACTATTCCAGACACCCTGTCATATTCCCAAAAGCAGGAAACTAGAGAATTCCTGATAAGAAATAGAGCGAAATTTTCAGAGTTACCTGGCACGACTTCAGCAGTTCACCATGATATTGTTACTGAACCAGGGGTCTGTGTAAAGCTCAAACCGTACCGAATTCCTGAAGCGAGGAGAAAGGACATCAGCGAGGAAGTTAAAAGAATGTTGGAGCTAGATGTCATTGAGGAATCCAATAGTGACTGGTCTAGCCCCGGATGGCACTTGGAGGTTCTGTAATGACTTCAGGAAGCTTAATGCAGTGACAAAGTTTGACACGTACCCAATGCCCAGAGTGGACGAACTTCTAGACCGACTTGGCAAGGCTCGCTATCTGACCACTTTGGACTTGACAAAAGGTTTTTGGCAAATACCCCTGACTGGTAGCGCCAAAGAGAAGACTGCATTTGTGACCCCGAGGGTTCATTTCAATATAAAAAAATGCCTTTTGGGTTGCAAAATGCCCCCGCGACATTTCAGAGGGCCATGGACAGGACTCTAAGACCCCACCGACAATATGCAGCAGCATATCTAGATGACATAGTGGTACATAGCACTGACTGGGAGTCTCACTTGCCCCGTGTCCAGGCTGTCCTTGATTTCCTCTTCAAAGAAGGTTTTACAGCAAATCCAAAAAAATGTGCAATTGGTCTAGAGGAAGCCAAGTATTTTGGGCTACACTATTGGGCGTGGTGTCCATAAAACCTCAAGTGAATAAAATAGAAGCCATCCAGGAATGGCCACGTCCTGCAAACAAGAAGCAGGTCAGGGCCTTTCTTGGCATTGCGGGGTATTATAGAAGATTTATCCCAAATTTTGCAACTATAGCTGCCCCATTGACAGACCTTACGAAAGGGAAAGGTGAAATGGTCCTCAGTAGCAGAGGAATCTTTCCAAGTCCTGAAGAAGGCTCTTTGTGCACAACCAGTACTGTACTCCCCCCGATTTCTCCAAAGATTTTTTGGTTCAGACGGATGCGTCTGATGTTGGTATCGGGGCAGTACTATCACACCTCTGCCGGGTTAGCCCCCCATATCAAAATTTTTGAAAAAATCTTATGCAGTTTGTTAGATCTTTGTTAGATCAGGTTAGATCAACCGTTGTTTGCGTTAGATCTCACACAGAAGAAGCGATATTAACAGTTATTTGATGGGGGGGCTAACCCGTCATCAGCCCCCCCTTATCAAAAAATTGACCAAACAGCTATTTTGGAAGCAATTTGTTAGATCTGGTAAGATCAAGTGGTTTTAACGTTAGATCTCACATAATTAGAGACTTATTAAGTGATTAATGAGGGGGGCTGGCCCCCCCCTTATCAAATTTTCAGCCCAAAAATCATTCAGGCTAATGGATATTCGTTAGATCCGGTAAGATCAGGTGGTTTTAACGTTAGATCTCACATCATTTCAGAGGTATTCCACATCAAAATAGAGATATTAGGTGGTACATATGGATGGGCTGGCCCCCCCCTTATCGAATTTTCTGGCCAAAAATCATTCAGGCTAATAGATACTCGTTAGATCCGGTAAGATCAAGTGGTTTTAACGTTAGATCTCACATAATTAGAGACTTATTCAGTGATTAATGAGGGGGGCTGCCCCCCTTATCAAATTTTCTGGCCAAAAATCATTCAGGCTAATAGATATTCGTTAGATCCAGTAAGATCAATTGGCTTTAACGTTAGATCTCACATAATTTCAGAGATATTCCACATCAAAATAGGGATATTAAGTGGTACATAAGGGGGGCCAGCCCGTCCATATCAAATTTTCTGGCCAAAAATCATTCAGGCTAATAGATATTCGTTAGATCCGGTAAGATCAAGTGTTTTTTTTTTTTTTTTTTGTTTTTTTGTTTTTTTGTTTTTTTTTTTATCCACTTCAGCGAAAGTTTTCCGAGAGACATTATTTCAACTTTATGTGTCAAACTTTATCTCTTCTCCTTTTTCACATCATTGTGGATTGTTTCCGTCACATCTTTATTATTTTTCCCTTCTAGGATATTCTTAAATAATTTTAAAAACCGACGACAAAACGCCTTCTATAATTATAAACCCTATTATTATCTTAATCTCTCTCAGTCCCTCTTATTTCCCCCGTCCCCCCTCCCCCTCCCCTGTGTCTGGTCCGTTCCTTTATGTTGTTTATTTATCCACTTGGCTCTGCACCTATTTTTTCTTTTATCCTATCTAAATAAATATCCGAGACTTTGTAGTTTTTCCAACTTTCCCATCTACTATTATCCCCTTTCTCTCCTCCTTCCATTTTGTAGTGATAATCTATTTCCTTTAGCCAGTTTCTAATGTCTGGTTTTCCACTTTTTAGCCAATTCTTGGGAATTAAGGCCTTGGCCGCATTCAGGAGGTTAGGTATTATTGATTTTCTATATTGTTTCTTAGGTTTATTGTAGATATGGAAGAGGCAAGTCCAAATATTTTGTTCTATTTCTTCTCCAGTTATTTCTTTTATGTTATTTAACACTTCCTTCCAGTACTCCATTATTATTGGGCATTCCCACCATATGTGTGTGATCGTTGCTATTTGGCCACATTTTCTCCAACACAAGGAGGTTCTATCTTGATGGAATCTGTGTATTCTTACTGGGGTCATATACCATCTTGATACTAGTTTATAATTCATTTCTATGGTCTTCATGTCCCAAGCCTTATTATATCCCATTTCTATAATTTTTTCCACTTTTTGGTTATCTATTTTTAAATTCATTTCTTTTTCCCATTGATTTATATATTCTGGTCTTTCTTGTGCTTCCAAATCTGTCAGTATACTATAAATTTTTGATGTTCCGTTTTTTAATGGTGTTTCATTGCTACATAGCTTTTCCAGTGCAGTTAATTTTGTTTCATCTCTCAGTGGGTGTGGTATTGTGCTTACTAGGTGCCTTAGTTGAGTATACTTCCATTCATTCATCTTCCATCCATTCCTTTCCTCTATTTCTACTCGTGTTCTTATTTTACCATTTCTAGTGATATCTTTCAGTTGTGGGTTACCTATTCCTTGGATTTCAAATATTTCCCTCCCAGGGGTGAAGAGATTCGATCCTGTGAGTGCTAATAGTGGTGAATTATATTTCCATTCATTCTTTAGGTGGATGGTGTCCCAAATTTTAAATACATTTTTTGTTATTTCGTGCATGTCGGTGTCCAATATTCTATATTTCCGTGGAATCCAAATATTCTTATGTAGTGTGGCTCCACTTATTGTGTTTTCCATTTCCACCCATTTTTTTTTCATTTTTCTCATTTGTCCACTCTAACATTCGTGTTAAAACTATGGCTTTATAGTACCTACTTATATCTGGAGCAGCAAGACCTCCATGCTCCTTTTTCCTTGTGATCAGCGTGTAATTAATTCTTGGTTTTTTATTAAGCCATATGTATTTTAGCAGGATTGTTTTAATTATTTTAAAAAAGCTCTGCGGGATTTTTACTGGTAACATCTGTAATCTGTAGTTTATTTTAGGTAATATCGTCATCTTAAACATATTTATTCTTCCAATCCATGAAAGTGGCTGTATTCTTAACTTTTTCATTTCTTCTTTGACCTCATTGATCAGTGGAATAAAGTTTGCCTGATAAATTTTTTCGACTCTAGGAGTTATTTTAATTCCAAGGTAATTTAGTTCTTTTACCCAAGTGAATGGGAATTCTTTTTGTAAAAACTGAACTTCCTTTTTCTCTAGACCTATGTTTAATATTTCCGTTTTTATTGGATTAATTTTGAAGTTTGACAGTTCTCCGTATTTTTTAATTTCTTTCAGTATGTTTGGGAGTGACACTCTTGGGTTGGATACGTACATCAAGATGTCGTCCGCGTAAGCAGCGATCTTATGCTCTTTTCCTCCTAGTTTCGCTCCTTCTACCTCTTTGTTATTGCGGAGTGTTGCTAATAGTGGTTCTAAAGCCAATACATATAATAGTGGAGACAGTGGACAGCCTTGCCGTGTTCCATTCTGCATCTTCATTTTTGGAGAGAGTCTACCGTTTACTTTTACGACTGCTGTCGGGCCATTATACAAATTTGTTATCCACTTCATCATTTTTGTCCCGATACCCAAATGCCGCAATGTATCCATCATGAAACCCCAGTCTACCCTGTCAAATGCTTTTTCTGCATCCAATGACAGGAATAGAACTGGGGTCTCATTCTGCACCTTCTTGTGCAACATCAATAATGATTTTAGGCTGTTGTCCCGCCCCTCTCTCCCCGGGACAAAACCAGTTTGGTCCGGGTTGATCCACAGTGGGATTAGTTTTTTTATCCTAGTGGCCAGGATCTTGGAGTACAGCTTCGTATCGGCGTTCAATAGGGCTATTGGCCTGTAGCTTGAGCAGTTAACTTTGTCTTTCCCTTCTTTTGGTAGTATTGTAATATGAGCTAATAACGATTCACTTCTTATTTCTTCATCTTCCCCTAAGGAATTCATATAATAGTTTTGGAGTCAGATGTTCTTCAAATTTTTTATAGTATTTGACCGTAAACCCGTCTGGTCCTGGGCTTTTTCCTACGGGAGTTTCCTTTAATGCCAGTTTTACCTCTTCATGCGTAATATTTTTTTCCAATTCTTCTAGTTGGTCTATTTTTAGTTTTGGTAAGTTTGCTTTTTTTAAATATTCTTGTATCTTCTTTGTTCTTGTATTCGCTTCTTTCCAACTTTCCTGTCCTTTTATTGCATAAAGGGAGCTGAAGTATTTTTGAAATGTTATCGCTATATCTGTAGTTTTATTTACCACTTCTCCTTTTTCATTTTTGATCTTCTCAATGTAATTCAAAGACTTTTTTTTTTTTACCAAATTTGCTAGGTATTTTCCTGGTTTATTACCCCATTTATATTTTTCTTGTACTACTCTGTTGTAGTCCTTCCTTTCTTCTTGTTCCATCCAGTCTTTTAATTGCTCTCTCTTTTGAGATAGTGGGCCGAAGATTTTGTTGTTTACTTGATTTTTATGTTTTCGTTCCAATTCATAAATTTCTTTAATTATTTGTTGCATGTTTGTTTTCCTTTCCTGTTTTTTTCTTGCCCCTATGGCTATTAACTTGCCCCTAATAACAGATTTATGCGCCTCCCATATTGTTGCTTTCGATACCTCTGGTGTATCGTTTTCCTCAAAATATCTTTTAATTTCTTCTATGATGTTTTTTTCGGTCTCACTGTCTTCTAATAAAGTTTCGTTGATTCTCCATGGACCCCTTTCAAGGACTTCTCCTTTTATTTTCATTCTCAAGGTTACTGGGCTGTGATCTGAGGCGGTTATTATGCCTATTTTTGTTTCTTCTATTTCTTCCAAGTTTCTATGTTCGACCATGATGTAATCCAATCTGGAGTAAATTTTGTGTACTGTTGAGTAGAATGTGTAGTCCTTTGTGCTGGGGTGCTGAATTCTCCAAGGGTCTATTAGTTTCTGTTCATATAATGTTCTTTTTAATTTCTTTAGTTGATTTACCTCTTTGTCCCTTACTCTTGAGGTACTGTCCATTTTATTATCCATGCTGAAGTTGAAGTCTCCAGCTAGTATTAATTTTCCTTGCTTGAATTCCATTAGTATTTTAATTATATCTATCAAATATTTTTTAGGGTTCTTATTAGGACAGTAGACATTGGCCAATGTATATTTTACCCCGTGTATAGTTCCTGTAATAAAAAGATATCGACCCTCCGGGTCTATTTTCCTTTGATCTATTAGAAAACGTACATTTTTCCCTATACCGATGGCTACTCCTTTGGCCCTTCTTATTGGCGAGTCTCCTTGATACCATGTTGGTATGTTTCTTGAATAAATTTTGGCATTTGAGTTTTGGGTTATATGCGTCTCCTGTAGGAAAATTATTTCTGCTTTACTTTTTCCTAGTTCTCGGAGAATGATGTTTCTCTTCCCTGGGGAATTTAGTCCTCGGACATTGTAAGAGATTATTTTTATGCTGTTTACGTTTTCCATTCTTGTGCCTTTTCTTCCCTGCCCGTCCTCCGGCCCTCCCCCCCCACGCGGCCCCCCTAGGTGACCGGATGGAGGGGACGCACGGGGTCTCCTCATCTCTTGTCTCAAAATAGGTGCGCCTATGTAACCACTCATGTGACTCAGACCTTTCCCTCCCCACCCTCCTTCCCTCCCTTTTCCCTCCTCCCACCCTCCCCCTCCCTTTTTTTTCTGATATGGGTTTTTTACCCCCATATTCTCTAGAGCTGAGAGTGTTTTACTTTGTTTTGTGGGGCACGCTCTGCCCCCTCTGCTCTATTTATTGTGAGGCGGAGCTCTGTAAGACACCCTATTCCCCCCCCTGCCTAAGCACTAATAGGGCGACCCCCTGTCCACTCCGTGAGTCCCTGTTTCCCTCTCCCTGCATTTTTGTTGTTGTGTTTTACCAATCCTTTCACTTTCCTTTTTTCCCATCCCATCAACCCCAGCCCCCCCCCCCCCCTTTCCACTCTAAGGCCCCTTGCACCGTTGTGTGGTATTTTCTCAGATATTAATTTCCTCGAGAGTCCACATCTTGATGTCTGATCCTTGAATTTACTTGCCACTGCAGGTCATCTCCTGCCGTTATTCGCTCCTGACTATTTGCGTATTTTTCCAGTTCTGGGGAGGGGATTTCTAGTTTGTTGCAAAAGTCCGGAATCTCCTCCACATGTCTTAGCCTCGCACTTATTCCGTTTTTCCTTGCTATTAGACATGCTGGAAAACCCCAGTTGTGTTGAATTTCTTGCTCCCGGAGGATTTCTAATAATGGCTTTAGTATCCGTCGTCTTTTCAACGTTTCTTGAGATAAATCTTGAAATATTTGTAATTTACCTCCTGCAAACTCTATTTGTGTTTTCCTCTTTTAGGTTTATCCAGATCCGTTTTTTTTCTTCCCATTTTTCAAAGCGTACGATTACATCTCTAGGTGTTTCCCTTGCGAACCTTTGAGGTTTTTTTACTCGAAAGACACTTTCTATTCCTATTGTGTTAGTTGTTTCCTTTCCCAAGATTTGGTTGAAGAGATTGTTCATTTTTTCTATTAGATTTTCTGCTTGTTCTGTTTCCGGTAACCCACGTATTCTCAAGTTTTTCTTTTTATCTCTATTTTCTTGCTCTTCTATTTTATATGATTGTTCCTGTTGTTCCCGTTTTAATTTCTTTATTTCGTCTTCCAGTTCCTTTATGTTTTTTTGATGTAGGTCTACTTTGATCTCTACTTCTTCCACTCTGTTTAACATATATCCCATATCTTTATGGAGTGTTGACATCTCTGCTTTTAGGGAATTCTCTAGTGCCGCAAACATTTTTTCCATATCCTGTTTTGTTGGCAACTGTGGCCCTTGTTGTCCTTCCTCCTTTCCTCTGTCTTCCTCTCCCATTTCTGGCTCCATTCTGGGTTCTGAGAGGTGGCTGGTTTCTGTTTGTACTTTATATTGGCCTTTTTTATCCTTGTTGTCCTTCTCTTTTGTATCTATTTGTCTGCCCTTTGAACCCACTTGTTTCTCTCCTTCTCCGATTCCTTGCTGTATATACCTGTTCATAGGGCTTGGACTTGGGCCTAGGCTGGTCCTAGGTGATTTCGGTATTGCTCCCGCACTTCTTGTTTTCCCCTTCTTCATGTTTGTTTCTATGGCTGGATTTATAAGATCTTCGAAGCTGCCTTCCAGAATACCCCTTGATTGGGGTCTCTTAATGATGAAAAAATCTCCCAGCCTTCTTAAATTGACTTATTTTTACTAATATTTCTTTTGTTCCGTTCTCATACCCGGCATCCTCCCCACAATCCAATAATAGAAATAATTAATGAGATATGAGTAGTCCCCGTTTTCCAGAAGTTATGTTACTACCATAAGTACATTAAGCATTCCTTAGTGCTGTTCAATTGTTTAAACCATAGTATTAAGTCCCCATGCACACGGACGTCTCCACAGCTGCTTTTCTGAGCCCTTTCTGCAGCTCAAAAAGGCCTGTATGTCAGTCCATGGCCTCACGCCCACCTAGGCGTCTCTGAGCCGCAAGTGGCATAGGCGTTCCTAAGCTGCAAAAAAAAAAAAAAAAAAACGCTCAAAAACGCTATTGCAAAAATGCTGAAAAAAGTTAAAAAAAAGTCACTGCAAAGACACCGGCGTCTTCACAGCGCTTTTCTAACAGCCCGTGTGCATGAGGGCCCAGGTGCTCAGCAAAATAATTCAAATGTTTTAGCGATATAATGCAATCTAATTCAAGTATTCAGCAAGATGATTTATATATTCAGCAGTATAGTTCCAGTATGAGCTTATATGTTCCACATTTTGTTACTATGAAATTTCTTCTTATTCTATAGTTTGTACTATCGAGCCTATAGTTAATACCATTTGCAAAAAACAAAAACAAAAAAAGACAAAAAAAAAAAATCACAAGAAAGGGAGATACTGCAGCAGCAGCAAGCAGGTGGGGGCTGGGAGACAACTCTTCCGCTGGCTTGTCTCTCTTTCACCTTCTCCTTCTCCCCTGTTCCCCCCCCTGTTTTTATTGTTTTTCTTAGCTCACTTGATTCTACTTTTTCAGCTCTTTCGCCTTCATTTACTTTCATTTACTTTCGCTTTTCATTCCATTTTATTTCATTTTATTTCAATGTGTTCTTTCCCTTTCCCTTTCTTTTGTTCTATTACTTTTCCTTTGCCTGTTCACTTCAAGACAATTGCAATAGAAAAAAGCCAAAAGAGGGAAAAAAAAAAAAAAAAGGCCGGAGGGAGGAGCCTGGTAATGGCTCTGTGCACGGCGTGAGGATCCTGAGAACCCTCTCCCTGCAGCTGAGAGGAACGATCGGCCTGATGAGAAGGTGTAGGTAGCTTCCCTCCCCGCCCCCCCTGCTCATTACTCACTGAGCTGTCTTGTGGTGTAAGCCAGAGGAAGTTTGTACCTGCGTCTGACTGCATCCCCCCCCCACCCCTCTGGAGTCGGATGGGCTAGAAGGCTCATCGAGGACGGGGGGTTAGGAGAACTGGAAAACCGCGGAGATCTGAGCGATTCGGAAGCGACGGCAGCAGGGAAAACGGTGCGCTGCTGGGGGCTGTTTCAAGTCCCCAGCGGTATTGCCGGCCGCGGAGAGCGGAGGAACCAGCTGAAGTGCACCGGGGAATTTCGGAGGAGAGAGCCAGGAAGGTGGGTGAGTGGAGCAAGGAGCAGCGGCAGCGGACACTGAAGAGCTGAGAGCAGAGAACAGCTGAGACTTCAGCGGGTCAGACAGACCTGGGCAGTTTGATAACATCAGAGACAGCACCTGAACGTTCGCAGCATCAGAGAGCAGCAACAAGCAGTAGTGAGCGTCCCTTTTTGTCCCAACTTCAACAACAACTAAAAGATAAGATCAAGTGGTTTTAACGTTAGATCTCACATCATTTCAGAGATATTCCATAAAAAATAGAGATTTTAGGTGGTACAGAAGGTACATCCATCTTCAACCATCTCTGGATGGTCTCTGGAACCTTCTTTGCATGGTTCTTCAGCGGGTGCGTGTAGTCTCTCCTCACACCTCCATTCACCTCCCTGCCTCATGGTGATCTCTCCTCAGACCAACAAGCTTAAGTCTTTAGCTAGCCCCCCCTTCTTGCAAAGCAGGCTGGGCTTGGTAGTTCCACCCCCTGTCGAAATCAATGGGGCTGTATTGTGGGCCGTGGTCCTCTGCTGCTGCTTGATTGGCTTCCTCTCCCTGCCAATAGGGACACAGGAAGAGGAAAGGGAGGGGGAGAAATCCCCCACAGGGACTGACAGGTGTGCTCTCCCTCAGTGAGTGCCTGTGTTAGTGTCTATTCAGTCCGGCAGTCGCTGGCAGGAATGGCGGGAGGTGCGGGACCATGGGTAATAGAGTAGCCCCCGCTACACACTCCCCCCACCAAAGAACCTTTGGTCCACCAAAGGAGGTAAAGAGTGTATGACCTGTTACATGCTTTTGATATACACACGGAAAAAAAAAACAGGTTAGTGTGCACAGGAAACCATACAATTTACATCTGCATAAAACCCTGGCAGAGAAACATCCCAACAATTAGCATAGGGGGGGAGGTCAACTGGAATGGCCCAGCTAGATGTGCCAGGGGCTGAGTGTCAGAAACCAAGAAATCAGGCCAAGACAGAAGTACAGTTAAATCACACTTGTTTAATAATAAAAGTAAAAAGAACAAACGTAGTCAAAACATAGCCAAAGTTCAGTAACCGGAACGAATAGTCAGCCAAGCCAGAAGTCAGGGATCAATGTAGTGGAACAGCAAGCAGGATCTGGAGCCAGAAGGGATGTCAGCAAAGCAAGTCTTGAACAGGATCGCAGGAGATTGTTTCTGTGATGTTGACCAAGGCGAAGGCAGAGATCCTCTGGACTGGATTGCTTATGTAGGCAGGACTGACGAGCAGGATATCATCAACAGCTGAGTAACTGTGGAGAGATAGGAGCTGGCAATTATCCGACAGCTGAGTGGCCAGCTCAGAGAAGGAAGGGCTGAGCCCAGCCCTGACAGTGAGTTGGGATTGTCCACCACCAAATCTGCAGTGGAAGGGTCAGTTAATTCAAGAGTCCTTTTTGCAATGAGAACGACCTCCTCAGAGCTTTCACTCAAAGTATCATATATTAGTCTTTTGGGTGGGTGAATAACCCTTCGCTCTCGCTGTTCTTTAGGTTTTGGGGTTACAGGCACACTGGTCTCTTCTTCTTCTTCCTGCATATCAGCTTCAGCTTCCTCAATGAAGGATGGAAAGTCTTAGGGGTCTGTTGTCAGCAGGGAAGATTGAGGGTCTTCCAACTCTTCAAAAGGTGGACTTTGAGGTACAAACTCAATAGCCTCTGGCCTGAAAGTCACCTCAGTCACCTTGGGAGGAGAAGAAAGGGGGGGGTGGCAGGCCCTGGCATTCGAGATGGCCACAGACAATCTTTCTCTTCATCCTCGCTGTTTTCATCTTCAGCAAGGGGTACAGAGTGAGATCTAGTCACTGGCCGGGATCTTTGAGAGGCCGTGGGTGTGGACTGTAAATCTGGCTGTGGTGGCACATGAACTGCTTCTGACAGAGGCAACAGATGATTGTGATGCTAAGTCTTCAGCAGGCCTGTGCTTCCCTCTGGCCGGATTTGATATACTGGGTGTCTGGGCAGATGCTTGCAAACGACATAGGGCTGCGACTTTCAGCAGTTAGCCAACTTGTGCTTTCCAGGGACATCCAGGTTTCTCAGCAGTACCTTGTCATCTGGCTGTAGGTCCTGCACTCGTACCCTAAGGTCAAAGTTTATTTTGTTTCTCTGTCCTCGGGCATATGAGGCAGCTTGAGCCTTATCATAGGTGGTTTTCAGACGTCTCTGCAGGCGATCCACATACCCTCTGTGGAAAGTTGCTAAGGTATGGTCGAGGGATGTGCCGAAGGCCAAGTCTACTGGCAGCCGGGCCTACGGTCTGAACATCAAACTATAGGGAGAGTAACCTGTGGCATCATTGGTGGTGCTGTTATAAGCATGCACAATAGCCACTATATGCTTGCTCCAGTGCTGCTTTTGTTCTGAACTTAGAGTTCCAAGTATATCCAGGAGGGTTCAGTTGAATCTCTCTGGTTGAGGATCCCCTTGAGGATGATGCGGGGTGGTTTTAGACTTCCTGATGCCCAACAGGTCTGAAAGTCTCTTGATGAGACTACTCTTGACATCTCTCGCTTGATCAGAGTGGATGCGTTGGGACAGACCATAGTGCACAAAGAATTTCTCAGCGAAGATCTTGGCCACCATGGATGCTTGTTGGTCCCTCGTGGAAAACGCCTGAGCATACCGAGTGAAATGGTCAGTCACTATCAGGATATTTCCCTGCCCGCTCAGATCAGGCTCCAAGCACAGAATGTCAATGCACACCAGCTCCATGGGTCCTTGGCTCTGAAGATGGTCCATTGGGGCAGCTCAGTGAGGCAAAGTCTTCCTTTGGATACATCTGATGCAGGAGTGGCAATAGTTCTCAACTTCAGTCTGCATGCAGGGCCAGTAGAACCGGTCCCTCACCAGGAGAAAAGTCCTCTTGGGCCCTAGGTGGCCAAGGCTGTCATGTAGGTGTCAGAGCTGGGCTCAGTCCTTCCTTCTCTGAGCTGGCCGCTCAGCTGTCGGCTAATTGCCAGCTCCCATTTCTCTCCACAGTTACCCAGCAAGTTGTCCAGCTCACTTGATCTCTGCCTTCACCTTTGTCAACATCAGAGTCTTTCTCCTGCGTTCCTGCTGAAGACTTGCTAGGCTGATGTTCCTTCTGGCTCCTGATCTTGCTTGCTGTACTACTACGTTTATCTCTGGCTCTCTGACATTTGCTTGGCTGACTACCTGATCCGGTTACTGAACTCTGGCTTGTTTTGACTACGCTTACTCTGTTTACCTTTATTATTATTATTATTATTATTATTATTATTATTATTATTATTATTATTAAAGAAGTGTGATTTAACTATACTTCTGTCTCGGTCTGATTCATGGTTTCTGATAGTAGGGTAGTTAATACTGTCTCTGTATGTTTTTCAGGTAGGAATAGCTGCCATTTTTATTCAGAATCGCCAGAGGGGCCCCTTCGGTAGACCAACCCTCTGTGCACCTGAAACCGATCCCACTCTCGGTGCAGCAGATGGGTTTCCTTCGGGGAGTCAGTGAGGAGCAAGTCAGGGCATTGGCTCTCCAAGGCCTTGAATGCCAAGCTACAGGGAGGGTCCTCTAACTGGTCCCTCCACAGGTCTTTGACTGCTTGGGCAGACCTTCATCCCCGACTTGGGCGACATTGCAATAACATCTGGGGACACCAACGGCTGACACTCCAACCTCTTCGGTCCTGGATCCTACTCCAGGTTGATGTTCTGCTCCTTGACATAAGGCTCGTACCCTTCAGGTGTCAGTTGGGCCTATTCTTCTGGAGGGTCTCTGGAACAATGGGGCTTTCTTGACAAAGCATCAGCGTCTTGTTTCCTGACCCCGGTCGATACTTCAGGCTGAAAATAAACCCTGATAGAGCAGCCAACCATTTGTGACCCGTGGCGTCCAACTTGGTGGTAGTGAGGATGTAGGTGAGAGCATTGTTGTCGTTCTTGATCACGAACTCCACTCCATACAGGTAATCCCTCGGCTTATCCACCCACTTCAAGGCCAGAAACTCAAGTTTGTGCATGGGATAGTTCTTCTCGGCGGGGGCCAAGTTCCGACTCACGTAGGCAACAGGCCGTAGATGGCAGTCATGTTCTTAATATAGCACTCCATCTAACCCATCTTGACTGGCGTCAAAGTGTAGCTCGTATGGCCTGGTTGGATCTTCATAGGCCACGACTGGAGCAGTTGTTAGGCATCACTTCAGCTGCCTAAAACCTCTTCACACTTCAGAGTCAATTGTTCCTTAATGGACTCTCTGGGTTTTCTGAGCCCTCCAGCTGGTCTGACAGGCTTCGCCAGATCAGGGTCAGCGTCTTAGCGAATCCCTTGACAAATCTTCTGTAATAAGAGCAGAATCCCAGAAATGACCTAAACTCAGTCACGTTAGTAGGCCTCAGCCAGGAGGTCAGTGGCCACTTCATCAGCAGACACAATGTGACCAAGGTAGTTGACCGAGGGTTGATAAAACTGACACTTTTCCAGAGACAGCGTTAACCCCCTCACCATGGAGTCTCTTAAGGACCTTCTGCAGAAACTCTTCGTGCTCTTCCAGGGTCTTGCTGAAAATGATGATGTTGTCTAAGTACACCAACACCTCGATCAGTTTCATGTCACCCACGGTCTTCTCCATTAGCCTTTGGAAGGTTGCTGTGGCACCAGACAGACCTTGATGCATACGGTCAAATCCAAAGATCCCCTGCGGGGTAATGAAAATGGTCTGCTCCCGATCCTCAGGGTGCATGGGGATTTGGTAATACCCAGTCTTCAAATCCAGCATGCTCAACCACTTCGCTCCTGACAAGCTCTGCAAGACATCTTCTATCCTTGGGGTGGTATATTGGTCGGGAATGGTCCTTTAAGTTCAGCGTCCGGTAGTCAATACCCAGCCTCAGTGACCCATTCTTCTTCTGTACCACCACTATTGGGGAAGCGTATAGACACTGGGACTCGGATGATACCTGCCCTCTTCAACTCTGCCAGTTGTTCATGCAGATCCTCCAAGTCCCCTAAAGGAATCCATCAAACTCTTTCCCTGAACGGCTTATGCACTCGAAGAGATGGATCTGGTATTGGGCACTTTTTGTACAGCCCACATCAAATTCACTCTTGGAGAATGCAGCCTGCCATCTCAGGAGCTGAGTCTTGGCCCTTTCTTTCCATTCAGGCAAAAGGGGAGTATTTTTCAGATAGAGCTCCTCCACAGAGATCCCATCCTTTGCTCCCCCCACCAAATCAGACGGCGGGACAAGGGTGGCCAGATTCACTTGTCCCAGCAACATCTGAGCCGGCATCTTCACTGGCAAGGCTGTTATGTTGTGGACACTAACCAAGATCTTTCCGTGACTTCTTTGCAACCCTTTGGTTGAAACCACCTCAGGAATTATCTCCACTCCTATGTCTTCTCTCTGTCCGTCTGATTCAAGGACAATGAAAGGGCCTGCTTGCTTCCAATTTAGCTTGACAGATGCTCGTAAATAGGCCACTTTACCAGGCTGTAACACCTTCTCACACTGGTCCAAGCGCCAGATCTTTCCCTTCTGTTTTTGTACCAGGTGCTGGTAGGCTTGTCTCAGCATGGGGTGCAAACTTGTAGTTGAAGTGCCAGTGCTCCAGAACAAGAGGTGTCAATAGCCTTCTGACAAGATCAGTATTGGTCTCTATGATGAGAGAACTCTTACTGGCCCCTGGTGGGTGAGGACAGACCACTGTCTGAGTTTCAAAAGTCTTGGCTTTCCCAGCCATGGAGGGATCGAAGGTCAGCTTGACCGGTAGATAGCCATCATAGGGGAAGTTCTGAGTCACAATGCCCCATATCTGCAGCTCTTCCAACTTCTGCAAAGGCAGGTGCTTGAGGTGCCTGTCATAGAAGTCTCTGTAGAGAAGAGTCACTTAAGCTCCAGTATCCAGAAGGGCCTTGGTGTAGACTCCATTTACTTGGATGGGAACAACAGGAGAAGGTCCCACCAGCTTGTCAGGGAGCATGGAGGAAGTGGTGGCCCTGGCCTGTTAGAAGGTTTGTATCCGCGCACCTCTCTGCGAGGTTCTGATTGGGCTTAAATCTGTGCTAAGTTCTGGGAGTCTGGTGTGCATTGACTCTCCGACACCAGGCAGCATTTGTCAAAAGAAACAGGACACTGGGTTGTTTGGAGACAACAATGGGGGGCCCTCTGCAAGGGTTTGGACTTTTGCTGCCGTCTCTTCGTGTCATTGGTTTTGAGCCAGCTACCGTAGATGGGCACACGGTTGACTCCTTCACCAGAGCCCTCCGAAGTTTCCCTCTGGCTTGTGTGACTGTGATTCAGGCTTCACTGGGCTTGGACACACCTGTCGATTAATGTCCCACATAATTTCAGCATACCTTGGTATGCTCAATGGCCCTCCTCACTGGTACACATGAAAATGCTCATCACCGCCTCCAATATAGACACTAGTATGGATATACGTGCATCACTACCAAATATCCCTGAATTTTAGGGATAATCAAACATTAAAATCACTTGATCTTACCAGATCTAATGAATATCAATTAGCCTGAATATTTTTTGGCCAGATTTGATCAAATCTGATAAGGGGGAGCCAGCCCCCCTCATTAATCACTTAATAAGTCTCTAATTATGTGAGATCTAACGTTAAAAACACCTGATCTTACCGGATCTAACAAATATCTATTAGCCTGAATGATTTTTGGCCTGAAAATTTGATAAGGGGGGGCCAGCCCCTCCCTCATTAATCACTTAATAAATCTCTAATTATGTGAGATCTAACGTTAAAACCACTTGATCTTACCGGATCTAACAAATTGCTTCCAAAATAGCTAACTGTTTGGTCAATTCTTTGATAAGGGGGGCTGATGACGGGTTGGCCCCCCCCAGCAAATAACTGTTAATATCGCTTCTTCTGTGTGAGATCTAACGCAAACAACGGTTGATCTAACCTGATCTAACAAAGATCTAACAAACTGCATAAGATTTTTTCAAAAATGTTGATATGGGGGGGGTAACCCGGCAGAGGTTACTATCACAGGTACACAATGGGGAAGAACACCCTGTGGTGTACCTAAGCAGAAAGCTCAATGACCATGAGCAAAGGTATGCAGTCATTGAAAAGGAGTGTTTAGCCATAAAGTGGATGCACTCAGATACTATTTGTTAGGGCACCAGTTTGAGTTAATAACTGACCATGCTCCTCTGAAATGGATGGCCCAAAAGAAGGAGACTAATAGACGGGTGAACCGGTGGTTTTTGGCTCTACAGGATTACTCATTCACTGAAAACACAGGCCCGGTATTGAGATGGGGAATGTAGATGCCCTGTTCCGTGTTCACTCCTGTTGGGCTACAGGTGTTCCAACCCTGGGGTTGAAACAAGGGGGGAGGATATGTAGCAGAGCGTCCCAGAGAGAGCCAGGAAAAGTGCTGTTCGGGGTTTATACATCTCCCAGGCTCCTCTCATACACGTTCAGGGATCTCTGATCCATGGTCCAGTTCAGGTCTTGGTCCTCTCCCCCAGGCTAATTTAAGCTCACCTGAGCAGACAGCCTTTGCTCTTGGCCTGGGATACTCAGACAACTTCTGTGTAGGAGAGCAAAAAGGTATGTGGAAGCTGACAAGCTGTAAATAAATAATAATAAATAACAGACCATTCACTGTAGTGAACGTTTATGCACCCAATTCACATCAAATCCGCTTCACTCACAAACTGTTTTGCAAGCTCTCAAAAATAAAATGCGGATCACTGGTAATCTGCGGAGATTTTAATCTCACTGCGAATCCTCATCTGGATCTATCCTCTAAACCTAAGAGACTTCCTCTAGCCCTCCAACCGATATTCCACAGAGAAGATGTGTATGACACTTGGAGGTGTCAACATGCAGAAGAGCGGGACTATACTTTTCATTCTTTACCCCATAACTCATATTCAAGAATCGATATGATATTAGTAGATAAGGTACTGTTGCAAGCTGTGTTCTCCTCCACTATACATGATATTTCATGGTCAGACCATGCCCCTGTCTCTACATCTATAGTAGAGGGGCACACACCAAACCCTGCTTACATTTGGAGAGTCAACGCCCAGGTTCTTAGTTCACCCCAAAACACTAGTATCATCTCTAAACACCTTTGGGAATATTTTCAGATGAACTTGGACACTGTATCAAATCCCTTTACTGTATGGTGTGCTCATAAGGCCTTCATTAGGGGTATTTTAATACAATTATGCTCTCGTATTAAGAGGCAGAGGTCGTCGCAGTTTGAAAAATTACTAGGGGAAATTCGGATCCTTGAGTCCACTAATAAAAAGAACCCATCCCAATCTACATGTGCGACTCTATCCAAACTACGTACAGATCTACGATCTTTACTTATAGAACGGCACGATAAATACATTAGAGCTCTTAGACTAACGCAGTATTCCTCTGGAAATAAAGCAGGTAAATTCCTAGAAAATCGTTTCAAAGCCAAAAAACTCCAATCGAAAATATAATATTTTTTAGACTCAACCTCCAAGAATAAAATTGTTAACCCACAGAGAATTGCTGATGCCTTTGCCTCCTATTATGGTTCCCTGTATAACCTGAAGGATGACCCTGACACCCCCCAACCACGAGGCCCAGATATTGAACCATTTCTCAACTCCCTTCATCTACTTACTCTTACTACTACTCAATTCCAAACGCTTAATGCTCCTATAACACCCCACGAAATCAACAAAGCTATTAAGTCCCTTCCTTTGGGGAAATCCCCAGGCCCCGATGGACTAACAAACGACTACTTTAAATGCTTCATGGAAACCCTCACCCCATCCCTTTCCTCAGTGTTTGCGGCTGCGATGACCTCTTCCTCATTCCCTTCTGAGATGCTACAGGCATATATAGTTACCATACCCAAAGCAGGGAAAGACCCTACATCACCAACTAACTACAGGCCAATATCTCTTTTGAATCCAGATGTTAAACTGTACGCGAAAATTCTTGCTCAGAGACTAACCCCTATTTTACCCGATCTGATCAAACCGGATCAGACAGGCTTTGTGCACGGACGACAGGCGTCGGACGCTACAAGGAGGGTCTTGGGCATTGTACATCAGGCTGGGACTGGTCGGGTGCCTTCTCTGCTGTTATCTTTAGATGCGGAAAAGGCATTCGACCGTATCCATTGGCAATACATGCACAAGACGCTCCAAAAATTCGGGTTCACGGGACCTATACTATCCGCAGTTTTGGCATTGTATTCTACACCATCTGCCAGAGTATATACCTCCAATATGCTATCCCACCCCTTTCTGATCACAAACGGGACCAGACAGGGATGCCCTCTATCTCCCTCCATTTTTAACCTACTAACTGAACCATTAGCATAAACTATCAGAACTTCCCCACAAATCAATGGGTTTAAATCTCATCAACAAACTCACAACATTAATTTATTTGCGACATTATTATCTTCCTGACGAATCCGGAACCCTCCCTTGCAGCGACTCACAATATTCTCACAACATTTAGCAAGCTATCCTATTACAAGGTTCATTTTACTAAATCCTTGCTGTTGGATATTGGTATTGACTCTGACTTACGAACCAAACTCCAAGCTTCTTACCCTTACACATGGAGCACAAATGGTATACCTTACTTGGGAATACAAGTGGTATCTGACATCACAAAACTAGCTGATGCCAACTACCTCCCTCTTATTGCCAAAATATCGAAGGCCGCACACAATATGTCCAAATATGAGCTTTCTTGATCGGGACGTCTTGCCTCTTTCAAGATGATACTACTCCCACAGATACTGTATCTCTTCAGGACGCTCCCCATACCTGTAAAGAAAGCGCATATGCTAACAATTAACAAAGTACTTCGAAAATTTGTATGGAAAGATATGAAGCCCCATAGCTCCCATACTTTGCTTCTTAAACATAAAAACGCAGGTGGCATGGGTATGACAGATCTCCGCGACTATTGGGTCGCTACCCGACTATCACAACTACGGAGTTGGTTCAACCTCTCCCCAGATAAACTCTGGATAGATATTGAACAAAATGCCAGCCCCACACCTTCACTCAACACCCTACTATTGGTTGATGTCTGGAAACCCTGGCCATTAAAAAACGTTCCTCCTATCAATTCAAGCCTCTCTACTAGCATGGAGAACCTTCTACTCCCTAAACCCTCCACAATCACAAACAGCCATTCCACTCCCACTCAGGACTTTAGAAACAATCATTCCACACCAATCCCTTCGCAAATGGGAAAAACAAGGTGCTTTAAACATATCACATATGTTTACCAATCATTCTCTTAAGTCGTTCGAGCAGCTTCAAGAAGAATTCCAACTCCCCGCAACCGAACGCTTCTTCTACTTACAAATATCCCATCTAAACTCCATTAACTCCCCAGAAATACTTCTACATAAACAGGGATGGCAATATCTCCAATGCACCTCTTCCTCTATTAAGGGCACTTCCCTATTCTACAACCTATTGCAAAACAAACTAGTGTTTAGTAAATCTGCCCCATATTCAAAATGGGAATCAGATCTTGGAGAGACCTTTACTACCCAACAATGGCAATTAGCCTTTAAGACAATTTACCAGACCTCTAAATGTGCCAACCATTGGGAACTAACCCAAAAAATTGCCTTGAGGTGGTATCTTACCCCATATAGAATGTCCAAATTTCTTCCATCACAGTCCCCACTATGCTGGAGAGGGTGTGGTACAATAGGCCAACTTAAGCATATCTTCTGGTCATGCAAACACATAACCAGCTTCTGGAACAAAATATTTTGCACGATCTCAGAGATTACTGGAATCATCACCCCAGCATTGGCGATTCTAAATATAGGCATAGAGCGTTTTTCCCATGATTGTAGAGGAATAGTTACCCACATCTTTCTGGCTGCCAAAACCCTTTTAACCAGAAAATGGAAATCCAACCTAGCACCTAATATATCTGACGTAATTGAAATAGTTAAGTGTAATTACGCATTTGAAAGCATACTAGCGTATCACCACGGAAACAAGCGTCTATTTGACAATTATTGGAAACTATGGAACCTATGGGTTAACAAACATTAATTTTACCCCCTCCCACATATAAACAAATATGTACAAATGTTCAGTGCCTGCTGAGCCTGGTAGACCCATTTATGATACCGACAATCCACCCCAATGTCTATTCTATCCTATCTTATTTCATGTTACTCCTTATCTTATTTTATTTTACTTTATCCTACTTTATTTTATTTTATCTTATCTTATTTTACTTTATTTACTCTATGTTAATCCTATAAAGTTCTCTGTTCACCCAACTGTCTTTTTTACTGTTTTCCTTCAATAGCTTGATTAACATATTACCTGAGGAAAACATGTCTGGTATGTTCTGTGTCCTGGTTATTACCCACTGTTTGATGTTGCATGTTTATATACAGGTTTTATATATATAACGTGTTATATATATTGGATACCCAAATATCACCACTTTGTCTATCTGTGTTCTCCTTGCTGGAGTTTCACAGACTCCACTCAGGTCCAATTACTCAATCATTTGTTATTCTTTTGTTGTATGTTGTTAAAATATATATTTCTTCAATGAAGAATTAGTGCAAAAATAAAGGATTTGTCAAAAACCGGCTCTTGTTTTTTTTTTTTTTTTACTTTTCACTGCTTTTTTGGTGAATGGGTAGGGGTACGATGTACGATGCAACCGAACGCTTCTTCTATTTACAAATATCCCATCTAAACTCCATTAACTCCCCAGAAATACTTCTACATAAACAGGGATGGCAATATCTCCAATGCACCTCTTCCTCTATTAAGGGCACTTCCCTATTCTACAACCTATTGCAAAACAAACTAGTGTTTAGTAAATCTGCCCCATATTCAAAAAGGGAATCAGATCTTGGAGAGACCTTTACTACCCAACAATGGCAATTAGCCTTTAAGACAATTTACCAGACCTCTAAATGTGCCAACCATTGGGAACTAACCCAAAAAATTGCCTTGAGGTGGTAGGGGTAGGGGTACGATGTACCCCTACCCATTCACATGGGGGGGAAGCCGGATCTGTGGGCCCCCTTGTTAAACGGGGCTTCCAGATTCCGATAAGCCCCCCACCCGCAGACCCCGACAACCACCGGCCAGGGTTGTTGGGAAGAGGCCCTTGTCCCCATCAACATGGATTGGTTGTTAAGGACGCGCCTCCTTAGCAACCTGCTATATACAGTGTGTTTAATGAGGGGAAAAAAAGGAGGTTGAAAAACGGATATCAGCGGATCGAATGTAAGCGGATCATCCGCGAACATCTGTTTTTCGTCCATTCCCTTTTTTTTTAACAGGAGAAAATAGGATTTTCTTCCATCTTAAAAAACGGAGGTTAGTTTAGCTTAACAGAGACAGATGTCAGCGGATTATCATCTGCTAACATCCAAGAAAGGGACTGGCCCTGGGGAAACCAGCAACACTTCGGCCTTGTTGCCCACTTCATATTGGGGAATCCTTAGACAACCAACTATAACAAAGACAAAAAGAGAGGGCGCACCAGCCTAATGCATTATCATGATAAGACCATTTATTGTGCAAAATAAAAATCCAATATACTGTACTCACAAAAGTGAACAACAGTATACAGTACATATAGTCAGTCCAACCATGTCCATACATGTTTCAAGGACAATGCCCTCTTTTTCAGAGATCTTGAAATGCAAAAGCTATGCCCTTTGTGTCACTTTGTGTTGGTCTATCAAATAAAATCACAACAAAATAAATGTACGTTTTTGGTTGTAACATGAAAAAATGTGGAAAATTTCAAGGGTTATGAATACTTTTTCAAAGCCCTGTGTATCATTTGTAGCACCGCATTCCAAGTCAATATGCACAAGAAAAAAGGAAAAGCTTCATCTTATAAGAAAATACTTTTTTGAGGTGCATATACTGTATGTAATTTTTAGTTGATCAATGAATTTCATAAAACAAATTAAGAGCCAGGTCTCATTTTTTTTAGCAACTAATACAACTCCATGTGCTCTACCCAGACCCCATACATACAGTATGTTTGAATTGTTCAGAAAAAGTTGATGTATTATTAAGTAGTCAGCAAATTGAAGCTGGACACGTTTCACAGATAAATTTGCTTATTCAAACGACAATGGAAATATATGTCTAAAATATGTAATACTAATTAGTACACATGCAAGGTATCCTAAACACCATCATATCATCATCATTATTCATTATCATGAGAAAGATCTCAATATTTAATCAATGCTGTTTACATATCATATGCTTTGTGACTCTATGTGCAAGCTTAAAAACATCCCCACATGGAACAGCACAAAACTGGAGTGGGAAGGTTCCTATATAGAAATAGAAGTGACATCTCTTTAAACTGGTTTCCAAGCAGCCATTACCATAGTCTCCCATCATATCCAAGGTGCCTTGTAGTGTGTATTAATATATATATACTTATTGCTCAATATAAGATTAGATAAGGAAGGGTTCAATAAGCATGGTCAATTTTTAATTTGAAATATATCTATCTTATAGAATTACATTTGATATTTACAATTGTGACTTTAGTCGTGTCAAAAAATATCCCTTATTATTTCAGTCTTCCCCAGATCATGATTACATCGCATTTTTAATGGATATAGATAAATATCCAAATCTGCCACTAGGGGGGTCACTATAACCACACTCAATGTCTCTGACAGGTATTGTTCCCAAGTAAAGTATTAGTACAATAAATAATATGAATCCCTCATTTATCAATCAATTAACATACAGTGCCCTGAAAAAGTATTCATACCCCTTGAAATTTTTCACATTTTGTCATGTTACAACCAAAAACGTAAATGTATTTTATTGGGATTTTATGTGATAGACCAACACAAAGTGGCACATGATTGTGAAGTGGAAGGTAAATGATAAATGGTTTTCAATTTTTTTTTACAAATAATTATCTGAAAAGTGTGGCGTGCATTTGTAATAAGCCCCCTTTACTCTGATACCTCTAACTAAAATCTAGTGGAACCAATTGCCTTCAGAAATTAATTAGTAAATAGAATCAACCTGTGTGTAATTTAATCTCAATACAGCTGTTCTGTGAAGCCCTCAGAGGTTTGTTAGAAAATCTTAGTGAACAAACAACATCATGAAGGCCAAGGAACACACCAGACAGGTCAGGGATAAAGTTGTGGAGAAGTTTAAAGCAGGGTTAGGTTATAAAAAAAATCTCAAGCTTTGAACAACAATCCGTCATCCAAAAATGGAAAGAGTATGGCACAACTGCAAACCTACCAAGACATGGCCGTCCACCTAAACTGATAGGCCAGGCAAGGAGAACATTAATCAGAGAAGCAGCCAAGAGGCCCATGGTAACTCTGGAGGAGCTGCAGAGATCCACACCTCAGGTGGGAGAATCTGTCCACAGGACAACTATTAGTTGTGCACTCCACAAATTTGGCCTTTATGGAAGAGTGGCAAGAAGAAAGCCATTGTTGAAAGAAAGCCGTAAGAAGTCCAGTTTGCGAGAAGTCATGTGGGGGACACAGCAAATGCGTGGAAGAAGGTGCTCTGGTTAGATGAGACCAAAATTGAACTTTTTGGCCTAAAAGCAAAATGCTACGTGTGGTGGAGAACTAACACTGCACATCACCCTGAACACACTATCCCCATCGTAAAACATGGTAATGGAAGCATCATGTTGTGGGAATGCTTTGGTTCAGGGACAGGGAAGCTGATCAGAGTTGATGGGAAGATGAATGGAGCCAAATACAGGGCAATCTTAGAAGAAAACCTGTTAGAGTCTGGACTTTAAACTGGGGTAGAGGTTCACCTTCCAGCAGGACAACGACCCTAATCATCCTGCCAGAGCTACAATGGAATGGTTTCGATCAAAATATTTTTGTGTGTTAGAATGGCCCAGTCAAAGTCCAGGCCTAAATCCAATTGAGAATCTGTGGCAAGACTTGAAAATTGCTGTTCACAGATGCTCTCCATCCAATCTGACAAAGCTTGAGCAATTTTGCAAAGAAGAATGGGCAAAAATGTCACTCTCTAGATGTGGAAAGCTGTTAGAGACATCCCCAAAAAGACTTGCAGCGAAAGGTGGTTCTACAAATTATTGACTCAGGGGGGCTGAATACAAATGCACGTCACGTTTTTCACATATTTATTTGTAAAAAATGTTGAAAAACATTTATCATTTTCCTTCCATTTCACAATTATGTGCCACTTTGTGTTGGTCTATCACATAAAATCCCAATAAAATACATTTACATTTTTGGTTGTAACATGACAAAATGTGGGAAATTTCAAGGGGTATGATTACTCAACCCCTCTGGCACACCTGACAATAATGTAAGTGCAAGGACCAATGAAAACACACATGTCATGATAAAACACAGAATTGTCTTTACTGTGAAACTTCTGTGGAAAAGTGACAAACAATAGCAATGTATATATCAAGTGAATTAACTGAACAGTAAGAATTGAGATCAAGAGCAATATAGCTCAATACTATAGTCAGGCCGCATTCAGGGGATTCCACAACTGCGAATAACCCCAAGAGCAGAGGCAAACACTTGAGCAGTGGCAATTCTATTTTAGATTGGTTACCTCTACATAAATTGGTTCTATGAGTCCAGGCAGGAGGAGAGCAGAGGAATGACCCTCTCTTATGTCAGACCTCTCTTCTATCCCATGACACCACAGGCCCAGACTACAAACACTGTAGTCAAATCAACTTTCAATGGATCAGCCCTCAAGGTAAACTATCCCACACATCTACTTCATATACAGAGCCCTGTGTGTGCTTGCCCGGATGGCACCAGTAACTTCAGTCCCTTTGAAGAAGGATGAGGCCTTGGATCTTTAGCTAGTCACTTTAGTTGGTGCATCTAAATTCCTGCTCAGCAAAGTGAATCTGTGGTATGCTGACAGTATCCGGATAACAAGGCGGACACTGTGACTGCTTAACAGGCCATTAACAGGACGTGTAGCCAAAAGTGAGGCAACTCTGTCTATGTGCAGTGTTCTTGTTTACTGCAGATGGGCAAGTGCCCTCTCACCAATCCTGCGGTCAAGGCCCAACGATCATCCTGGAACCCCCTCTCTCAGGCTGGATGTCCCAACCGGCTGTGGATGGCTGAAATGACGCGGTGGACTGACCTGGGAGGCAGCACCTCTCCCCTGGGTCCAGTCTCTTCTCTGGCCTTGTGGTTTCTGAAATCCCTCAGATAACCAAGATGGAGTCTTATGTTCCTTTGCTCCCAGAGCATGCTGGCTCTTGTAGTTCCTACCCCGATACAAGACTGTGGCTGTTTTACATGAGAACTACATGTCCCAGGAACCATGAATCAGACCGAGACAGAAGTACAGTTAAATCACACTTGTTTAATAATAATAAAAAAAAGTAAACAAAGGGTAAACGTAGTCAAAACAAAGCCAGGGAGAGAAGATGGCTGCTTAAATCTCTAGCTCCGTCAGCCCACAGCCTCAACTCAGCTTAACTTGGAGACCGACTCCACTATTTAACCCCTAAAAACATGGGAACATCTTCCCGCGGTACATCGGCATCCAGATCGCGCTTACCGAGGGGACACAGTGGCCATGGAGCTCAGAATATCCCGGAGCTATTCCGATCACAGAGGGCTAACATGGTGGCGTCCTCCACCCCCTCACAGGAATGAGACGGAATCGTCTTAACTGAATCTCCTTCACCTCCTATAGTGGCCAGCCACACACCACACCAGCAGCCGAGCCTTAATGATCTCCACACAGTGGCGGCAGATATAAAGGACACGCTATTTGCTGCCATCACAGATCTCCGTCATGAGATTCAGGCAATAACGGGAAGGGTACAAGAGGTGGACAAGAAGGCTGCACACCAACAGACCGCAATGAAAAAGATCCACCACACAGTGTGTAAGCAGGTGTAGGGTGTAACGGCTTCACAGAGGGAATCACACGTACTGACTTTATAAACCAGGCAATGTTTATTACCGATGAAATGGTAGTAGAAAGAGTATTTACAGCAGTAATGCAAGTAGTTTCACTCCAAGCATGGAGGCATAGATACACAGCACAGTCACTTCTGATGTAAGCAGTAGTTGTATTCGTCAGCACTATAGTCACTTTTCACTGACTGACACAGTATAAACTCAATTCGTATCTGTAGGGGCTGATATTCACACACGTTACCCAGTAACAGCGGTATTCCTTCAGCAGATGGATATAGGCATCTGATACACTTGTCACTCCCTCACAGCGAGGACACCGGATTTATTATCCGCAATGGGGAGTCTTTCATCTGACCAGGGCTGTTGATGCAGGACTCCGTAGGAACCCTGAGCTATCCCTCACAGGCCGGAACACTCTCCCTATCTTCTCCTAACTCTCCCTGACAAGCAGGTTCACTCACCCTGTCTGTGTACACACATGAACTGAACTAAAACGTGGCTGGGCTTTCTTATATGACAGGTTTCAGTCCCCAGGTAATACGCTTGGGCAAGCGAGGCTCTGGGTCTTCCAAATGTCTATCTCCCTCTGATGCAACAGGATCGGTAGGTGCTATTTCTTCCACAAGAGGCTCATCCTCCTCCAGAGTGGGGGCACCGTGCACATCTGGCTCCTTCACAGATAAGTCCCATTCAGTAGCAGCAGCCTGGTTCTCTGTATCTCCCCCAGCTAGGGATAAGGTCTCTACCACCGGCAGAGGGGGCAGGTACCAGGTTGCACAGTCCCATCTAGCAGATGGGGGGAAAGACCGGAATAGGATTATCCGTTCGTGAATCAGCACTGAACACACAGGGACGAAGGAGATTACGATGCAGTCTCTTGTGGGGTCCATCCGGCTTCTCTGAAACCAGATCATACACAGGTTGCCCAGGGAAAGGTTGTTGCTTGACTCTATATGGACAAGGCTCCCACTTGGGCTCCAGCTTGCTGCCCCTCAGGTGTTTAGGATTCATAACCAAGACTGTCTCCCGGTGTAAGTGGCAACAATTTAACAGTACTTTCCTCGGCTAAATTCTGGTTCTTTCCCAGTACTATCTGTTTGGCTTGATCCAGGCGGTGCCAGTGATTTGGACCCATTCCTCTGGGGTCCTTGACGTAATAGGGTCTGGAGTTTCCAAGAGTAAATCCACCGGTAAACGGCCACAATGCCCAAACATCAGAAAATGGGGAGTATAACCAGTGGCTCGATGCACAGTCTGATTGTAAGCCCAAACAACATCTCCTACATACTGCGGCCAACGTTCTCGATGCTCTTGCTCTAATGTGCGAATCAATCCCAACAATGAGCGATTAAAGCGTTCACAGGCCCCATTTCCCTGGGGGTGGTAAGGAGTAGTATGAAACTTCCGAATACCACTAAGAAGACACAGTTCAGAAAACACCCTAGACTCAAAGTTCGGCCCTTGGTCGGACAGAATCAGTTTTGGGCACCCGTAGGGCTGGACTACATGGGACCAGAGAAGTTTAGCCGTGGTGGCGGCAGTCTGATCTTTAGTTGGCACCACGATGGTGAACTTAGAGAAGTGGTCCACAAACACCAAGGAGTAGCGATACCCTGCAGAGGTGTCAGCCACTGTCAGAAAGTTCATGGTCAGTAATTCAAAGGGTTCTCCTGTGCTCACCACCAAAGGGGTAGTTTTCTCTGTTCTCCCTTTGTGGATGGCACAACTCTTACACCCCTGACATGCCTTCTGCACCCACTTGGATAACCCTGGACAAAATACGTACTTACGAATAAAGGCCTCCGTCCGTTCTTCACGGAAGTGTCCTCCAATATGGTGAAAGACTTGACAAACCTCTAAGGCCTCTGATTGAGGGATAATCAGTTGATGAATAACTCGCGGCTCCCCTGGAATCCGTGCCTTTCGGTATAAGTGTCCATTAAATCTTTCCAGCCTATCCCACTGTTTTAGAAGCTGACACAACGTCAGCGAGAGCCTCCTTCGCTCCCGCAAATCTGGTTTCCGATTCCTGTCCCAATATCTCATGAGCTGATCAATGTCAGGGTCTTGCTGCTGGAGTTGCAGCCACTCTCGAGGAGTATGAGTCTCTGGCCCTCTTGGCGTAACTTGGTTGCTCTGCAGAGCCGTTGAAGCCAGTTGCTCTTGCTGGTGGATCCCGGAGGGAACAACCTCATCCTCTTCGAATTGTTGATGTAGATCATCCTGAGGCCCATCAAGAGGAAATCGGGAGAGGGCATCAGCATTACCATTGGAGCGCCCTGGCTTGTAGTGAATGGTATAGTTGAACCGGGCCAGTCGGGCCACCCAACATTGCTCCAAGGCCCCCAGTTTAGCAGTCTCTAAGTAGGCAAGAGGATTGTTGTCAGTATATATATTCACGTGACCACTTACTAAGTACTCAGCAAACTTTTCCGTGACGGCCCAGACTACCGCTAACAACTCGAGTTTAAAGGAACTGTAGTTGGTTGGGTTACGTTCAGTAGGGTGTAAACTCCGACTTGCATAGGCGATCACACGCTCCGTCCCATCTTGTTCTTGAGCCAGCACAGCCCCCAATCCTTGGAGACTGGCATCGGTGTACACCTGGAAGGGTTTCTGATAGTCAGCGTAAGCCAATATGGGAGCGGAAGTCAGCTCCGCCTTGAGGGCCTCCAATGCCTCACTTTGTGCTGCCCCCCAACTGTCAGTAATGCTGGGGGAAGATTTTCCTTTTCGATGGGCTGGTTGCCTGCACAACAACAGGGTCAAAGAGGCTGCGATAGTAGCAAAGTTTGGAATGAATCTGCAGTAGTAACCCACAAGCCCCAAGAAAGAGCGAAGCTCTGTTACCATTTTAGGGATTGTCCATGTCTGTACAGCCTGAATTTTGTCGGGATCAGGGGACACCCCTTTTGCCTCGACCACATGCCCCAAATACTGGATTTTTGTTTTCATGAGATGCCGTTTTTCCGGTTTGAGCCAAAGGCCATACTGGGCTAGCCGCTGGAGGACTTGATCCAGATGTAGCAAATGGTCCTCAAACGTTCTGGAAAAGATGATGATGTCATCTAAGTAAATCAGGACAGATTCAAAGTTCAAGTCTCCCAAGCAATGTTCCATTAGCCTTTGGAACGTACTGGGGGCATTAGTCAGGCCAAAGGGCATCCGATTAAACTCGTATAGTCCCAGAGGGGTGATAAAGGCTGTTTTTTCATGATCTTCCTCTTTTACCGGGACCTGCCAATATCCGCTGCCCAAATCTAGCGTGGAGAAGTACTGGGCCTGTCCCAAGGCCATTAGGGATTCTTCGACCGGGGGCAAAGGGTAAGCATCCCGATGGGTACAGGCATTCAATCTGCGATAGTCCACACAAAAACGTAAGTTGCCATCCTTTTTCCGCACAAGAACTATGGGCGCAGCCCAGGGACTATGACTCTCTCGAATCACCCCCCCTTGCAGCATGCCACGTAATAAGTCTTTGACCTCTTGGCAAAGAGCCGGGGGTATATTACGATACCTTTTCCGAATAGGAGCCATGTCTCCAGTGTGGATGGAATGATCCAAAGCATTAGTACAGCCGTAGTCTTCAGGGCCTTGAGAGAATGCCATCAAATGTCTGCGAACTAGTTGCTGGAGCTTGTTGCTTTGTTCCGGGGTCATCTCCTGCACCGGAAGTGCCAGTTGTGTTAACAATTTCGGGAGCTGGGTCTATGCTGAATCAGGTAGAGCCGTCTGCAAAGCAGCACAGGCGGCCTCCACCCCAGGGTGCAATGGCCACGTCCGTGGGCACTTGTATCGGGGTGGACCCCAAGTTATCCAGTTGCACCAACACTTGTCCCTGCTAGACAGCAGACAGAGTTCTGGCTACCAACCATTTACCTTTGGTTTCCAGGTTGCGTTGTGGTTCGATCATCACAGTGGCCCCTCTTATGTGTCTTCTAGCTACCACAGGAAGGGGGCACACCAACTCTTGACGTGGGGGTATAATAACCCGATGACAGGCAGGGAGACAGATGACCCCCACCTTCTCTGTGTGTTTATGACTCTGCGTCTGAACAGTCCGACAAGCGTTGATCAGATTCTGCAGTTGTGGTTCTGACTGCCCGGATACTTGCGTTGACGCCTCCCGCCGAAGGCGAGTTAAGTCCAGTTCTTTTAGGGCGTTCATACCCAACACCACTGGAATTTCAGGGAAGGAGGACTTTCGGGTCACCACGACCCCCGACCCTAGGGAGGGTTTGCTCATAAACTTTCATGGACATCCAAGTGACCCCTACTACTGGAATTGGTAGGTTGTTAGCAGCTTTCAGCCTCAACCAGGAGGGGTCTAGAGTTGGGGTCGGCCCAAAATGTTGCTGGTAGAACGAATAGGCCATAGTGGTGACTTCTGATCCAGTGTCCACCAGACATCTGGCAGGCTGTCCGTTGAACATCACTGTCGCCACTGGGCACCCAGAAATCATTGTAGGATCACGTTGAGGCAGTAAACAAACATTTCCCGTGGTCGCCCCTCCGCCACAGGAATCTCTAGTCTAAAGGATGGTGTTGTACGTTCTGGGCTCCCCGTCTTGCACAATTCCTTGCGACGTGGCCTAACCGTCCACACTGCCAACATTTTCGGTCAATATCGGGGTCCCTCCGGAGGGGGTTGATCGCCGCCCGGGGTTGTTGAGACCCGTTTCGCAGAGCTGCCACCTCTTGCCTGAGGGAGGCGACCATATCAACTTGGTCTCGTACGACCTTTTCCATCGAGGGCATCCCCGCATTCGAGGCGGTGGCAGGGCATGGGGCAGTCACTTCCTCCCGCTCCACTGGCCACCTAGCTCCATGAGTGAGGGTGACCTGGCTTCTGGCACCAACCCATTCATGGTCCAGCTCTTCCTGCGGATAGCAGCGAATTTCACCGTACCATCAGCCCTCACTCGATCCCTTAAGGCTCTCTTTAATGAAGAGGACCATACACCAGTGAGGAACTAGTCCCGGATAAGCTGATCGGGGTTAGGGACCCCAGTTCCGGCGGGGGCCATTTTCTTCTCCAACCAGCACCAGATTTCCTGTAAGGCCACTGCAAATTGAGGGATAGTCTCTGGGTTGTGCTGCTCCCGACAATAGAAACTCTTCCGGAGTTCGGCTATGGAGATACTCTCGCCATACAGGCTTTCTAGACGTCCCACAATAGCTGTTCTGCTATCCCTTTCCTTCTTGGGCAGAACCATCACAGCCCAGCGGGCTTCTCCTTCTAGCACATTAACCGCTAAATCTGCAAAGTGTGCTGTGGTTATTTCAAACAAGCGGACCGAACTGTCCAATCTCTCCACCCAGTCTGTCAGGGGAATATTTGTGCCATTAAATTTTGGAATCAGGGCCAAAGCCGCTCAGTATGGTGCCATGATTGACCCTCTAGCCTCTCTCCCGCTTGAGGAAGATGGTTTAGACATCCTGCTGACTACGCCAAAAATGTAAGCGGGTGTAGGGTGTAGCGGCTTCACAGAGGGAATCACATGTACTGACTTTATAAACCAGGCAACGTTTATTACCGGAGAGATGGTAGTAGAAAGAGTATTTACAGCAGTAATGCAAGTAGTTTCACTCCAAGCATGGAGGCATAGATACACAGCACAGTCACTTCTGATGTAAGCAGTAGTTGTATTCGTCAGCTCTATAGTCACTTTCCACTGACTGACACAGTATAAACCCAAGCACACAATGCATATCTGTAGAGGCTGATATTCACACACGTTACTCGGTAACAGCGGTATTCCTTCAGCAGATGGATATAGGCATCTGATACACTTGTCCCTCCCTCACAGCGAGGACACCGGATTTATTATCCGCAATGGGGAGTCTTTCATCCGACCAGGACTGTTGATGCAGGACTCCGTAGGAACCCTGAGCTATCCCTTACAGGCCGGAACACTCTCCCTATCTTCTCCTAACTCTCCCTGACAAGCAGGTTCACTCTCCCTGTACACACATAAACTGAACTAAAACGTGGCTGGGCTTTCTTATATAAAGTATCCACCCAAAAATGGCCGCCCAAATCTCTCAAGATTTGCTTGTCCTATCAGAACACAAGGCTTCTCCAAAATGGTGCTGGAGACAATTATAGAGGCCAAACAGCTCTGAACATATGTAAACATAAACAAATAAAAGAGGCATTGAAAGTGAAATATACATATATATTGCTAACTGTTAGAGAAATTATACTTTAAATGTCAGTTATGAAAGACGCCATTTTGTTTATCATGGCCTAGAAATAAGCTATGAATTTAGGATTGAGCTAAAACTAGTAATAAAATGGAGTCAGCAATATAATATGCTTGGATATGCAGTTTTCTGAATGTATCCTGTATTTTTGTGTTGGCTTGGGGAGTTTTCAAGTCAGTATCCTGTAACCATTGTTATATGCAGGTAACAGTCTGTAACAGACACTTCCACCTTTCCTGTTGTGTCCAGAATAAAGTTGAAAATACATGAGACTGGGCATTTTAAGACAGGAAAGGGGGGTGTCCAGGGCTTATAAAAAAAGACATGTACCACAGTATTCTCTTCAGAAATGATGAAGGCTGCATGAACGTGTAATTCATTTCTCTTGCATATGCAATAAATATTACCTTGATGCCCGAGGACGGTCTGAGATGGTGAAATTATTTCCCTAACAATTTGGTCCTTCGAAGAGCCGGGAGTCCCCCGAGAAGCACTGGCCAACAGTGACCGATGACCGTACGGCAAAACTGTAAGTCCTCCGTCTTAAATTAGATGTTAAAAAGAGGCCGGTCCGCTGAACTAGTGCCTCCCGGGCAGCGACTTACCGGATCAGCACAAGAGACCGCTCTCGGGACAAGGTAAGATTTTTATTTTTATTTTATTATTAACCTTTTGTGTTAGACTTGATTAGGAATTTGATGAATAAGGGATCTGAATGCATACATACAATATAGAGATTGATTGAATGTTTATCTGTTTCTGTCCTATCTGCTTTACTCTTGTTGAGGGGAAATAAGTGGTCACGTATTCCCCGTATAGATCCGTCTGTGGCCATCCTGGATGGGCAGACCTAATGACTAGCCCGCGTTTTGGGAAGACGCGCTCAGGGCGACCTGGCGGCAGTCGAGCAGATTCTGCAGTTGTGGTTCTGACTGCCCGGATACTTGCCCGGATACTTGCGTTGACGCCTCCCGCCGAAGGCGAGTTAAGTCCAGTTCTTTTAGGGCGTTCATACCCAACACCACTGGAATTTCAGGGAAGGAGGACTTTCGGGTCACCACGACCCCCGACCCTAGGGAGGGTTTGCTCATAAACTTTCATGGACATCCAAGTGACCCCTACTACTGGAATTGGTAGGTTGTTAGCAGCTTTCAGCCTCAACCAGGAGGGGTCTAGAGTTGGGGTCGGCCCAAAATGTTGCTGGTAGAACGAATAGGCCATAGTGGTGACTTCTGATCCAGTGTCCACCAGACATCTGGCAGGCTGTCCGTTGAACATCACTGTCGCCACTGGGCACCCAGAAATCATTGTAGGATCACGTTGAGGCAGTAAACAAACATTTCCCGTGGTCGCCCCTCCGCCACAGGAATCTCTAGTCTAAAGGATGGTGTTGTACGTTCTGGGCTCCCCGTCTTGCACAATTCCTTGCGACGTGGCCTAACCGTCCACACTGCCAACATTTTCGGTCAATATCGGGGTCCCTCCGGAGGGGGTTGATCGCCGCCCGGGGTTGTTGAGACCCGTTTCGCAGAGCTGCCACCTCTTGCCTGAGGGAGGCGACCATATCAACTTGGTCTCGTACGACCTTTTCCATCGAGGGCATCCCCGCATTCGAGGCGGTGGCAGGGCATGGGGCAGTCACTTCCTCCCGCTCCACTGGCCACCTAGCTCCATGAGTGAGGGTGACCTGGCTTCTGGCACCAACCCATTCATGGTCCAGCTCTTCCTGCGGATAGCAGCGAATTTCACCGTACCATCAGCCCTCACTCGATCCCTTAAGGCTCTCTTTAATGAAGAGGACCATACACCAGTGAGGAACTAGTCCCGGATAAGCTGATCGGGGTTAGGGACCCCAGTTCCGGCGGGGGCCATTTTCTTCTCCAACCAGCACCAGATTTCCTGTAAGGCCACTGCAAATTGAGGGATAGTCTCTGGGTTGTGCTGCTCCCGACAATAGAAACTCTTCCGGAGTTCGGCTATGGAGATACTCTCGCCATACAGGCTTTCTAGACGTCCCACAATAGCTGTTCTGCTATCCCTTTCCTTCTTGGGCAGAACCATCACAGCCCAGCGGGCTTCTCCTTCTAGCACATTAACCGCTAAATCTGCAAAGTGTGCTGTGGTTATTTCAAACAAGCGGACCGAACTGTCCAATCTCTCCACCCAGTCTGTCAGGGGAATATTTGTGCCATTAAATTTTGGAATCAGGGCCAAAGCCGCTCAGTATGGTGCCATGATTGACCCTCTAGCCTCTCTCCCGCTTGAGGAAGATGGTTTAGACATCCTGCTGACTACGCCAAAAATGTAAGCGGGTGTAGGGTGTAGCGGCTTCACAGAGGGAATCACATGTACTGACTTTATAAACCAGGCAACGTTTATTACCGGAGAGATGGTAGTAGAAAGAGTATTTACAGCAGTAATGCAAGTAGTTTCACTCCAAGCATGGAGGCATAGATACACAGCACAGTCACTTCTGATGTAAGCAGTAGTTGTATTCGTCAGCTCTATAGTCACTTTCCACTGACTGACACAGTATAAACCCAAGCACACAATGCATATCTGTAGAGGCTGATATTCACACACGTTACTCGGTAACAGCGGTATTCCTTCAGCAGATGGATATAGGCATCTGATACACTTGTCCCTCCCTCACAGCGAGGACACCGGATTTATTATCCGCAATGGGGAGTCTTTCATCCGACCAGGACTGTTGATGCAGGACTCCGTAGGAACCCTGAGCTATCCCTTACAGGCCGGAACACTCTCCCTATCTTCTCCTAACTCTCCCTGACAAGCAGGTTCACTCTCCCTGTACACACATAAACTGAACTAAAACGTGGCTGGGCTTTCTTATATAAAGTATCCACCCAAAAATGGCCGCCCAAATCTCTCAAGATTTGCTTGTCCTATCAGAACACAAGGCTTCTCCAAAATGGTGCTGGAGACAATTATAGAGGCCAAACAGCTCTGAACATATGTAAACATAAACAAATAAAAGAGGCATTGAAAGTGAAATATACATATATATTGCTAACTGTTAGAGAAATTATACTTTAAATGTCAGTTATGAAAGACGCCATTTTGTTTATCATGGCCTAGAAATAAGCTATGAATTTAGGATTGAGCTAAAACTAGTAATAAAATGGAGTCAGCAATATAATATGCTTGGATATGCAGTTTTCTGAATGTATCCTGTATTTTTGTGTTGGCTTGGGGAGTTTTCAAGTCAGTATCCTGTAACCATTGTTATATGCAGGTAACAGTCTGTAACAGACACTTCCACCTTTCCTGTTGTGTCCAGAATAAAGTTGAAAATACATGAGACTGGGCATTTTAAGACAGGAAAGGGGGGTGTCCAGGGCTTATAAAAAAAGACATGTACCACAGTATTCTCTTCAGAAATGATGAAGGCTGCATGAACGTGTAATTCATTTCTCTTGCATATGCAATAAATATTACCTTGATGCCCGAGGACGGTCTGAGATGGTGAAATTATTTCCCTAACAATTTGGTCCTTCGAAGAGCCGGGAGTCCCCCGAGAAGCACTGGCCAACAGTGACCGATGACCGTACGGCAAAACTGTAAGTCCTCCGTCTTAAATTAGATGTTAAAAAGAGGCCGGTCCGCTGAACTAGTGCCTCCCGGGCAGCGACTTACCGGATCAGCACAAGAGACCGCTCTCGGGACAAGGTAAGATTTTTATTTTTATTTTATTATTAACCTTTTGTGTTAGACTTGATTAGGAATTTGATGAATAAGGGATCTGAATGCATACATACAATATAGAGATTGATTGAATGTTTATCTGTTTCTGTCCTATCTGCTTTACTCTTGTTGAGGGGAAATAAGTGGTCACGTATTCCCCGTATAGATCCGTCTGTGGCCATCCTGGATGGGCAGACCTAGTGACTAGCCCGCGTTTTGGGAAGACGCGCTCAGGGCGACCTGGCGGCAGTCGAGCACTGCGGGTGTTCTCTCTTGTGTGTTCTTGTTTGTTTCTTCTGGTTAATTGTCATTTGATATAGGGGTATGGTCCCATACTAATATCCGGGTGCAGATAAAGGAAATTTGTCGATTGGATCTTAGATCCAGACAGCCTTGTAAACTGCAGAAAATCCCTTGGGGACACATAAATACTCCTAGATCAAAACCTAAAGAAGCCCCTGTTGATACAAGGGTGTGGCCTGATAGATTTCTAGGCATATAAATACCCTTGGATCAAAAATACTTCCAGATAAAGAACCCCCCGTTGATACAAGGGTGTGGCCTGATAGCTTTCCAGGCATATAAATACCCTTGGATCAAAAATACTTTCAGATAAAGAACCCCCCCCCTCCGTTGATACAAGGGTGTGGCCTGATAGATTTCCAGGTAACAAACAGAGGACATTTGGCGGACCGCAGTGTTCATGCCAGCCTCATATGTTGTATTAATCCTGAGCAGGCACATAAATACCCTTGGATCAATGACTGAAATATTAAATGTTTTGATAGGATGAAAGAACAGTCGGGAGAATTCAGTTTCCTTGTAATTCTGTAAATGCTCTCTACAAGTTAGTGAAGTATCAAGTAATGATAAAAGAACAGTCGGGAGAATACAGTCTCCCCATAATTCTGTAATTCTCTAAGACACCAGTGTTTTAGCAATACACAAGATCAGTAATCTAGTGATATATCATGACTAGAAAGTCTGTGAGTGATTGCAAGTGATAAGATACTGTGTGCGTGTGTTGTGTCATTGTGAGAAGACATTAACAAAAAAAAGAGCTCCGTGTGCACGATAAACAAAGTAGGTATGATCCATGAAAAATCTGTTGGTGTGAATGAAGATGTTAAGTATATGTGTAGTCTAGACAAAGAGAATGTGACATTTCTTTAAATGTGGAAAACAAAGTATGATTTTGATGCGTTTTTAAATAAGGATTATTGTGTAATACTGTGTAGAAAGCTTAAAAATGATGCCGGCACAAAAATAAGAAAACAGAAGAAATTAGGCCTTCCCCAGGCAAAGAAATGGCTTGAGGAGGCTAACCATAGGTTAAATTCAGAAAACCATAAAAAGACTATGTTTTTGAACAAAGAGGAGGACAATAATATGACCGTCCTCTGAAGTTTAGTTCAGCAAGTATTGACTGGACAAAACGTAACAAACCAAATGCAACCTGACTCTCCACTGTTTGTTGTTCCCCCGTGGTCACCTGGGTCACCCGCAGATGCAACCGATTCTCCTATGGCTGCAGCGAAACCCCCTCTCAAGATGACTCTTGCTGTCCAGAGGAGTCCACAAGGGACCCCCTTTACAGCAACTGTTACAAAATTTTTCGGGGACCTGGTGAACCAATTGATATCCCCCTCAGCTGGGGAACAAACAGAATGTGGAGAGGAAGAATTTCCACTAATTGAAGTTCCCAAACCTAGGGCAGGACAAAATGTAGGAGGTATAGTAGTCCCCAACACTATGATGGTCTATCGCCCCTGGACCCCTGAGGATGTTAAAAAAACTACTGAAGGGGTACCACATCCCAAGGTTAACATAGCTTAAATCAGGGATGGTATCATGGGAATGATTGCTAACTATCATCTTATTGGGAGGGAAATAGAGCAGGTCACGAGACAGATCCTGGGTCCCGACTGGCATCATGTAGTGGGAGATTGGAGTGGATTAAACAATCAGGGAGTTGTGTTGCCTCATGATGATGCAGCACTAGAAAACAGGAGGAATGCTCTTATAGCAAGGATAGAGAATAGATGGATACGTCGAGCCGACTGGTCCATTATAAATCAGTGTGTGCAGGGAGAAGAGGAAACAGTGGACAATTTCATTGTTAGGATGAGGGAGATTTTCAATAATCACTCAGGAATAGAAGTCCCAGTAAATCAAGTAAACGATAGCCCATATGAGCAACAGCTAAAGGATGCAATCTTGAAGGGGCTGTTTGCCCCTATATCAAGTTTGTTATCAAACACATGATCAACCATAGGATCTGCAGACTTCAGGGGCTGATAGAGTATGCAAGGCATGCTGAGCGGCACTTCCAATCAAAAAAGAGAGTAAAGAAAGGGAAAGTGTTTATGTAGATGAAGGTAATGATGTGTATGTCACTGAGAAGGAGAACAGAAGGATAGGAAACACCTGAACAAGGCCCCGCATTTAGGACTATGAAAAAAAAAAAAAAAGAGAGAGAGGGGAGTGTTTCCTGTGAGGTAAAAGAGGTCACTTGGCAAAAGAATGTATGTCTGCAGAGAGAGAGATACAGAAGAAAATGATGAGAAAGAATCTGAAATTTTGGATGTGTGCACTGTTGAAACTTGTTTGCATGCTAAAGTCAAGTCAGAAATAATCTTGGTTGTGAAGGGTAGATGGCTAACATTTCTCTGTGATACTGGGGCTTGTAGGACCCTAATACACCCGCTGGATATGAAAAAGGTAAAGAAAAAGGTGTAGTATATGTAGAATCTGCAAAATGGGTTGATGCACCAGGAGGTCATGTCTGAAGGCCTTACTGTGGAAGATCCACAGACAGGTAAAAAGGCTCAGTGTAAAATTGTCATTATGACTAAATGTCCTGTTAATTTGCTGGGTAGAGACATGTTGCACGCTCTTGATATTTCTGTCGTACCAGTGGAGGGAGGTCTCAGAGCCCATCGGCTGTGTGAAAAACAAATCACAGCCGTGGATAATGAGCCCTGATACTGGTACAGCCTGGAATTTGCAAACTGAGGGATTAAATATACCCAAAACCCTGGCAGAAATAATTGACAAAGAGTCTGTGAGGAAAAGGTATAAGGTCCAGACAAACCTCTATTGCACCATGTACTACAGAAAGACCTCTGAGCCTGATAAGTCCTATGAGAAACAGTTAATGAGTCTCACTAACACTGAAGTTCTATTAAAATGTCTGTACTGTGATAAGGAAGGAAATAGTGTGGCTACTTGTCTCCTACCATAGCCTATTCTGCAAATATACAGGCAGGATACTGTACCTCATGTTTCGGTTACCCAGAACCCCAAGGTATCATGGCATGAGCTAGGAGAACTTATCACGAACTGGGTCCAACTGACAGATGAGAAACTAAAATCCAGAGGGATTCAGAGGTATAGGAGGCATAAGGGAGAGAAAGATGGGTGGAGACTCGTGCAGGATTTACAGGCAGTCAATGGGGCCGTATTACCGAGGGCCCCGGTGGTCCCAGACATGCATGTCCTCCTGAACGAGCTCTACCCAGAGAACGTGGTATTTTCTGTTATTGATAACAGTAATCCTTCTTTTCCATTCCCTTACACAAAGACAGTCAGTTCTGGGTTGCATTTATGTACACGGGAAAAAAAAAAAAGAGGTACACATACACTAGGTTATCCCAGGGATATTGTGAAAGTCCAACTACCTTCTCACAAAGAATGTCCAATAATTTGTCTCGGTTTGTACCTCCCAGTGTGTTAAATTCTCTTGTATGTGGATGACATTCTGGTAGTAATTTATGTAAAATTACCATGGTTCTGATGCATTTCCTCGCAGACCAAGGTCAAAAGGTCAGCAAAGACTAATTACAACTGTGGAAAGAAAAGGTGAAATACCTGGGTTACATTTTATCTCAAGAAGGTAGACTTTTGCATGAGATCTGAAAAGAGGCCGTCCTTCAAGTCCCCAAATCACATACCAAAAAAAAGAAATGATGTCATTTCTTGGCATGGCAAATGTCTGTAGAGCATGGATAGCAAATTATGCTATGGAGGTGGAGCATCTTTCTGATCTCATCTATGGTTCACTAATGTCTGCAAAAGATTCCATTCAGTGGAATGTGCAAGCAGAGGATGCATTTACGAAGGTAAAGCACCTCATTGTGGGTTATGCTTAGCCTTCCTAATTAAAGTAAAACCTTTTATCAGACTGTAGATTGTAAGGAAGGATCTCACTGATGTTCCCTTTCTAGATGCTGACATTACCTTTTGTGTTGATGGGTCTTGTAAAAAGGATGATAAAGGGGTACATCAAACGGCATACGCTATAGTAACACATGACCAGGTCATTGAAGCCAGACCCCTTCCCAGTTCCTACTCTACACAACAAGCTGAAATTATTGCCCTATCCAGGGCCTCTAGTCTAAGGGAAGGGAAGAAAATAAATATTTATACAGACAACCAATACGCTTTTTCTACTATACACATATTTGCCCAGCAATGGAAAAATAGGGGTATGATTACGTCCACAGGTAAACTAATCTCACATAGAGATCTTATCCTGGCCCTTCTAGAAAATGTACAGAAACCAACATAAGTGGCTATTTGTAAATGTACAGCACACAGAAAGGGAACAGATCCAATTGCTCTAGGGAATGCACTAACAGACAAGACCGCAAGGGAAGCTACTACAGGACCGCAAAAAACACACATATACTATACAGGTCCCCAAGAGAATGGTGAGGTACGGAAAGCTATTGATAAAACATGGTTATCAGAAATGCAGAAAACATCACCGGCAGGTGAAAAACAAAAGTGGTTATCTAAAGGGGCAACGCTTTCATGGACATCCAAGTGACCCCTACTACTGGAATTGGTAGGTTGTTAGCAGCTTTCAGCCTCAACCAGGAGGGGTCTAGAGTTGGGGTCGGCCCAAAATGTTGCTGGTAGAACGAATAGGCCATAGTGGTGACTTCTGATCCAGTGTCCACCAGACATCTGGCAGGCTGTCCGTTGAACATCACTGTCGCCACTGGGCACCCAGAAATCATTGTAGGATCACGTTGAGGCAGTAAACAAACATTTCCCGTGGTCGCCCCTCCGCCACAGGAATCTCTAGTCTAAAGGATGGTGTTGTACGTTCTGGGCTCCCCGTCTTGCACAATTCCTTGCGACGTGGCCTAACCGTCCACACTGCCAACATTTTCGGTCAATATCGGGGTCCCTCCGGAGGGGGTTGATCGCCGCCCGGGGTTGTTGAGACCCGTTTCGCAGAGCTGCCACCTCTTGCCTGAGGGAGGCGACCATATCAACTTGGTCTCGTACGACCTTTTCCATCGAGGGCATCCCCGCATTCGAGGCGGTGGCAGGGCATGGGGCAGTCACTTCCTCCCGCTCCACTGGCCACCTAGCTCCATGAGTGAGGGTGACCTGGCTTCTGGCACCAACCCATTCATGGTCCAGCTCTTCCTGTGGATAGCAGCGAATTTCACCGTACCATCAGCCCTCACTCGATCCCTTAAGGCTCTCTTTAATGAAGAGGACCATACACCAGTGAGGAACTAGTCCCGGATAAGCTGATCGGGGTTAGGGACCCCAGTTCCGGCGGGGGCCATTTTCTTCTCCAACCAGCACCAGATTTCCTGTAAGGCCACTGCAAATTGAGGGATAGTCTCTGGGTCGTGCTGCTCCCGACAATAGAAACTCTTCCGGAGTTCGGCTATGGAGATACTCTCGCCATACAGGCTTTCTAGACGTCCCACAATAGCTGTTCTGCTATCCCTTTCCTTCTTGGGCAGAACCATCACAGCCCAGCGGGCTTCTCCTTCTAGCACATTAACCGCTAAATCTGCAAAGTGTGCTGTGGGTATTTCAAACAAGCGGACCGAACTGTCCAATCTCTCCACCCAGTCTGTCAGGGGAATATTTGTGCCATTAAATTTTGGAATCAGGGCCAAAGCCGCTCAGTATGGTGCCATGATTGACCCTCTAGCCTCTCTCCCGCTTGAGGAAGATGGTTTAGACATCCTGCTGACTACGCCAAAAATGTAAGCGGGTGTAGGGTGTAGCGGCTTCACAGAGGGAATCACATGTACTGACTTTATAAACCAGGCAACGTTTATTACCGGAGAGATGGTAGTAGAAAGAGTATTTACAGCAGTAATGCAAGTAGTTTCACTCCAAGCATGGAGGCATAGATACACAGCACAGTCACTTCTGATGTAAGCAGTAGTTGTATTCGTCAGCTCTATAGTCACTTTCCACTGACTGACACAGTATAAACCCAAGCACACAATGCATATCTGTAGAGGCTGATATTCACACACGTTACTCGGTAACAGCGGTATTCCTTCAGCAGATGGATATAGGCATCTGATACACTTGTCCCTCCCTCACAGCGAGGACACCGGATTTATTATCCGCAATGGGGAGTCTTTCATCCGACCAGGACTGTTGATGCAGGACTCCGTAGGAACCCTGAGCTATCCCTTACAGGCCGGAACACTCTCCCTATCTTCTCCTAACTCTCCCTGACAAGCAGGTTCACTCTCCCTGTACACACATAAACTGAACTAAAACGTGGCTGGGCTTTCTTATATAAAGTATCCACCCAAAAATGGCCGCCCAAATCTCTCAAGATTTGCTTGTCCTATCAGAACACAAGGCTTCTCCAAAATGGTGCTGGAGACAATTATAGAGGCCAAACAGCTCTGAACATATGTAAACATAAACAAATAAAAGAGGCATTGAAAGTGAAATATACATATATATTGCTAACTGTTAGAGAAATTATACTTTAAATGTCAGTTATGAAAGACGCCATTTTGTTTATCATGGCCTAGAAATAAGCTATGAATTTAGGATTGAGCTAAAACTAGTAATAAAATGGAGTCAGCAATATAATATGCTTGGATATGCAGTTTTCTGAATGTATCCTGTATTTTTGTGTTGGCTTGGGGAGTTTTCAAGTCAGTATCCTGTAACCATTGTTATATGCAGGTAACAGTCTGTAACAGACACTTCCACCTTTCCTGTTGTGTCCAGAATAAAGTTGAAAATACATGAGACTGGGCATTTTAAGACAGGAAAGGGGGGTGTCCAGGGCTTATAAAAAAAGACATGTACCACAGTATTCTCTTCAGAAATGATGAAGGCTGCATGAACGTGTAATTCATTTCTCTTGCATATGCAATAAATATTACCTTGATGCCCGAGGACGGTCTGAGATGGTGAAATTATTTCCCTAACAATTTGGTCCTTCGAAGAGCCGGGAGTCCCCCGAGAAGCACTGGCCAACAGTGACCGATGACCGTACGGCAAAACTGTAAGTCCTCCGTCTTAAATTAGATGTTAAAAAGAGGCCGGTCCGCTGAACTAGTGCCTCCCGGGCAGCGACTTACCGGATCAGCACAAGAGACCACTCTCGGGACAAGGTAAGATTTTTATTTTTATTTTATTATTAACCTTTTGTGTTAGACTTGATTAGGAATTTGATGAATAAGGGATCTGAATGCATACATACAATATAGAGATTGATTGAATGTTTATCTGTTTCTGTCCTATCTGCTTTACTCTTGTTGAGGGGAAATAAGTGGTCACGTATTCCCCGTATAGATCCGTCTGTGGCCATCCTGGATGGGCAGACCTAGTGACTAGCCCGCGTTTTGGGAAGACGCGCTCAGGGCGACCTGGCGGCAGTCGAGCACTGCGGGTGTTCTCTCTTGTGTGTTCTTGTTTGTTTCTTCTGGTTAATTGTCATTTGATATAGGGGTATGGTCCCATACTAATATCCGGGTGCAGATAAAGGAAATTTGTCGATTGGATCTTAGATCCAGACAGCCTTGTAAACTGCAGAAAATCCCTTGGGGACACATAAATACTCCTAGATCAAAACCTAAAGAAGCCCCTGTTGATACAAGGGTGTGGCCTGATAGATTTCTAGGCATATAAATACCCTTGGATCAAAAATACTTCCAGATAAAGAACCCCCCCGTTGATACAAGGGTGTGGCCTGATAGCTTTCCAGGCATATAAATACCCTTGGATCAAAAATACTTTCAGATAAAGAACCCCCCCCCCTCCGTTGATACAAGGGTGTGGCCTGATAGATTTCCAGGTAACAAACAGAGGACATTTGGCGGACCGCAGTGTTCATGCCAGCCTCATATGTTGTATTAATCCTGAGCAGGCACATAAATACCCTTGGATCAATGACTGAAATATTAAATGTTTTGATAGGATGAAAGAACAGTCGGGAGAATTCAGTTTCCTTGTAATTCTGTAAATGCTCTCTACAAGTTAGTGAAGTATCAAGTAATGATAAAAGAACAGTCGGGAGAATACAGTCTCCCCATAATTCTGTAATTCTCTAAGACACCAGTGTTTTAGCAATACACAAGATCAGTAATCTAGTGATATATCATGACTAGAAAGTCTGTGAGTGATTGCAAGTGATAAGATACTGTGTGCGTGTGTTGTGTCATTGTGAGAAGACATTAACAAAAAAAAGAGCTCCGTGTGCACGATAAACAAAGTAGGTATGATCCATGAAAAATCTGTTGGTGTGAATGAAGATGTTAAGTATATGTGTAGTCTAGACAAAGAGAATGTGACATTTCTTTAAATGTGGAAAACAAAGTATGATTTTGATGCGTTTTTAAATAAGGATTATTGTGTAATACTGTGTAGAAAGCTTAAAAATGATGCCGGCACAAAAATAAGAAAACAGAAGAAATTAGGCCTTCCCCAGGCAAAGAAATGGCTTGAGGAGGCTAACCATAGGTTAAATTCAGAAAACCATAAAAAGACTATGTTTTTGAACAAAGAGGAGGACAATAATATGACCGTCCTCTGAAGTTTAGTTCAGCAAGTATTGACTGGACAAAACGTAACAAACCAAATGCAACCTGACTCTCCACTGTTTGTTGTTCCCCCGTGGTCACCTGGGTCACCCGCAGATGCAACCGATTCTCCTATGGCTGCAGCGAAACCCCCTCTCAAGATGACTCTTGCTGTCCAGAGGAGTCCACAAGGGACCCCCTTTACAGCAACTGTTACAAAATTTTTCGGGGACCTGGTGAACCAATTGATATCCCCCTCAGCTGGGGAACAAACAGAATGTGGAGAGGAAGAATTTCCACTAATTGAAGTTCCCAAACCTAGGGCAGGACAAAATGTAGGAGGTATAGTAGTCCCCAACACTATGATGGTCTATCGCCCCTGGACCCCTGAGGATGTTAAAAAAACTACTGAAGGGGTACCACATCCCAAGGTTAACATAGCTTAAATCAGGGATGGTATCATGGGAATGATTGCTAACTATCATCTTATTGGGAGGGAAATAGAGCAGGTCACGAGACAGATCCTGGGTCCCGACTGGCATCATGTAGTGGGAGATTGGAGTGGATTAAACAATCAGGGAGTTGTGTTGCCTCATGATGATGCAGCACTAGAAAACAGGAGGAATGCTCTTATAGCAAGGATAGAGAATAGATGGATACGTCGAGCCGACTGGTCCATTATAAATCAGTGTGTGCAGGGAGAAGAGGAAACAGTGGACAATTTCATTGTTAGGATGAGGGAGATTTTCAATAATCACTCAGGAATAGAAGTCCCAGTAAATCAAGTAAACGATAGCCCATATGAGCAACAGCTAAAGGATGCAATCTTGAAGGGGCTGTTTGCCCCTATATCAAGTTTGTTATCAAACACATGATCAACCATAGGATCTGCAGACTTCAGGGGCTGATAGAGTATGCAAGGCATGCTGAGCGGCACTTCCAATCAAAAAAGAGAGTAAAGAAAGGGAAAGTGTTTATGTAGATGAAGGTAATGATGTGTATGTCACTGAGAAGGAGAACAGAAGGATAGGAAACACCTGAACAAGGCCCCGCATTTAGGACTATGAAAAAAAAAAAAAAAGAGAGAGAGGGGAGTGTTTCCTGTGAGGTAAAAGAGGTCACTTGGCAAAAGAATGTATGTCTGCAGAGAGAGAGATACAGAAGAAAATGATGAGAAAGAATCTGAAATTTTGGATGTGTGCACTGTTGAAACTTGTTTGCATGCTAAAGTCAAGTCAGAAATAATCTTGGTTGTGAAGGGTAGATGGCTAACATTTCTCTGTGATACTGGGGCTTGTAGGACCCTAATACACCCGCTGGATATGAAAAAGGTAAAGAAAAAGGTGTAGTATATGTAGAATCTGCAAAATGGGTTGATGCACCAGGAGGTCATGTCTGAAGGCCTTACTGTGGAAGATCCACAGACAGGTAAAAAGGCTCAGTGTAAAATTGTCATTATGACTAAATGTCCTGTTAATTTGCTGGGTAGAGACATGTTGCACGCTCTTGATATTTCTGTCGTACCAGTGGAGGGAGGTCTCAGAGCCCATCGGCTGTGTGAAAAACAAATCACAGCCGTGGATAATGAGCCCTGATACTGGTACAGCCTGGAATTTGCAAACTGAGGGATTAAATATACCCAAAACCCTGGCAGAAATAATTGACAAAGAGTCTGTGAGGAAAAGGTATAAGGTCCAGACAAACCTCTATTGCACCATGTACTACAGAAAGACCTCTGAGCCTGATAAGTCCTATGAGAAACAGTTAATGAGTCTCACTAACACTGAAGTTCTATTAAAATGTCTGTACTGTGATAAGGAAGGAAATAGTGTGGCTACTTGTCTCCTACCATAGCCTATTCTGCAAATATACAGGCAGGATACTGTACCTCATGTTTCGGTTACCCAGAACCCCAAGGTATCATGGCATGAGCTAGGAGAACTTATCACGAACTGGGTCCAACTGACAGATGAGAAACTAAAATCCAGAGGGATTCAGAGGTATAGGAGGCATAAGGGAGAGAAAGATGGGTGGAGACTCGTGCAGGATTTACAGGCAGTCAATGGGGCCGTATTACCGAGGGCCCCGGTGGTCCCAGACATGCATGTCCTCCTGAACGAGCTCTACCCAGAGAACGAGGTATTTTCTGTTATTGATAACAGTAATCCTTCTTTTCCATTCCCTTACACAAAGACAGTCAGTTCTGGGTTGCATTTATGTACACGGGAAAAAAAAAAAAGAGGTACACATACACTAGGTTATCCCAGGGATATTGTGAAAGTCCAACTACCTTCTCACAAAGAATGTCCAATAATTTGTCTCGGTTTGTACCTCCCAGTGTGTTAAATTCTCTTGTATGTGGATGACATTCTGGTAGTAATTTATGTAAAATTACCATGGTTCTGATGCATTTCCTCGCAGACCAAGGTCAAAAGGTCAGCAAAGACTAATTACAACTGTGGAAAGAAAAGGTGAAATACCTGGGTTACATTTTATCTCAAGAAGGTAGACTTTTGCATGAGATCTGAAAAGAGGCCGTCCTTCAAGTCCCCAAATCACATACCAAAAAAAAGAAATGATGTCATTTCTTGGCATGGCAAATGTCTGTAGAGCATGGATAGCAAATTATGCTATGGAGGTGGAGCATCTTTCTGATCTCATCTATGGTTCACTAATGTCTGCAAAAGATTCCATTCAGTGGAATGTGCAAGCAGAGGATGCATTTACGAAGGTAAAGCACCTCATTGTGGGTTATGCTTAGCCTTCCTAATTAAAGTAAAACCTTTTATCAGACTGTAGATTGTAAGGAAGGATCTCACTGATGTTCCCTTTCTAGATGCTGACATTACCTTTTGTGTTGATGGGTCTTGTAAAAAGGATGATAAAGGGGTACATCAAACGGCATACGCTATAGTAACACATGACCAGGTCATTGAAGCCAGACCCCTTCCCAGTTCCTACTCTACACAACAAGCTGAAATTATTGCCCTATCCAGGGCCTCTAGTCTAAGGGAAGGGAAGAAAATAAATATTTATACAGACAACCAATACGCTTTTTCTACTATACACATATTTGCCCAGCAATGGAAAAATAGGGGTATGATTACGTCCACAGGTAAACTAATCTCACATAGAGATCTTATCCTGGCCCTTCTAGAAAATGTACAGAAACCAACATAAGTGGCTATTTGTAAATGTACAGCACACAGAAAGGGAACAGATCCAATTGCTCTAGGGAATGCACTAACAGACAAGACCGCAAGGGAAGCTACTACAGGACCGCAAAAAACACACATATACTATACAGGTCCCCAAGAGAATGGTGAGGTACGGAAAGCTATTGATAAAACATGGTTATCAGAAATGCAGAAAACATCACCGGCAGGTGAAAAACAAAAGTGGTTATCTAAAGGGGCAACGCTGGTCAATGGTATATACACAAGTACAGAAGGTAAACCCATCTTACCTACATCACTATTTAGATATGCTGCGTTATTGAGCCATGGGCAAGCCCATATCTCAAAAGGAGGGATGGTGCAGGTGATCAATAAGGTGTTCACAACATATGGGTTTATGAATGACTCTAGAGATTTTTGCCTCCGATGTCCGCTTTGTAACAGATACCATGCTCAAGGTGCCCTAAGACCCTTAAGAGGTCATTTCCCACAACCCTCTTATCCCTTTCACACGATATGCATGGGTTTTATGATTCTTGTTGTTTATAAAGTGGGCGGAAGCTTTTCCTATGACACACCCAAATGGGCAGTCAGTAGCCAAAGTACTTATTAAAGAGGTGATTCCACTTCATGGGATTCCCTCTGTGATTTACAGTGACAATGGCTCCCATTTTGTAAACCGAACAATACAACAAATTGGTAAATGGTACAATATTGACCTAAAAAAAACACTGTGTCTACCACCCACAATCTGTGGGCACAGTGGAGAGACACAATGGTACCTTAAAGAATAAACTAAGAAAATTGTTGAAGGAAACAGGGAAAAATAAATGGGTTTAGTGTTTGCCAATGGCATTGTTGAGTATAAGAATTACCCCTACTGCTAAAGGACTAACACCGTATGAAATGTTGTATGGTAAACCTTATTATATTCAATAACTAGCCACCGTTCCTCTCCCTAAAGAGGAAATAGACTTGACTTGTATAATAAGAATGTTCTCATAAAATATAACTGGGTCAGAATGTGTAAATGAGAAAAGAGCTACCCTAAGACTAAGATGCAAAGTATACCCCCATCAGTACAAGCATTACCAGGAAATTTTACTTGTTTTTCTAACAATGACAGTAATGGTACAAATGTTGGCACCCTGTCCCCTGAATACTGTGCAATTACAACCCTTACTACAGACATTAAGTATGAACTAAAATGGTTTCAGGAACAGAAACAGCAATTGGCTGATGTTTGGTGTTTGTGTGGAGATAAGAGACTAAGGCCCAGACTGCCACCTTGATGGGAGGGTAGTTGTGCCCTTACACGATTGCTGCTTCCCTTTTATATAGTTCCTATGAGTGATGAATCAATGAAACTACCAGGTAAATACTTTTTTTTAAACGAATTAAGCGAGAAACACCACAAGGATCATTTGACAATCGAGTGTATATAGGTGTTCCACGAGGAGTTCCAGATGAAATTAAAGCGCAGAATCAAATAACAGCCGGACTCACCTCACTCTTCATATGGGTCCAGCCCAACAAGAACGTCGACTGGATAAACTACATCTACTACAACCAGCAGAGGTTTGTGAATTACACCAGAGATGCTATCAAAGGTATAGCAGCACAATTGGACGCCACCTCTTTGACAGCGTGGCAGAACCGTATAGCGTTGGATATGTTGCTGGCAGAAAGGGGCGGGGTATGCAAAATGTTCGGCACCTTCTGCTGCACTTTTATTCCAAACAATACGGCACCTGATGGAAGTATCACCAAAGCCTTACAAGGCCTACAAATGCTATCCGAAGAATTAGCTGAGAACTCTGGTGTAGAGAACCCCCTGACAGGACTTTTCGGAAAATGGTTTGGTAAATGGGGTGATCTTGCAAAAAGTTTGCTTATCTCTATTGTCAAGGCAGCCGCAGTTCTTACATTGTGTGGATGTTGCTGCATTCCCTGTATTAGGGGAATTCTTCAAAGACTGATTGACACATCTTTAACAAAAACTATGCTCCTCCAGAGCGACATGGAACTATACTCGGAACTTGATGATGAATTTACAACTCTCGCTAAGGACTTATCTGTCTAAATGATAATACCTGGTAAAATGAAAAACTTGGAAATTTGAATTATTGACATTATTAGTATAAAAGGGGGGAGATGTTAGAGAAATTATACTTTAAATGTCAGTTATGAAAGACGCCATTTTGTTTATCATGGCCTAGAAATAAGCTATGAATTTAGGATTGAGCTAAAACTAGTAATAAAATGGAGTCAGCAATATAATATGCATGGATATGCAGTTTTCTGAATGTATCCTGTATTTTTGTGTTGGCTTGGGGAGTTTTCAAGTCAGTATCCTGTAACCATTGTTATATGCAGGTAACAGTCTGTAACAGACACTTCCACCTTTCCTGTTGTGTCCAGAATAAAGTTGAAAATACATGAGACTGGGCATTTTAAGACAGGAAAGGGGGGTGTCCAGGGCTTATAAAAAAAGACATGTACCACAGTATTCTCTTCAGAAATGATGAAGGCTGCATGAACATGTAATTCATTTCTCTTGCATATCCAATAAATATTACCTTGATGCCCGAGGACGGTCTGAGATGGTGAAATTATTTCCCTAACACTAACCCACTACCTCTTGCAGCCAACTGGGCTGCCCTGCACCACAGCTGCCTACACGTGGACACACATACTTTACAGCTTCGTGATCTCCAGATGCACGTTGAAGATCTGGACAATCGAGGGAGAATGCATAACCTGAGGGTAAGGGGTCTACCTGAAAGTGTCAGCACTGATCAGATAATCCCCACAGTGACAGCCCTGTTTAATCAACTCCTTGACAAACCCCGCCAAAACACCCATAAACATAGGAGAATACACAGGGCCCTCAGACTGCGGGGAAGAGAGACTGACCCCCTTCGGCTTCAAGAACCATCCCAGCTTTGATGTCTCAACATCAGGTACACAGCCCTACGGCAGCACCCTTACCTCGCAGAGCACGCCGAGACCGTTAAATCGACTTCTGGAGGTTGCCTTGAGAAATTAAGTTTATAATTCTCTCTTTGTTTTATTTCCCACCCTGCCTGTTTGCTACCCTGATACACCTACAAGCTACACCCGAGACAATGATATGACCGAAGGCCCCTTCAGCCGCTGGCACTCAACTGCACAATGCAGGAAACAATCAAAATATAAGGAATTGCTTCCTGAACTACACATATAACACTGCCACTTTCCCTGTAAAATGTACAGAGCCTCTATAGGCCCCATATGTGCCACAGAACTTCTCAGTCTTGTTCATGCACCTGACCGACAATTCAGCTGATGCCCAACACAACTATCACTTTGTCATCTTTACTACCCTCGCATTCGCCTGATTGTACAGAGCAGATGTACCACCCACAGGAAGAGATGATTCTGAACCTCTGACGCCATCCGAACTTACAAAGGGACCACGACACCCACAGACGGTGACTCCTTCAAAGTCCTTTGACTAATCTTCATTAAGAACTTATCCCTCAAAACTCCTGGATACCTAGATCACTCTGGACTGGCTTCCCCCCAACCAAGATCCTTATGGTACACTAGCCACCTGATAAAACATGCCTGCATGTTGTATCCCAGGTTAAGAACATGTGAGCAAACCAATAGCTATGGTGGACTTAACCCGACATTGGGAGGACTCCCGGGCTGACATCGGTATCGTTTACTGAGAGAATAGCATTTATATTATATATTTATCTGTGACATCCCAGTTAGAGCTATCGAGGAATTCACTTTATGAGACGGACCTGCTGACGTATTGCACGGCATATTTGCTGAAAATTCCATATTATTTACCTTAATAACTAACACTCTCTAACTAATAAGATTTAGAGGTCCTCAAATTACAAACATTAGCTCAGGACGCCATCTAGTGGCAATAGCGGCTCACTGGCACTCATCTACACAGAGATAATATTAAAAGTGATCAACAATATGACCAGCCAATATGCCTGAGCAATACATTGGTCCTTAGGGGTTTTACATCTGTTATGTACCTTATAAGCTACTTTAAACCCAATTTACTAAAATTACATTCTAATTAACGACATCTGCGTTGAAAACTGGCCACACAGCCATACTCGGTTACCACGTAGCATTTATATTACAAATCCTTTCAGGGTAAGTTCTACTCTCTCGTTCTCATATGTTTACCTGACGTCACGTTGACGAATTTAAGAGTTATATTTTCAGCTGGAACTTGTCTCACTAGATTACTTACAAATGGTCATTCACACCAGGACATTTGTTCGGTTATATCTTATCATACATAGTCCAGCTGTTCACATAGCAGGCGCCACCTGTAGAAAGGTTCACTTGTCGTGAAGCTCATATAATATCTCAGTTCCTAAAGCCCTGAGTAGCTCCACCACAATCTCAAAACACTTATATACACATTAAAAAATTACGCCCATACCCCAATAACACAAGATACTAAAATCAATAACTCAAGCTCAATCTCCACTCCCCACCCAATAACTAATATGACAAACTGAGGCCAATGGTCTGATGGCACATCCAGATTACCACTGTTTCACTCAAACCACCTTCCATACAGTGGCATTCTAACAAGACATAACTCCTTACATTAACGAAAACTCCAAACACCACTGATTTCTTCCGGACTATACACCCCCATATTTGGACAGCTGAGCAGGCTCTCAACTGTCGCCGGAACCTCCCTCTCCAAACCCTAAATCTTACCCAAGATACCCGAGAATCTCTATACCACCCTACTTTACTAATACGCACTTCCACCACCATTCTTCCCCTCGCTTATACCTTTCAAACGATATTACCTGTTAGAGAATACCTCTCCTATCTGCCACAGCTCTCATAACCTTTGCTCCTCCAAGCTCCAATAGATCCACAAAAGAACATTAACAATGGCCTCGACATCCCATAAAGATGGTACACTTCCAATCAAAATCATCTCTCTAAATGTAAAGGGACTAAATGTATCAGAAAAAAGATCCCAGCTACTCCTAACCATGCAACGCAGCAAAGCGGATATACTATTTCTCCAAGAAACTAATTTTCGTACCGACTCTACGCCGAAATTACAAAATCATTACTACCCCACAGCTTACCACTCTACGAACTTAGAGTCCAAATCCAAAGGGGTCTCCACAGTATTGGCAAGACACTGCCCTTTCCAACTGAACGATACGATGATAGATGAAAGAGGTAGATTCCTTTTCCTAAAGGGTTCTTATAATGGTAAAAGACTCACTTTAGCAAACATCTATGCCCCAAACACTAAACAGGTAACATTCTTCCGTGAAATCGTACAGGCACTGACAGTCTTTCAAGAAGGTACCCTAGTATTAGGAGGAGACTTCAACATCCCCCTAAACCCTGTTCTTGATATCACCAATGGCATATCATCTCTCCCCTATTCTGCTCTGCGATGTATCAAAACCCAACTACAAACACTATTACTTCATGACACATGGCGCACTTTAAACCCCAATGGCAAAGACTTTACCTTTTTTTCAGCACTACACAACAAATACTCGAGAATCGACTATTTATTCATTTCTCAAACCAATCTTCCCAATCTCCAACGCACATCTATTGACCCTATGTTTCTCTCAGATCACCACCCAATCTCTATGACTATAGCATTCCCTGACACGTATACTCGCTCACAATCCTGGAGGCTAGACCCCTCTCTACTTACTGATCCTTCTATCACTGCAGAAGTAGACCAACACATCAAACAATATTTTATGGAAAACAACTCTGTTGATACTTCTCCGCTTATTAATTGGGAAGTCCATAAATGTGTCATACGGGATGTACTTATCGCAGCAGCGACTAAACGTAAAAAAGAAAGACAAAAACATTTTAATGACCTAGCCAACCAGATACGTCGACTGGAAAAAGCACACAAGCACGCAAAAGCCCTAGACACTCTAAACACACTGATACAATACAGAAAAGAGATGCTAGACTTAATAGGCAAACAAACTTGATGCAAATACATCCTTTCCAAAAAGAACTTTTATGAATATGGCAACAAGGCCAGTAAATTACTGGCTAGAGCCCTACAAGCCAAAAAGGCTACCACAACAATATACTCCCTCTCAGATGCATCTGGTCGCAAAATAAATTCAACCCTTGACATAGCTAAACAGTTTGTAACGTATTATACTAATTTATACGATCTACCCTCATCGGACACCAATAACGACGGGATGACAAGAAAACAAATGATCACTGACTTCCTAAACCAATATAGTCCTACCCCTATTTTGAAATCCTCTTCTCAAGACTTGGACAAACCCCTGACTAAAGAAGAAGCCAACTTAGCTTTAAAACAATTGAAGACAGGTAAAAGCCCAGGACCTGACGGACTGCCTGTAGCCTATTATAAAACTTGGTAAAAAAGTATGTGGCGCTAATCTAGGGTAGGAGGAGCCAGGTGCCGACGCTTCTCGGGGACGGCCGAACCCGGAAGCCTGATCGTTTCTGCTGCTATTTTCATTTTAATATGTAAGTTACTACTTATGTCACATTAAACTTTGATTGAAATACTTCACTATGGGAGCATCTCCTTCTTCCTTATTATCATTCTGGGGTCTGTGTGAGTGGTGGTGACTACTATAGAAAGCCTGACCCACGCACACCCTCTGGAGGAGGTGAACAGCTTCTGGACCTTCATCCTTTGCATACAAGCATTAACCATCTGCTTGACTTGGCCCATTGGGGGCCGCCTATTGAGGTGAGAGGCTGGGGGAAACACTTGTGTGCCGCACCAGTTTTTAAGTGAATGAATTCAGCACAAAGTCATCTTACTGGCACATTACTATTGACTATTTGTATGGACATTAAGAGTCGCATTAAGAGTCGCACTGCATGAAGCAACATTTATTTGGACTTGATCACATTATATGTCACAGTTGTTTATCTATTTTTCAATTTCAAAATTTTTTTCAGGTGGGAGGGGTGTTGATTTTTGGAGCCATTTTTCAGAGTCGCATTCCCATATGCATGTATTTGCACAATTGTCACTTTGTTTTGCACTTGATCACTTATGTATAGATGTGGGGTGCAGAGTTGCATTTTTTAATTCAGTATTGTATTGTAGTTTCTCATGCATCATTTATCCACTAGTATTATTTATTCCTTTTATATTTTCACATATTGTGTTGTGGATCACTATGCACATTGTATGATTTATTTTGAGGAATTGCCATTTATTTATTTTTTCACCATCAATACCTATTTAAAATTTTTGGTCACATTTTCACATGGTGTGTTTTAGGAACATTATGCACACTGGATGATTTATTTATATATTTTTATTTTTATCTGGAATGGCAACTAGCATTTAACACTTCAGTATAATTTGGCTGCTCCTCAACGAGAGAAGATAGTAGTGTTGACTGAAGTGCAGTGTTCATGTTAACATAACATGCACACTGGTTCATATTTACCCTTTGCAGGTGTTTATTGGTTGCTACATCAACTATAGGCAACACGTGCATTGCATATTAAGATAGTATTGAGCTTCATGCTACTTTGAAGTTTTTTTTCCATCATTGCGAGTGGTACACCTAGATTAGCGCCACATACTTTTTTACCATTATTACGTTGTTCATCAGGGTGGGTGAGGACACCTCTTATGTTGGCAGCTGCTCTATTTTGGTACCATTGTCCATGGTCTCTGTGAGTGTGGTTTTGCGCACTAGTTCTTTGCTATTTTAGTTCTATTATAAAACTTACGCAGACACTCTAACCCCTATTTTTATATCGACCTTTGATGCCCGTGAATCACCCATCACACCCCCACGTGACCTATTGACGGCCCACATTGCTGTTATTCCTAAACCCAGAAAAGATTCCTCACTAGTAACTAACTACAGACCTATCTCGTTTTTGAACATGGACCTTAAATGGTACGCCAAAATTCTAGCGAATCAGCTTCTTCCCCTACTCCCCAACTTGGTCCACCTTGACCAAGTTGGATTCATCCCTGGCAGAGAAGCAAGGGACAACACTCTCAAAGCTATTAATATCCACCATTGGCTTATGTCCAATCAATGCCAAGGGTTTCTTCTGTCCCTGGATGCGGAGAAGGCATTCGATAGAGTGGCCTGGGACTACATGACAGAAACCCTAAAGCACATCGCCCCCCCCTCCCCGAATGCTACGTCCTATACTCATTATGTATTCCAATCCAACTGCAAGGGTATGAGTCAACGGCCACCTATCGGATGCCTTCTCCATTTCAAATGGGACTCGCCAGGGTTGCCCCTTATCCCCTTTAATCTTCGTTCTCACGCTGGAACCACTCCTTAGATGTATCAGAGCCAATCCAGACATAAAGGGAATAAAAGTAAACCAGCACACTTACAAAATAGCTGCTTTTGCAGATGACAGACTCCTTTTCCTGACCGAACCACTGACGACTATCCCAAATCTACTTCCTTGTCAAAAGAAGTTTATTGAGTATACAATATTATAAAGATACATAAAGTAAGTTTACAAGGATCTATAAAGTAAGCTCATTGTTTTACAGTAGGGTTTATATAGGTAAATATCATGAAATTTCAAATATTAAACATTGGGTTCACGTAAACCTAAATTAAAGATATATATCATTTCCTTAGTTACTTTTGTAGGTATTTAAATGCTTTATACCTACTATACATATTGTTTACAGGTAGAGTGTATATGGGTGTCTCTGTAAGTCATTTAATCTGTTACCATGGCAACAGGACAGAGTCATTGAAATTTGACAGGAACTGTTGTTTTATCCAAGGATGACAAAGTTTTTCAAATTTTGGAATTTGATTTTGATCGATGGCTACCATCTTAGCATGGGACATTGTATTATTCATTCTGTGAATTGTTTCTGCTAGTACCAATGTAGGAGATTTCCATGCCTTGGCCACTGTTTGTTTTGCAGCTGTTATTAGTTGGATCATAAGTTTGAATTGAGAGAGTGTTAACCATTCCGGTTTTAGATTAAGTAAAGTTATATATGGATCTGGTTGTATTATTTTTTTAAATATTTTAGATGCAATCACGAAGACTTCCTTCCAGAAGGTTTGGATTACTGGGCATGTCCACCATATGTGTAAATGTGTGCCTATTTCTGGGCATTCTCGAAAACAAAGAGCTGAGGTATTAGGGGAATATTTTGCCACACTAGCGGGTACAAGGTACCAGCGAGTTAGGACTTTATAATTTGTCTCCAGTGCTAAGATGTTGGGTGAAGATGACTTAGATGTGAGCCATATGTTAGACCAGTCCGTGTCTTCTAAAGTTCGTCCCAGGTCCTCCTACCACCTCTGAACGTAAGAGGGTCTATTAAGATTTACTACTCCATATAATTGATTATAAAGTGATGAAATTGTACCTTTAGCAAATGGATCTTTTGTACAGATTGATTCAAAAATGGATAATTGGGATAATGGTGTATCCCCCTTTAGGAATGGTGTATAGAAATTTTTGATTTGGAGATATCTAAATATCTCAGAGTTTGGTAGATCATATTTTTCTCTAAGCGATGGGAATGAAAGGAATGATTTAGATGCTATGAAGTCATTTAGTGTCTGAATGCCTGATGTTGTCCAAGCTTTAAAAGAATTTGGGTAGATCCATGCCGGATAAAAGGCCGGATTTCTGATAAAAGAAAGGAGAGGATTGTGTGGAGATTGTAACTGATATTTGGTTTTTAGTTTATCCCAGAGAGATAAGAAGTGTTTAGTTATGGGATTATGAATTTTAAAGCGGTCTTTAGGATCAAGCCATAACAAGTTTGATATTAATAGAGGGTCATTTTCTGAAGCCTCTATAAATACCCATAATGGGATTTCCTGTTTTGCATGGTATTTGGACAGACTGGCCAAATGTGCTGCTCTGTAGTAGTTAGTAAAATTAGGGTATCCCAGGCCTCCTTTATTTTTGGGAAGATGTAGTGTGTGTATAGGTATACGTGGTTTAGAAGAGCCCCATATAAACGAAGTTGCTCTTTTTTGTACTATTCTCAAAAAATAGGAAGGAATTGGAATAGGGAGGATTCTGAATAGATAAAGCAATTTGGGTAGAATAGTCATTTTGATTGCATTAATCTTCCCTATCCAGGATAAAGGAAGTTGCGACCATTGTTTTATTAGATTTGTGATCTGTCTTAATACAGGAGGATAATTGGTTGAGAATAAGTCAGAATGAGATGCTGTTAAATGAATTCCAAGATATGGGATTGATTTTTCTGCCCATGTGAATGGGAGTGCAGCCCTAGCCGGGATCAATTCCATGTTTGTGAGCGAAATATTAAGCACTAGGCCTTTCTTAGGATTAATCATAAGGCCGGATAGGGCTGCAAATCCATCAAGAGCTGTTATTAAGTTAGGACCAGAGACCTGTGGTGATGATAGAAAAAGTAATATATCGTCTGCAAATATACATAATTTGTGTGTAATACCTCCTACTTCAATGCCAGTTATAGTTTGGTTTTTTCTGATGTATTGGGCCATGGGTTCGAGTATAAGGGCAAATAATAAGGGAGATAATGGGCAACCCTGTCGGGTACCTCTTTCGATATTAAAGGCATCAGATTTGTATCCAGCATATTTTATATAGGCTTTGGGTTTATTATATAATGCTTTGATCCATGTTAAAAAGTGGGGTCCAAAACCCCATTTTTGTAATGAATATTGCATATATTGCCAGGATACTGTGTCAAATGCCCTCTTAATATCGAGAGATAGAAAACATAAAGGGATTTTCCGTTTTTTAGCAATATGTGCCAATAACACTGCCCTGCGTATATTATCACCTGCCTGTCTATTTGGCATGAAGCCTACTTGATCTCTATGTATTAATTTTCCTATAATGCTATTGAGGCGTTTTGCTATTATTTTTGCTAATAATTTAATATCAAGGTTTAACAGAGAGATAGGCCGATAATTCACACAGGAAGTATCATCAGAAAGGGGTTTTGGGATCATACAAACAATTGCCATTAGTGTTTCTTGCCGAAAAGAATGTCCTTCTAGAAGTTTGTTAAAAGTTTCAGTGAGAATGGGAGAGAGTATTTCTGAGAATGTTTTATAGTATAAAGCCGAGTAGCCGTCTGGGCCTGGTCTTTTGTTAAGTTTTAGGTCTTTTATGGCGTTAGCAACTTCATTTATAGTTATAGGCTCATCCAAACTGCTTTTTTGATTCTGAGACAACTCAGGTAAGGTTATTTTTGAGAAGAAGGATTCAGCTTTATGGACTATTTTAACTGGATTACAAGTATAAACATTTTTTGATAATTTCAAACGTATTGGTTTGAAAGATTTGTTAGTTGAATTTAATGCCCTAGCCAAATATGTACCTGGTTTGTTTGTATTCATGTAGAAATTGTGTTTGGAGCGTTTGAGGGATTTATCAACTGACTCAGTGAGAAATAGATCGTATTCCAATCTAGATTTTTCCAGATGAGATTTTGTACTCTGAGATGGATTATCTTGGAATGATATGTAGGCTGCATTAAAATTGAGTTCTAGTTTTTTTGCTAGATTTTTGCGTTCCCGTTTAAATAGTGCCATTTGTCTTTGTATTGTACCACGCAAGACAGGCTTATGAGCTTCCCACAGTGTTATTGGGGAAATGTCTGTTGTATTATTAATTGATATGTATTCCTTTAAAGCTTGTTCAATGGCCATCTGATGTAGTGGATGTTTGAGCATTATGTCCGGTAAGTACCACGTTGGGTCATGCGCTTTTGGTATGGCTGAGGCTATAGTAGTGTATACTGCATTATGGTCAGACCACGGAATCGGAATTATATCTGATGCAATAATTTCTGGTATCATTCCTATTGTTAGAAAAATATGATCTATTCTGGTGAAGGTTTGATGAGGGTGCGAGAAATAAGTGAATTTCTTTTTCATTGGGTTACTTTCTCTCCACGAATCTATCAGATTGTATTTGGAAAGAAGTTGAGAAAAAGGTAATCTAGAGGTTATTTTGGATGGTGTAAAAGGTGATTTATCTAGAAATGGGAGGAGGACCTGGTTCGAATCCCCGCACATTATCACTGTTCCTATTTTGTGTGTATTAATCACTTGTAATATATGTGAGAGGAATGGTGTAGGTTGTTTGTTAGGAGCGTAGTAGGAAATCACTGTGATTGCTGTATCCATTATATAACCCATGAGTATCAGGTATCTACCTTCTGGGTCTTTAATTTCTGATGATAAGGTGAATGGTGTGGATCGGTGAAATGCAATTAGAGTTCCCCTTTGTTTGGTACAGGCAGAAGCCGTGTAAATTTGTTGATAAAAAGGAGAAATATATTTTGGAGTAGAATCTTTGGTGAAGTGTGTTTCTTGGAGGCATTCTATGTAGCCTTCTTGTTATGGAAAGTACAGAAGGCTTTGGTCCTTTTTTGAGGGACATTTATTCCCTGAACATTCAGGGAAAGTATATTCAGTGGTTCCATGGCAACAGATCAAATAGTTTTGACTTACTTTTTGTTATGCAGAGCTGACTGCGCAGATCAACCTGTGTGGACTGAAGAGATGAAAAGATAGAAAAGAAACCAGTGAATTCTGGAGTAAAGAGTAAACAAAAAACATATGAGATTAGATGATACATTGTATAAATTATTTTTTGCAAGTAATCACAATTTACCCGTGAAAGAGAATAAATATCTCTCTCAGGGGAATAAGTGCCTTCATCACACTCCCACATAATATGGTTTCGAGAATGAGGAGGGCTAATGGGGGTACACGGATCTTCCGCTTACAGGAGAGAAGTGCTATGTCAAAAGACATCAAAATGATGATTCATTAATTGGAGTGCAGAATATGGTTTTTGTTGAAATTATTTATTCCAGGGTGGTTGTATATGGTTAGTCTTGCCCTAGGCTAAATAATTCAGTTAGAAAGGTACTGTTAATAACTTTGGTATTGATGAAGATAGTTTGAATTATTTTGGGATTTTAACCCTTTTAGAGTAAACAATTACATATTTTATTCATATGTAACTGTTTAGATATGTTAACTCATAAAATTGAGGTTGTATTGTTTCAGATTAGAATAAACAAAAACATAGTTCTAGGAACTAGTTAGGTAATAATATATTTGTTTTAAGAAAAGAAAGAAAAAGCTTCCATTACTTCTGGATTATTGAACATATTTGTCCTAAAAAGTAATAAATCTATTGTTATTACCTGAAAATATATAACTGAACAAGAATTTCCTTATTTCACTTATATATTCTAAGGCTATATGAATCAGAAGTAATAAGAAATATAACTGGAATGTAACATGATCCCACACAGTGTGTGACTATCAGAATGCAGTTACATTCAGTTATAAATACAGGTTTTTTATAGAGAACCATCTCTTAGTATAATAAATGAAGAGATATCAGGAATTAGGATGTCAGTCCATTGAATCTTCTTGGTCCATGGATGATGTGGCATAACGGCCTCTTTTGTGAGAATGATGATTCCCATTTTGTTCTGAAATTTTCTGGGTGCTGCCTGAAGGTGAAGATGATGCCATTCTTCTGCGTGTGGGAGAGTTGCTGCTTGTGGGTTCTGTCAGATTTAATTTTAAAAGGGTTTGTTGTAGTTCATCTGCTGATCTGCTTCTGTAAATTGTACCTTGGTAGTTAAATCTGACTGAAAAGGGGAAGCCCCATTGATACATAATGTTGTGGCGTTGCAGTTCCATTAGTTGGGGTTTCATGGATCGTCTTTTAGTAATAGTAAGTTGGGATAGGTCAGCAAAAATTTGATAATTGTGTCCTTGAAAATTAAGTTCCTTTTTTTCTCTTGCAGCAATTAGTATTTGTTCTTTCGTTCTGTAATAATGAAATTTTGTGATTATATCACGTGGGGGTCCATCTTTCTTTTTGGCTGTGAGGGCTCTGTGTACTCTGTCCAGTTCTAAACGTTCAATAGGGATATCTGGCTTTAGTTCTTGTAATAGAGCAGTAATAGTAGATTGCAGGTCTGTCACAGTTTCAGGTATTCCCCTTATGCGCAAGTTTGAACGTCTGGCTCTATTTTCGTAATCTTCGAGCTTAGTTTGAAGTATTAAATTCTCTTCTTTTAATTGTTCCAATTCTGTTATATTTTCTGGGGTTTTAATTTCAATTTCATCCATTTTTATTTCTAAGTCTGCGGTGCGGTTTCCCAGCTCTCTTATTTCTTTGGTTAGGCTTTTTGTTATTTGGTCTGAGGTTTGTTTTAAAGCCTTATGAAGCATCTTTTCAAATTGTAATAATATTACTGGGGATGCTGACGAGGCTTGTGGAGAAGTTTGTGAGAGGATTTGTTCTGTATCTGACTCAAATGGAGAGTCTTGCTGTGACATTTTCTGTCTGTGAGAGCACCCTGATGCTGTATATTGTGAGGTGACTGGAGCTGCTTTAGTTGCAGTGAGTGCCTGTGAGCTCTTTGTGAGGTGATTTTTATTTCTGCCACGGCTTCCTCCCAGTACCATATTTCCTGCCCAAACTTTCACAGTTTGTTCCCCGGGGCAAAAAGGTTCAAATGGATACCTTTTGAGCCTGCAGGCTCCGCTTTGTCCTTCTCTTCTCTCCTCAGCGGTGCGGAGCTCTAACAATGCATGTCTGCTCCGCTAGACTCCGCCCATCTCCCCCCCCAAATCTACTTCAAGATCTCGACCAGTTTAGACTCGTATCGAACCTCCAAATCAACTTTTCAAAATCCAATGCCTTAAACGTTACCCTACCCACTGAGATATGCACACAAGGCCAACACAACTTCTCGTTTAAATGGAACATCTAGGCATCCAACTCACTTCCTCCCTATCGGACCTATACACTGCAAATTATCTGTCTTTATTACAAAACATATTACATGACTTAAAGAAATGGTCTGTAGGACTTTTTTCCTGGTTTGGAAGAGCTGCAATCGTTAAGATGAACATCCTACCTAGGGTGTTATATCTACTCCAGACGGTCCCAATCAAACTCCCACCTATCAAAGAGCATGTACGGAGTTTATATGGAATACATTACAACCCAGATTGAGCTTTTCGAGACTTACTATCCCTAAACTCAAGGGAGGCTTAGGCCTACCCGATATAAGAAAATATCAACAAGCCTGTCACCTAACTAGAAACATCAACTGGAATATTCACTCCAAAATTAAAGACTGCGTCCAACTGGAAAACTGGAACACTTCTTCGAGGGAGAACACCTCATCTCATATGCCACCCTAATGGCCAAAACGACAAATGGTACTTTCCCCTTTTGGGTGTATGTTCAAATAAGACATTTTTTGGGGGCCCTCGCACTCAGACAGGAATGATCAAGACAACCCACCCCCTTCGAAGACATGTGTTTAAAGCAGGAACCCCAAAGGCATCTCATATCTTACACATATGCTCTACTATTTTCAGATCACAACCCCAAAAACAATTGGGCCAACAGTAAATGGGAACAAGATCTCGCCATACACTTCTCAGAATCTAATTGGGAAACCATCTACAAACATATCCATAAGGAAACAGTGAATATTAACGCACAAGAAAACGCATTCAAACTTCTTTCAAGATGGTATTGAACACCTCTCAAACTTCACCACATATACCCAACACTCTCTCCGCATTGTTGGAGGTGTGACACAGAGATTGTGGTGGTGTAAAAATAGGAGTGCAGCGCCGGAAAATATTACAAATATATACAATGTATATATTTACAATAGTGCAAATATAGTGTAAAATAATATATGTAAACAAACATAAATAATCATGATCAAATGCAAAAAGACCATACGGTGAAAAATAGTCCATACATGATTATTGTATTAAAAATTGTGCATATTGAAACACAAAATGTGAAAACAAAAAAGTGACAAAAAATTCATAAATAAAAGTGTCCAAACAAAAAAATTCCAGTAAAGACCCTGGGTCTGTGTTCTCCATCACTTGTGCTTCCCGTCACTTTAAAATAAAAAATGGAGGCTTACCAGAAAGCCTGCGACCGCCCTTCTCAGGGGGGTCAAATCAGGCTTAGTAGAAATGACAGGGACACTGCTGGAGACTCACGGACTTCCCTCACGGGTGATCTGCTGGCATTAATAAGGAGTGCCTTCCATAGCACACTCACAAGGGACAGGTACTAAACACCGATACAGAACCAAAGAAACAGGAGTTGCACACCGATGAATACTACTTCCACAGCGTTCAATGGGTTTAACCAAGAAAGAGGAAAAAAGGAAAAACTCCAATAGTGCAAAGGTTCCTTTTGATGGTTTATTAACAAAAAAAGTCCCAATACAATAAAATGTTCCTTGCAAGGATACAGATAAAAAAGCTCTGCTAGTATCTTTAAAAACAGATTGCGCATACGCCGTGTGTGTATACGTAATGAACGAACAGGGTTCGTTATGTATACACGCACGGCGCAAGCGCAATCTGTTTTTAAAGATACTAGCAGAGCTTTTTTATCTGTATCCTTGCAAGGAACGTTTTATTGTATTGGGACTTTTTTTGTTACTAAAACATCAAAAGGAACCTCTGCACTATTGGAGTTTTTTCTTTTTTTTCCCTTTCTTGGTTAAATCCATTATACGCTGTGGAAGTGGTACTCATCGGTGTGCAGCTCCTGTTTCCTTGGTTATGTGGCTTCTTCCTCCTCCGCAGCAGCAGCTTCCTCTGACTCATCTTCCGGTGGCAAACCCTGTGTGCTGTCTTCCCAGTTTGCTTGGGTTCTGAAATACAAATAACATATTTTTCAAGTAAGCATTACAATTTGATATGTCAAATTCATAAAATATGTCAACTTACTCTCGCATTTCCAACACTGGTTTTAAAAAATCAAGATCCCCGGCATGGGCATATGGGGCTAATCTTTTTGAGCCGGAACCACTCCTTCCTTCTTTTAATTTTTAATTTTTTAAGTACCGGTTGTAACAGTCTTTGAGACTTCTCCATCGAGTTTGTAACGAGTGCACTGCAAAATATAAAGACAATACCAAGTTAAAATTATAATTCTTTATTAACTGCCCATAGGTCATTCATTTGATAGGCTGCATAATCGATGTTGATGGTGGGAAAACAACCGCAAGATATATTATTCATGGCACCTGCATAATTTGGCATGTGCTGAAGGATGTGAACAGGGCCATCTTTAATATTGTTTGGACCATGGGCAAAAATTATTTGGTGGCCCACACACACACACACACACACACACACACACACACACACAGATTTACTTTCCTGCAGCCACAGGTTGCAGGAAAGAAACTAGCTAAATTCCACCATCAACACAAATAGTGTTGACAGGGGATTCCCTCCTGTCAAACCATTGTCATCTCAGGAGGAGAAGCGGTACCCACCAAGGAAACACAGTGCACATTGTTAACACACACCCATTGTTTGCTGAATATTTAAATAGGTGCAAGCCGCTAAGTTCTAAGCAGCATATATCAACCACTTGCTTTTTGAAGACCGTTCTGTAGCTGATAAAGAGTCCCAGGTATCATAATATATGCGAGCCACTTCCAACCATGCTCTCTCCTTCTTTACAAGATCTTTGTAACCTGGATCTCTGAAGTCATATATTACCGGACGTTGTCTGACACTTTGACGACTTTGTTACGACTTCCACGGAAGTCTACGGAAGCACATGATCTCTGCTCCTCCCAAATACATCACTTCCTATATTGATGTACGTGAGTGTGGGAGACAGCAGGAATCATGCAACACAGGTTCTACCAGAGCGGCCACAGTGAGAGATTCCAGGTGAGCCGTGCAACTCAGGAGGGTCTGTAATGCCATGGCAAACTGATCCATGCGGTGATCCTGCTCATCCAATCTGGAAAAAATATTACCAACAAGTGGATTAACTGCATCTTCTGAATTCATGGCCTTTGCCTACTGTCAGAAACCATGAATCAGACCGAGACAGAAGTACAGTTAAATCACACTTGTTTAATAATAATTAAAAAAAGGTAAACAGAGTAAACATAGTCAAAACATAGCCAGAGCTCAGGAACCTGAACAGATAGTCAGACAAGCCAAAACATCAGGGAGCCAGAAATCAGCATAGTAGAACAGCAAGCAGGATCTGGAGCCAGAAGGAATGTCAGCCAAGCAAGTCTTTAACAGGAACACAGGAGAGCGCCTCTAGAGATGTGACCAAGGCGAAGGCAGAGATCATCTGGCCTGGATGGCTTAAGTAAGCAGGACTGACGAGTAGGATATAATCAACAGGTGAGTCACTGTGGAGAGATAGGAGCTGGCAATTAGCCATCAGCTGAGCGGCCAGCTCAGAGAAGGAAGGGCTGAGCCCAGCCCTGACACTCTCTTTCCCTGCCTCTCTCTCTCCCACCTCCCCTCTTTCTTTCTTTCTTTCTTTCTTTCTTTCTTTCTTTCTTTCCCTCCTCCTCTCCATCTCCCACCTCCTCTCTTTCACTCTTTTTCCCCTCTCTTCTTTTTCTCTCTCTCTCTGCCCCTCCCTTCTTTCTCTCTCTTCTTTTTCTCTTTCCCCACTCCCTTCTTTCTTTCTCTCCCTCCCTCTCTCTCCCCCTAACTTCTTTCCCTCCCTCCCTCTCTCCCCTCTCCCTTCTTTCTCCCCCCTCTATGTCTACCCCCAACCTACTTTCTCTCTCTCTCCCCCCTCCCTTCTTTTTCTCCCCCTCCCTTCTTTTTCTCCCCCTCCCTTCTTTCCCTCCCTCCCTCCCTTTCTCTCTCTCCCTCCCTCTCTTTCTCTCTCTCCCTCCCTCTCTTTCTCTCTCTCCCTCCCTCTCTTCCACCTCCCCTCTTTCTCTCCCTCCCTTCCTCTCTCTCCCACCCCCATGTTTCTCTCTCACTCCCCCCTAACTTCTTTCTCTCCATACCTCCCTCTCCCTCTGCCCCTCCCTTCTTTCTCCACCTCCTTTTTCTCTCTCTCTCCCTCCTCCCCTCTTTCTCTCTCTCTTACTCTCTCCCCATTCCCTTCTTTCTATCTCCTCCTCTCCCTTCTCTCTCTCTCTCCCCCCCCCTTTTTCTTTCTCTCTCTCCCTCCCTTTCCCTCTCTTTCCCTCTCCCTGCTATTTCTCTCTCTCCCCCTTCATTTCTTTCTCTCTTTCCCTTGCCTTTCTTTCTCTCTCTCTCTCTCTCTCTCTCCCTCTCCCTCTCTCTTCCACCTCCCCTCTTTCTCTATGTCGCCCTCTTTCTCCCACCTCCCCTCTTTTACTCTCCCCCACTCTCTCCCTCTCCCTTCTTTCTCTCGCTCCCTTCTTTGTCTCCCCCCTTTTTCACTCCCCCTTCTCTCTCTCTCTCTCTTTCCCTCCCTCTCCCCCCTCTCTCTCTTTATCTCCCTCTTCTTTCTTGCTCTCCCTCCCACCCTCTCTCTCTCCCCCTTCCTTCTTTCTCTTTCTCTCTCTCCCTCCTTCTCTCTCCCACCTCCCCTCTTTCTCTCTCTCTTCCCCCAGCTTCCCCTTTACTTCCACCACCCCCCATTTCTCTTTCTTTTTAGTAGAAGTTTATGATATATTTTTAGGTTGTAAGCAAAAATGCACTCTGTCTATAAATTTTCCATGTTTTGTCAGTAAAAAAGTTGTGGGGGGTTGGCAACCCTGTACCACACACAGTGCTTTTTATGTGGCGCTGCAGCCATCTCTCATATATAAAGGATCTTGTTTACTGCTCTATCCTCTCCCCTCATACATTTGCAAAAGGAGGTAGCCCCAGGGATTCTATGGGCATGGGAGGTAAAACCAGACCGTACAAAAGTATTAAAAAAAAGTACAAAATGTATTGAAAAGACATATAAAAAGATATAAAATATACAGGAATGTGCAAATATTTAGGCAAAAATAGAAGGATAGATAGATAGAATAAAAAGATCTTGTTGTTTACTGTTCTATCCTCTCCCCTCGTACATTCACAAAAGTGTTTTTTGTAAGGCTTTCTGTGAATGGACAAGTGGAGGGGAGGCATGGATAAATTACAGGATCTTCCTTTGTGCATTCACAGAAAAACTTTGCATTCTGTAAAGAAGAATACAATACTTTTTGTGAATGGGCAAGGATATATAGAGGGACTGGCAGGGCTCTAAGCAGGCTGATTGTGATAAGCATAGTATGGTCTAGCTCGTTAGAACCCCTGACTCTGTATTCTCAGGAAGATTAAAATATGTGCCTGTGAACGTCTATAAGTCTACAACAAAGTGAGCCTGTTGTATTTTTTTTTTTTTTTTCTGCCACATCAGTTAACTTTATCCAGAGACTATTTTCAGAGTAATGTTCATATATGTCTCTACTCCAGTCACATCATTGTGGCCTTTCCAAGTTTACCCTTTCTTTTTTCTTTTTTTTTTTTTTTTTCTTTCCCCTTTTTTTTCTTTAACTGTAAGTATTATTACAGTATACATTTCAGCATATATGTAATTACAACAGTGCCACATTACAAAGTGCATAGCATACGTCCTGTGTCTCAAAACCGCTTAACCGCATACCCTCATATTACTACTATGCGTATAATGTATTGATACTTTTCTTTCTAAAGATCCCGCCCCCCCACCCTCCTGTGACCCCCCCCCCTCCTGTGACCCCCCCCCTTTAAACCCTTATAATTCCGAAGCACGTCCGGTGGACAACATAGGGTCGTATATTATTCTCTCTCAGCTCTAGACTCTAAACTGCTCCTAGCTCAGCCTCTCCCCATTAATAGGGAGACGGATATTCTCAGCACTAGGATAGCACTGATAACGGGCAAGGCATTGTTTGGACCCACAGGTTCCACATTCTTGCAAACTTATTATAGTTGCCAGACCTAGTGTAGAATGTTCTTTCGCTCCACACTGTGGAGTTGACAGCTCCTATCCACTCTTCCAGGGTAGGGGGGGTCCTAGATTGCCAAGACTGTGCAATTAGTTTTCTAGCTTGGAACAGGCATCTTGCTACCGCTACCACCGTGCTGCTGTCTCTCAGTCCGTTAGTAACATATCCCAGCACACAGGTCTTAGGGTCTAGCTCTAGATTAACTTTAAACGTAGCGTTTATTTTCTTTAGGATCTCGGGCCAGTACCTGACTAGTTTTGGGCACCTCCAGAACATGTGGATCAAATCACCTGTTCTTCTACATCTGGGGCACTCGTCGTTAGTTCGGCGACCGAACATAAAGAGCTTTTTTGGTGTATAGTAGGATCTGTGCAGCAGCATCAGATGGGAGGCCTTTTGTGAGGGAGAGACCGACACCTCTGGTCCCAGTTCCAGAATCCTTTTCCATTGTGTGTCCGTTATCTCCCCCACATCGGCCGCCCACCTGTCTCTACCCCCGGAAGAGCCCACCTGCGTGTTTATTTTCTTTATTAGCTGAGTATATATCTCTGTGGTTAACCCCTTGGAGGTCTCTGATTTAATTATTGTTTGTAGTAGTGGGATCTTGCACCATGTGGGAGGTTGCCTTCCAAACTGCTTTCCCAAGGCGTGTCTAATCTGTAGGTAGCTATAGAATACACGATTTGGCAGCCCGTACTCGTGCCTAAGTTCCTCGAAGGGTTTCAGGATGTCCCCCTCGTATATCTGTATCAACCGACATATCCCATTCCTCTCCCAAAGCTTATTCCTGTCAACAGATAGTAATTCCTGCAAGTTCTTATTGTTCCAGATTGGTGAGTATTCTGAGATTCCCTTGTACCCCATTATTCGCTTGGCAGTCTGCCAAACCCTGGTGATCATTTTAAGTGTCGGAATCTCTCTTTGTAATGAATCTGCCTCCAGTGCTTCAACTAGTGAGCTATGTGGGCTTCCCTGTAGGATAGCCTGGGCGCTCTTGCTTCCCCCTCCATCAATGGCGCATCCCCCAAGTTGTTGTAGCTGGGCTGCCAGGAAGTAGGTAAACGGGTGGGGGACCCCCAGTCCCCCCTCCGTGACGGGGCACTGCAGTTTTTGTAGGCCTATCCTGGCCTGCCCTTTTTTCCAGATTAGTTCCCTAAAAAGGGATTGGGTTTTTTGAAACCACTTCTCCCCGATCCACACTGGGGAGTTGTGGAGCAAATATAACAACTGAGGCAGCCATACCATTTTGATCAGATTGGCCCGGCCCGCCACAGAAAGGGGGAGTCTACTCCAAATATTGCATTTTTTTCTAAATTTTAATAGGAGAGGGACCAAATTGTCCTCAATAAACGCACCGGGGTCCTTGGACATCACGACACCGAGGTACTTCATTTTCCCCGTGACTCTCAATTGGGGCAGGCTCGTTAGGATAGAATTGGCCATTGGGTCGACCGGCAGGAGCGATGATTTCTCCCAATTGATAGTCAATCCTGAGAATTTTCCGAAGTCCTTCACCAGGTGCATTACTTCCTCCAATGAGGAGGCCGTGTCCCCAAGGAAAAATAGGACATCGTCCGCAAAAAGGGCTATTCTCTCCTCCTCGCCCTTCCTGTGGAAGCCCTGCAGTTCAGATGATGATCTCACCGCTCCAGCCAGTGGCTCCATGGCCAAAACAAACAACAAAGGAGACGCAGGGCAACCCTGTCTGGTCCCTCTTTCGAGGGGGAAAGTTTCCGAATAGTCATTATTTATCTTGAGTCTTGCCTTTGGGTGATTATATAGGATTTTTAACCAGCTAATAAATACGGGGCCGAATCCAAACCTCTCTAGCACCCACCAGAGATATTCCCACTCCAGGCTATCGAAGGCCTTGGCGGTGTCCAAAGACAGTATGGCTCTAGACCCCGCATTCTCCGCTGGGACCTGGAGGTTCAGATACGCCCTTCTGATATCAATGCTGGTGGACCGACCGGGGATAAACCCCGATTGGTCTGGGTGTACGAGTTTTGCAATGCACTTGTTTAACCTGGACGCCAACACCCTTGCTACGATCTTGGCGTCCGAACACAGTAATGATATCGGTCTATATGAGGTGACTTCCAGTTGGTCTTTCCCCTCTTTTGGTATCACCACTATATCAGCCTCCAGCATTGATGGGGGTAGCCTTCCATCCCTTGTCGTCTGTTCCAGTACTTTTAAAAGCTCCGGAAGTAAAACCTCCCCGTACTTCCTGTAGATTTCCAATGGCAAGCCGTCCAGGCCAGGAGATTTCTGGCCTGACAGCTCTGCGACAGCCTTTTGCAACTCCTCCAGAGTCAGGGGAGACTCCATCTCACTCCTGTCCCCCTCCGAGAGCACAGGCAAAGCTACCCCTTCCAGAAATCCATCCATATCGCGCCGGTCCGACCCCCGGCGCGACCTATACAGGTCCCTATAAAACGTGGAAAAGGTCTTTAGGACCTCGGCGGGGTCTGAAGTAATCTCTCCAGCCGGCGTCCTAATTGAGAAAATGGCCGATGGGGATAGGTTAGACTTGGTTATAAGTGCCAACATCCGACCTACTTTCTCCCCTTCGCCATAGTAATTTTGTTTCTGGAAGAGTCTTTTATTTTCTGTTCTTCTGTTAATTAATTCTCTGTACTCTTGTTGTCTACTGAGCCATACCTCCCGTTTTTCAGGGGTTGGGTCCACCACGTATTGTGCTTCTGATTCCATGGCTTCCCTGCTAACTCTCACCTCCCATTCCCTTGACGTTTTCTTTACTGTGACAACCTGCTGGTGTAGCAGTCCCCTAAGGAATGCTTTTAAGGTGTCCCACACTACCCCCGCAGGGGCTGTACCTGAGTTAAATGTTGCAAACTCTTTTAATTTGGATGTAACTTCTTCTGGGCTGCTTATTAAATCCAACCATAGTGGCTTTATTGTCCACCTTTTCCGACTAGGTCTAACACTTAAGTTCAGAGTCAAGGTCAAAGGAGAATGATCTGAAATACCCCTCGGCTTATACTCTATATTCCCTATTAGTTGCAAAGCCTCATTGTTGCCTATTGCCATATCTATACGCGAGAGAGTAGAGTGTGATCCTGAATAGCAGGAATACTGCCGGGTTTTTGGGTTATGGGATCTCCATAGGTCACACCACCCAACCTCTGCCAGGAGTTGGCCTAAACGGCCCTCCGATAGCCTTTCCGCCCGGTTCATAGGCGGAAACCGGTCCATTTTATTATTCAAAACTGCATTGAAATCTCCCACCAATATTATCGGTACATCTAACTTACTTTCCACAAATTCCAACAAATCTAAGATGGTCTCTGTTTTAAACGGAGGAGGAATATAAATGTTTGCTATTACCAGAGGCTTATTTTCCACTACACAGCTCAAGAAAACATAGCGTCCCAACGCGTCAATTCTGGCTTCCCTGCAGGAAAACGAGATACTTCTCCCCACCAATATGCTCACCCCTCTTGAGTATGAAGTATAAACTGAGTGATACTGTTCTTGAAATTTGTGGTTCCGAACATGTAGTTTAGTATCGTTGGTAAGGTGGGTTTCCTGCAGGCAAGCCAGCTCAACGCCGTAGGCTTCTAATGCCGTGAAAACTGCTGCCCTTTTGGCGGGATCAGCCATGCCCCTGATGTTCCAGGAGCCTATCTTTAGCGTTTTAAAAGGCATCTAGAAGAGAAAGGCAAGAAAAATAACGAGAAAAGCCAAAAAAGAGAAGAGGGAAAAAATGCCAGATAAAAAAAAGAGAAAAAAAAAAGAAAGGGCATTTCCTTGGTGCATTTGTGAATACCAAATTGGTCGTGGGCGCTGTGGTTGTGTTAACCAAAGAAAGGAAAAGAATAATAGATAGACAAAGTGGGGAAGGGCAGGGGGCCCCTGCGTCCAGGGACCCCCCCCCCCCCCCCACATTTCCTAACTGAAAATGCAAACCACCTGTGCTGATATACTTTGCTTTTGCTATTGTGAACCCACCCTTCGTAGCTCTGTGTGCCTTACAATCACCCCGTTGCCTAGCCCTATGACTCGCTGTAAGCCCCCCTTCCCCCCCACCCTCTGCTTTATACAACCCCCTTCTTACCGCCCTTCTTCGTGACCCCCCCCCTCCTGCCTGATTAGGATAGCCCTAGGGGCTGTGCTTGTGACCTTTTTCCCCCCACCCGACCACGCAAAAAATACCTCCCCACACATATACTGAAAAGATACATTGTGACTCACTACCACACTCATCCCCCCCTCCCCCCCTTCCACGACCCTCCCCCAAACCCCCAATACAGCACTTGAAACATACAAAACTAGTGGGATCACGTTTTTCATCCGTGCTTCCATCTCACATACCCCCCCCTTCCCTCCTCCTCCGTGCCAGCTGCTCATTATTGTGAGAAAGGAGGAAAAAAAAAAAAAATCGCATTTTCCTCCTTTCCTATCCAAATTTAAATAGCCTTATTTGACCCCTAACTCTACAGGTCCACTTTGTTATCCTCCAGCCACTTTATTGCCCCTGCTGTTGTGTCAAAAAAATGGGTAGACCCTAAGGCAGTGACGCGTAACCGTGCAGGATACAGCAGAGCATATTCTATTTTATAAGTCGGTAGGTTACGCTTAATGTCCCTGAATTCAGCCCTCCGCTTCTGGAGGTCCGGGGAGTAGTCAGGAAAAAATGAAATCTTGACTCCGTTGTATAGGATCTCCCCCAGCTCCCTAGCCCTACGCATCAATGTTACCTTGTCTCTGAAGTTAAAGAGCTTCATTATTATTGGCCTAGGATGCCCCCCTGACGGTGAGGCCCTGATTGACACCCTGTGGGCTCTTTCAATGGCAAAGAGGTGGGAGAAGGTTTCCGTCCCGAATATTACCTTGAGCCACTTCTCCAAGAATTCCTCCGGGTGGGGGCCCTCACACCGCTCCGGTAGGCCTACCACCCTCACGTTGTTCCTGCGGGACCTATTTTCAATTTCCTCCATTTTAATTTTGTGCAAACCCATCTGTGTTTTCAATGCTTTGAGCTCTTGCTTCAGTGGGGTTAATTCGTCCTCAGCCTGGCTAACTCTCTCCTCCAGAGCAGTAGTTCTAGCAATAGTCCTTTGCAGTTCTTGGCTTACTCTAATTAGCTCTTCCTTTAGTCCCGTCAGCTGATCGCACAAATCGCTTAGGGAGGCCTTACAGGAGTTGACGGCGCATAAGACATCTTTCAGTGTGGGTTCCGCTTCTGCTGGTGCATCTTGCGCAGCAGCATTATTAATTGCTAATCCCGCAAGCTCACCCACGGAGCTTTTACCGCTCGTCGTTTTTAATGTGTGCATTGCTGCTGGTCCTTTTCCTAGGCTCTTCCTGTCCCCTGAACCCCCCGTGTGCGGTCTATCCTGCTGCTGCTGGTTGTTTTTAGATGGTGATGAGGTGGAGGGGTGCGCAAATTTTTCCAGTTTAGCCGCTGCAGCAGCTGCTGCCTGGTTCACCTTTTCTTTTGAGGTACGGGTCATTTGGGAGCTAGTATTATCCTGCTGTTGCAGTTCCTCGCCCTTTTTTCTAGTCATGACTATTTATATAAGCAAGGGAAGTATGTAGAAGAGTCGAGCCGCTCGTGGGGTTGATATCTGCCCCCCCCCCTCTCCTCACCCCTCTCTTCACCTTTCCCTTACTCTACCTCCCTTCCCTCAGTACTGTCTCAGCCCCAGCAGTGCCCTTCTGGTTTGCAGCTGTCACTAGACTGATTGCCCAGTTTAGAATAGCCGGTATTTCAGTTCTATTGAGGTTGTATAATGTGGCAAAAGGTTAGCGACTTTCTCATTATTGCAGCCCTCCACCAGCCATCGAGGGGTGTCTTCTCCCTGGTGGACACAAATTGCTATGTGCCAGTGTGTCAGGCTGCCCAAGCCTGCCAGAACCCGAGGACAGTTCGTTAAGTGACGATGTAGCCGGCTGCCTGGGCCCACCCGTACCTCCACCCCCCCTCGTCCGTGGCAATAGGCTAGTCCTTGGGGAGAGGCAGTCCACCTCTAAGTTAATCAACGAGGGTTGGTACCTTGATGCTGCCGGGGCCTGGGCAGTACAGGGACGCTTCTAGAGCCAGGCAGCCAGGCAGGCGCGAACACTGCGGGGGAAGGGAGGCTCAGACAGCCGGGCCAGAGCACTAAGTTAGCTCCGATGAGCACGGAGGCATCGGGCTGGGGGAAGCTCACTCGCCCCTCCTCTCACTCCTGCATCCGGTCACGCCCCCTGTGCTCCTATCTATGAGCCTGTTGTATTTTAGTCAATTTAAAGTGAACCTGTGCCCAGATTATACGCACTAAGTCAGGGGCGTAACTAGAAATCACAGGGCCCCATAGCAAAATGTTGTATGGGCCCCCCCTGCAAACAGCCACCCCCCCACAAAAAAATGAACTAATGCCGTTTAACAACAGCTTACCACACTCATGTAGCACAGTACCCAGGCGACAGCTTGTATTAATTTCGAACAACAAAGTATGCAGTATACTGTATGCAGCCCCTGAAGGACACACATGCATACCCCCATCAGTACAAACACCCCCTACCTCAGTGCAGACCCCCCCAGCAGTACAGACACCCCCCTTAGTACAGACACCCCCCCTAGTGCAGACCCCCCAGCATTACAGACCCCCCCTAAGTGCAGACACCCCCCTCAGTGCAGGACCCCCCAGCAGTACAGACACCCCCCAAGTGCAGACCCCCCCAGCATTACAGACCCCCCAGCATTACAGACCCCCCCTTAGTGTACACACACCCCTCAGTGCAGACCTCCCCCAGCAGTGCAGACCCCCCTCAGTGCAGACCCCCCTCAGTAGTACAGACCCCCCCAGCAGTGCAGACACCCCTTTAGTACAGACACCCCCCAGTGCAGACCCTCCTCAGCATTACAGACCCCACCTCAGTGCAGACCCCCCAGCAGTACAGACACCCCCCCAGTGCAGACCCTCCTCAGCATTACAGACCCCACCTCAGTGCAGACCCCCCCAGCAGTACAGACACCCTCCTCCTTAGTGCAACAGCTTACCACACTCATGTAGCACAGTACCCAGGTGACAGCTTATATTACTTTCGAACAACAAAGTATGCAGTATACTGTATGCAGCCCCTGAAGGACACACATGCATACCCCCATCAGTACAAACACCCCCTACCTCAGTGCAGACCCCCCAGCAGTACAGACACTCCCCTTAGTACAGACACCCCCTAGTGCAGACCCCCCAGCATTACAGACCCCCCCTAAGTGCAGACACCCCCCCCAGTGCAGGACCCCCCAGCAGTACAGACACCCCCCAAGTGCAGACCCCCCCAGCATTACAGACCCCCCAGCATTACAGACCCCCCTTTAGTGTACACACCCCCCTCAGTGCAGTCCTCCCCCAGGAGTGCAGACCCTCCTCAGTGCAGACCCCCCTCAGTAGTACAGACCCCCCAGCAGTGCAGACACCCCTTTAGTACAGACACCCCCCCAGTGCAGACCCTCCCCAGCATTACAGACCCCACCTCAGTGCAGACCCCCCCAGCAGTACAGACACCCCCCTCCTCAGTGCAGACCCCCCTCAGTAAAGACCCCCCCACCCAAGTGCAGACCCCCCATCAGTACAGACACCCCCCCGCAGTAGAGACACCCCCCTATTACAAACCCCCCCTCAGTGCAGACACCCCCCTCAGTGCAGGACCCCCCAGCAGTACAGACACCCCCCAAGTGCAGACCCCCCCAGCATTACAGACCCCCCAGCATTACAGACCCCCCCCTTAGTGTACACACCCCCCTCAGTGCAGACCCCCCTCAGGGCAGACCTCCCCCAGCAGTGCAGACCCCCCTCAGTGCAGACCCCCCTCAGTAGTACAGACCCCCCAGCAGTGCAGACACCCCTTTAGTACAGACACCCCCCCAGTGCAGCCCCTGAAGGACACACATGCATACCCCCATCAGTACAAACACCCCCTACCTCAGTGCAGACCCCCCAGCAGTACAGACACCCCCCTAGTGCAGACCCCCCAGCATTACAGACCCCCCCTAAGTGCAGACACCCCCCTCAGTGCAGGACCCCCCAGCAGTACAGACACCCCCCAAGTGCAGGCCCCCCCAGCATTACAGACCCCCCAGCATTACAGACCCCCCTTTAGTGTACACACCCCCCTCAGTGCAGACCTCCCCAAGCAGTGCAGACCCCCCAGTAGTACAGAGCCCCCAGCAGTGCAGACACCCCTTTAGTACAGACACCCCCCCAGTGCAGACCCTCCTCAGCATTACAGACCCCACCTCAGTGCAGACCCCCCAGCAGTACAGACACCCCCTTCCTCAGTGCAGACCCCCCTCAGTAAAGACCCCCCCACCAAAGTGCAGACCCCCCATCAGTACAGACATCCCCCCGCAGTACAGACACCCCCCTATTACAAACCTCCCCTCAGTGCAGACACCCCCCTCAGTGCAGGACCCCCCAGCAGTACAGACACCCCCCAAGTGCAGACCCCCCTAGCATTACAGACACCCCAGCATTACAGACCCCCCTTAGTGTACACACCCCCCTCATTGCAGACCCCCCTCAGTGCAGACCTCCCCCAGCAGTGCAGACCCCCCTCAGTGCAGACCCCCTCAGTAGTACAGACCCCCCAGCAGTGCAGACACCCCTTTAGTACAGACACCCCCCAGTGCAGACCCTCCTCAGCATTACAGACCCCACCTCAGTGCAGACCCCCCCAGCAGTACAGACACCCCCCAAGTGCAGACCCCCCCAGCATTACAGACCCCCCAGCATTACAGACCCCCCTTAGTGTACACACCCCCCTCAGTGCAGACCTCCCCCAGCAGTGCAGACCCCCCTCAGTAGTACAGACCCCCCAGCAGTGCAGACACCCCTTTAGTACAGACACCCCCCAGTGCAGACCCTCCTCAGCATTACAGACCCCACCTCAGTGCAGACCCCCCAGCAGTACAGACACCCCCCTCCTCAGTGCAGACCCCCCTCAGTAAAGACCCCCCTACCCAAGTGCAGACCCCCCCAGCAGTACAGACACCCCCCCGCAGTACAGACACCCCCCTATTACAAACCCCCCTCAGTGCAGACACCCCCCTCAGTGCAGGACCCCCCAGCAGTACAGACACCCCCCAAGTGCAGACCCCCCCAGCATTACAGACCCCTCTTAGTGTACACACCCCCCTCATTGCAGACCCCCCTCAGTGCAGACCTCCCCCAGCAGTGCAGACCCCCCTCAGTGCAGACCCCCTCAGTAGTACAGACCCCCCAGCAGTGCAGACACCCCTTTAGTACAGACACCCCCCAGTGCAGACCCTCCTCAGCATTACAGACCCCACCTCAGTGCAGACCCCCCCAGCAGTACAGACACCCCCCAAGTGCAGACCCCCCCAGCATTACAGACCCCCCAGCATTACAGACCCCCCTTAGTGTACGCACCCCCTCAGTGCAGACCTCCCCCAGCAGTGCAGACCCCCTCAGTGAAGACCCCCCTCAGTAGCACAGACCCCCCCAGCAGTGCAGACACCCCTTTAGTACAGACACCCCCAGTGCAGACCCTCCTCAGCATTACAGACCCCACCTCAGTACAGACCCCCCAGCAGTACAGACACCCCCCTCCTCAGTGCAGACCCCCCTCAGTAAAGACCCCCCACCCAAGTGCAGAACCCCATCAGTACAGACACCCCCCGCAGTACAGACACCCCCCTGTTACAAACCCCCCTCAGTGCAGGACCCCCCAGCAGTACAGACACCCCCCCAAGTGCAGACCCCCCCAGCATTACAGACCTCCCAGAATTACAGACCCCCCTTAGTGTACACACCCCCCTCAGTGCAGACCCCCCTCAGTGCAGACCTCCCCCAGCAGTGCAGACCCCCCTCAGTGCAGACCCTCCTCAGTAGTACAGACCCCCCAGCAGTGCAGACACCCCTTTAGTACAGACACCCCCCCAGTGCAGACCCTCCTCAGAATTACAGACCCCACCTCAGTGCAGACCCCCCCAGCAGTACAGACACCCCCCTCCTCAGTGCAACAGCTTACCACACTCATGTAGCACAGTACCCAGGCGACAGCTTATATTAATTTCGAACAACAAAGTATGCAGTATACTGTATGCAGCCCCTGAAGGACACACATGCATACCCCCATCAGTACAGACACCCCCTACCTCAGTGCAGACCCCCCAGCAGTACAGACACCCCCCTTAGTACAGACACCCCCCTAGTGCAGACCCCCAGCATTACAGACCCCGCCTAAGTGCAGACACCCCCCTCAGTGCAGGACCCCCCAGCAGTACAGACACCCCCCAAGTGCAGACACCCCCAGCATTACAGACCCCCCAGCATTACAGACCCCCCTTTAGTGTACACCCCCCCTCAGTGCAGACCTCCCCCAGCAATGCAGACCCCCCCAGTAGTACAGAGCCCCCAGCAGTGCAGACACTCCTTTAGTACAGACACCCCCCCAGTGCAGACCCTCCTCAGCATTACAGACCCCACCTCAGTGCAGACCCCCCAGCAGTAAAGACACCCCCCTCCTCAATGCAGACCCCCCTCAGTAAAGACCCCCCCACCAAAGTGCAGACCCCCATCAGTACAGACACCCCCCCCGCAGTACAGACACCCCCCTATTACAAACCTCCCCTCAGTGCAGACACCCCCCTCAGTGCAGGACACCCCAGCAGTACAGACACCCCCCAAGTGCAGACCCCCCCAGCATTACAGACCCCCCAGCATTACAGACCCCCCTTAGTGTACACACACCCCTCAGTGCAGACCCCCCTCAGTGCAGACCTCCCCCAGCAGTGCAGACCCCCCCCTCAGTGTAGACCCCCTCAGTAGTACAGACCCCCCAGCAGTGCAGACACCCCTTTAGTACAGACACCCCCCAGTGCAGACCCTCCTCAGCATTACAGACCCCACCTCAGTGCAGACCCCCCCAGCAGTACAGACACCCCCCTCCTCAGTGCAGACCCCCCTCAGTAAAGACCCCCCCACCCAAGTGCAGACCCCCATCAGTACAGACACCCCCCGCAGTACAGACACCCCCTATTACAAACCCCCCTCAGTGCAGACACCCCCCTCAGTGCAGGACCCCCCAGCAGTACAGACCCCCCAGTGCAGACCACCCCCCTGTGCAGACCTCCCCAGCATTACAGACCCCCCTCAGTGCAGACACTCCCCTCAGTGCAGACCCCCCTCAGTAGTACAGACCCCCAGCAGTGCAGACACCCCCCTTAGTACAGACACCCCCCTAGTGCAGACCCCCCCCAGCATTACAGACCCCACCTCAGTGCAGACCCCCCAGCAGTACAGACCCCCCCAGTGCAGACCCCCGTCAGTACAGACACCCCCAATCAGTACAGACACCCCCCTCAGTGTAGGACCCCCCAGCAGTACAGACCTCCCTCCAGTGCAGACACCCCCCAGTGCACACCACCCCCCTCAGTACAGACACCCCCCAGTGCAGACCACCCCCCTCAGTACAGACACCCCCCAGTGCAGACCTCCCCAGTATTACTCCCCCCCTCAGTGCAGTCACCCCCTCAGTGCAGACCCCCCTCAGTAGTACAGACCCCCCCAGAACTGCAGAGACCCCTATTAATACAGATACCCCCCTAGTACAGACACCCCCAGCATTACAGACCCCACCTCAGTTCAGACCCCCCAGCAGTACATACACCCCCCCTCAGTGCAGACCCTCATCAGTACAGACACCCCCAATCAGTATAGACCCCCCCACCCAAGTGCAGACCCCCATCAGTACAGACACCCCCCAGCAGTACAGACACATCCCTATTACAGACCTCCCCTCAGTGCAGACCCCCTTAGTAGTGCAGACCCCTCCTCAGTGCAGACCCCTCCTCAGTGCAGACCCCCTCAGCAGTGCAGACCCCCCTCAGTAGTGCAGACCCCCCAGTGCAGACCCCCCTCAGTAGTGCAGCCCCCCCAGTAGTGCAGACCCCCCTCAGTGCAGACCCCCCTCAGTAGTGCAGACCCCCCTCAGTAGTGCAGACCCCCCCTCAGCAGTGCAGACCCCTCCTCAGTGCAGACCCTCTCAGTGCAGACCACTCTCAGTAGTGCAGACCCCTCTTCAGTGCAGATACCCCTCAGTAGTGCAGACCCCCCTCAGTGCAGACCCCCCTCAGTAGTGCAGACCCCCCTCAGTGCAGACCCCCCTCAGTAGTGCAGCCCCTCCTCAGTAGTGCAGACCCCCCTCAGTGCAGACCCCCCTCAGTAGTGCAGACCCCCCTAAGTGCAGACCCCCCCTCAGCAGTGCAGACCCCTCCTCAGTGCAGACCCCCCTCAGTGCAGACCCCCCTCAGTAGTGCAGACCCCCCTAAGTGCAGACCCCCCCTCAGCAGTGCAGACCCCTCCTCAGTGCAGACCCCCCTCAGTGCAGACCACTCTCAGTAGTGCAGACCCCCCTCAGTGCAGACACCCCTCAGTAGTGCAGACCCCCCTCAGTGCAGACCCCCCTCAGTAGTGCAGACCCCCCTCAGTGCAGACCCCCCTCAGTAGTGCAGACCCCCCTCAGTGCAGACCCCTCTCAGTAGTGCAGACCCCCCTCAGTAGTGCAGACCCCTCTCAGTGCAGACCCCCCTCAGTGCAGACCCCCCTCAGTGGTGCAGACACCCCCCTCAGTCCAGACCCCCCTCAGTGCAGACCCCCCTCAGTAGTGCAGACCCCCCCTCAATAGTGCAGACCCCCCTCAGTAGTGCAGACCTCCCCCCAGTAGTGCAGAACCCCCCTCAGTAGTGAAGACCCCCTCAGTGCAGACCCCCTCAGTAGTGCAGACCCCCCTCAGTGCAGACCCCCCTCAGTAGTGCAGACCTCCCCTCAGTGCAGACCCCCCTCAATAGTGCAGATCCCCCTCAGTGCAGACCCCCCTCAGTAGTGCAGACCCCCTCTCAGTGCAGACCCCCCTCAGTAATGCAGGCCCCCCTCAGTGCAGACCCCCCTCAGTAGTGCAGACCCCCCAGTAGTGCAGACCCCCCCACAGTGCAGACCCCCCTCAGTTGTGCAGAACCCCCCTCAGTAGTGCAGACCCCCCTCAGTAGAGCAAACCCCCCTCAGTGCAGACCCACCTAGTAGTGCAGACCCCCCTCAGTGCAAAACCCCCTCTCAGTAGTGCAGAACCCCCCTCAGTAGTGCAGACCCCCCCTCAGTAGTGAAGACCCCCTCAGTGCAGACCCACCCCTCAGTAGTGCAGACCCCCCTCAGTAGTGCAGACCCCCCTCAGTGCAGACCCCCTCAGTGCAGACCCCCCTCAGTAGTGCAGACCCCCCTCAGTGCAGACCCCCCTTAGTGCAGACCCCCTCAGTGCAGACCCCCCTCTGTAGTGCAGACCCCTCTCATTAGTGTAGACCCCCCTCAGTGCAGACCCCCCTCAGTAGTGCAGACCCCCCTCAGTGAAGACCCCCCTCAGTAGTGCAGACCCCCCCCTCAGTGCAGACCCCCCTCAGTAGTGCAGACCCCCCTCAGCACAGACCCCCCCTCAGTGCAGACTCCCCTCAGTAGTGCAGACCCCCCTCAGTGCAGACCCCCCTCAGTAGTGCAGACACCCCCCTCAATGCAGACCCCCCTCAGTAGTGCAGACCCCCCTCAGTAGTGGAGACCCCCCCCTCAGTGCAGACCCCCCTCAGTGCAGACCCCCCTCAGTAGTGCAGACCCCCCTCACTGCAGACCCCCCTCACTGCAGACCCCCCTCAGTGCAGACCCCCCTCAGTAGTGCAGACCCCCCTCAGTGCAGACCCCCCTCAGTAGTGCAGATCCCCCTCAGTAGTGCAGACCCCTCCCCAGTAGTGCAGAACCCCCCTCAGTAGTGAAGACCCCCCTCAGTGCAGACCGCCCTCAGTAGTGCAGACCCCCCTCAGTGCAGACCCCACCTCAGTAGTGCAGACCCCCCTCAGTGCAGACCCCACCTCAGTAGTGCAGACCCCCTCAGTAGTGCAGACCACCCTCAGTAGTGCAGATCCCCCTCAGTGCAGACCCCCCCTCAGTAGTGCAGACCCCCCTCAGTGCAGACCCCCCTCAGTAGTGCAGATCCCCCTCAGTGCAGACCCCCCTCAGTAATGCAGACCCCCCTCAGTGCAGACCCCCCTCAGTAGTGCAGACCCCCTCAGTGCAGACCCCCCTCAGTAGTGCAGAACCCCCCTCAGTAGTGCAGAACCCCCCTCAGTAGTGCAGACCCCCCTCAGTGCAGACCCCCCAGTAGTGCAGACCCCCCTCAGTAGTGCAGACCACCCTCAGTAGTGCAGACCCCCTCAGTGCAGACCCCCCTCAGTAGTGCAGACCCCCCTCAGTGCAGACCCCCCTCAGTAGTGCAGAACCCCCCTCAGTAGTGCAGAACCCCCCTCAGTAGTGCAGACCCCCCTCAGTGCAGACCCCCCAGTAGTGCAGAACCCCCCCAGTAGTGCAGACTCCCCTCAGCAGTGCAGACCCCCCTCAGTGCAGACCCCCTCAGTGCAGAGTGCAGACCCCCCTCAGTAGTGCAGACCCCCCCTTAGTGCAGACCCCACTCAGTGCAGACCCCCCTCTGTAGTGCAGACCCCCTCAGTGCAGACCCCCCTCATTAGTGCAGACCCCCCTCAGTGCAGACCCCCCTCAGTAGTGCAGACCCCCCTCAGTGCAGACCCCCCTCATTAGTGCAGACCCCCCTCAGTGCAGACCCCCCTAAGTGCAGACCTCCTCAGTAGTGCAGACCCCCCTCAGTAGGGCAGACCCCCCTCAGTGCAGACCCCCCTCAGTAGTGCAGACTCCCCTCAGTGCAGACCCCCTCAGTAGTGAAGACCCCCCTCAGTGCAAACCCCCCTCAGTAGTGCAGACCCCCCTCAGTGCAGATCCCCTCAGTAGTGCAGACCCCCTAGTGCAGACCCCCCTCAGTGCACACCCCCCAGTGCAGACCCCCCCAGTAGTGCATACCCCCTCAGTAGTGCAGACCCCACTCAGTGCAGACCCCCCTCAGTGCAGACCCCCCCCTCAGTAGTGCAGACCCCCCTCAGTAGTGCAGAACCCCCTCAGTAGTACAGACCCCCCCAGCAGTATAGACGCCCCCCTTCTTACATACCTCAGAACAGCGCTGACAGTCACCAGATACACACAGCGGTGTGTGTGTCTCGAGGATCGAGTGCAAGCTCCTCCTCCTCTGTGGATGTAAACAGAGAGGATGGGAGGCGGCTTCAGTCCACGCTGCTGAGAGGCCCAGCGAGCGGTGTTAGTGGTGCGGTTGCCGCTACCCACGGGTGTCACCCGGTGTGGCCCGCATAACCTAGAAACGCCACTCACCGGGCCCCAACTCGGCTGCGGGCCCCATACCCATTGTTGTGTTCCTCAAACCATTCTTGAACCATTTTTACAGTGTGGCTGGGCACATTATCCTGCTGAAAGGGGTCACTGCCATGATGGAATGGCAGCAACGTTTAGGTAGGTAGTATGTGTCAAGTAGCATCCACATGAATGGCAGGACCCAAGGTTTCCCAGCAGAACTTTGCCCAAAGCATCATACTGCCTCCGTGGGCTTGCCTTCTTCCTATACTGCATCCTAGTGCCATCTCTTCTCCATGTAAGTGGCACACACGCACCCGGCCATCCATATGATGTAAAAAAAACATGATTCATCAGGCCAGGCTACCGTCTTCCATTGCTCTGTGGTCCAGTTCTGATGCTCATGTGCCCATTGTAGGTGTTATTGGCTGTGGACACGGGTCAGCATGGACACCCCGACTGGTCTGCTGTAGCCACACAGCTCCATACACAACAAACTGTGATGACCATTTTTCTGCTTTCAAACACATCAACTTCAGGGACAACATGTTTACTTGATGCCAAATATATTCACTGACTTTCAGATGCCATTGTAATGAGATGATCAGTGTTATTCACTTAGCCTGTCAGTGGTCATAAAGTTATGGCTGAATGGTGTAAATTGGCTATACACGAAGGACGACGACGCACTGTATAGTGTAATTGTGACTTAAATAGCAGAGGAATGGCCATACCGCTCTTGTAGAAAGAGAAACTTAACATTATTATGCTTTACAAATGCGCTCTGTGCTCCACCAGCTTCTGGACATGGAATTTCACTGTCTACACAAGGCCCAGCCACGGCACATGTGCATCCTCGCAGCTCTGATCCTGTGCTGAGCGCACACTCACCGTGGTTCTCCTAGTACACTGACTAAGCTGTCACCGACAGCTCCCAATCTGTCTTTGTGATCAGGAGCCAGTGTCAGCAATTACTTGCTGGACTGAAATTCCAGTTTAGAGACAACACAATTGTGTACTTCCTGGTACCTATGCTTGTCATGCATAGCTTCCAACTGTCCCTGATTTTGAGCAATGTCCCTCTGTCCCTCATTCCTCCTCATTTGTCCCTCATTTTGGTCTGATCTATATAATTGTATATAAAAATTCATGTTTTTCTTTCAAAAAGTGTTTCCCAGTGCTAAACATTTCATCCAATTTCTAAATTGCTGCATTTGTACATTTTAAAAGCCAATATAAAGTAATATTAGTGGTAAAAAAAAGCCCTTGTGGATTTAATTAAGCTTTTTTTTTTAATTAATTCTCCTTTAAGGGGGGGTGTGGCAGAGGGCACGGCCTATACCTATATACATTTGCTATTAGGTGTCCCTCATTCCCATCTCAAAATGTTGGGCGGTATGGTCATGGCGGTGTTCAATTATGTCAGACACAGATCAGCCCCTGCTGCAGCTTCTCACCTTCTGACTTGTTACAAAGTAACAACAAAGTAAATGCGATCTGATCAATGGGGAGAGACGATAAGGAAAAACTTTTCATTCCTGAATGGCAAACCCAGATCTCAGCAATAGAAGCTGCATTATAAATAGTCAGTGATACCCCCACTGTCTCTGATATTTCTGATATCGCTGGCTATATCACTAATTTGGCATCATTTTCAATACAGGACCAGTCATGTTCACTTACATTAGCACATGCAGTGCACCCGGAAAGTATTCACAGCTCTTCACTTTTTCTACATTTTTTTATGTTGCAGCCTTATTCCAAAAAGGATTAAATTCATTATTTTCCTCGAAATTCTACAAACAATACCCTATAATGACAATGTTAAAGTCAGCCTTAGCAGAGGCGGCTCTAGGCTTTGTGAGGCCCTAGGCAAATCTAAGACATGAGGCCCCATTCACATCCATAATGGCAAAAATAATTTGAGCGATAAAAATTAACTGTATAAATTGCATATATTAAGAGTTTTAAATTCTATGAACTATGAATTCACTGTTTATAGAATTTTCTCTTAACAATTCTTCTTTAATCAAATATATATATATTACAGGCAGTGAGTCAGTGGGTGATCAGAGAGCTGAATGCATGGCTCAAGACCTGGTGTAGGGAGGAGGGATTAGGGTTTCTAGAGCACTGGGCTGACTTTTCATTGGGGTGCAACCTATATGCTAAAGACGGTTTGCACTTGAATGGAAGGGGGTCTGCTGTGCTGGGGGAGAGGTTTATAGGAAGGCTGGAGGAGTATTTAAACTAGGATTGAGGGGGGAGGGTGAACTAGAATTACATCGAGAAGACAGGTCAGTTAGGGGTCAGACATTAATGGAGGGTGGAATGGGGACAGATGGGGGGAGGGTTATGGCAGGTGTCAAGAAATTTCCCATGTTGCAAACAGCCATTGGAAACTGTAGTGCCATTTGTACTACTAATAATTATATGAAAAACACCAGACCAAAATGTAATAATGCATTAAAGTGTTTGTTCACCAATGCCAGAAGTCTGCCAAGCAAAATAGGTGAGTTGGAAGCTCTGGTGCATGAGGTGAACTATGATGTAATCGGTATTGCTGAAACTTGGCTTCAATCCTCACATGACTGGGCTATTAATATTCCTGGCTATGCACTCTTTCGGAGAGACAGGGTAAAAAGGAAAGGTGGCGGGGTCTGTCTCTATGTGAGAAGTGATCTCAAAGCAAGTGTGAAAGAGGACCTGATTGATGGAGAGTGTGATGAGTCTGAAGCATTATGGGTGGAACTGTATATAGATGTGAGTAGTTCAAAGTTAATCATTGGAGTTTGTTATAGACCACCCAATGTTAACGAGGAGGTGGAGACTCAGCTCCTTGCACAGATGGAAAGGGCTGCAAGGGCTGGGACAGTGATAATAATGGGAGATTTTAACTACCCAGAAATTGACTGGAGTAATGGTACTGCTGGGACAGTTAAAGGGCAAAAGTTTATAAACCTAGTACAGGACAATTTTATGGTCCAGTTTATTGAGGCCCCAACTAGGAATGAAGCTCTGTTGGACCTGGTAATCTCAAACCATGCAGAGCTTATTACTAATGTTCAGATAAAGGAACACCTGGGTAGCAGTGACCATAACATGATTTCATTTGATGTTAGCTGTAAACAAGAAATACATACAGGAAAGATAAAAACACTTAACTTCAAGAGAGCACATTTTCCAAGGATGAGGGCTGCTCTCCAGGACTTAGACTGGGAGGGAATATTGGCAGCGATAAACACAGAACAGAAATGGGAATTCTTCAAAAAGACTGTTTGGGACCTCACTGCAAAGTATATTCCCATGGGCAATAAGTTTAAAAGGCTAAAAATAAAACACACGGTCAAAGTTAGAGAAGCTATAAACAATAAGAAAAGAGCTTTTAAAAAATATAAAAATGAAAGAACACTAGTGTCGTTTAAATGCTACAAAGAATTTAACAGAATATGTAAAAAGGAAATCAAGGGTGCAGAAATTCAAAATGAACGACAGATCGCAAAAAATAGTAGGACAAACCCCCAAAAATTCTTCAAATATATAAATAGTAAAAAGGTCAGGTCTGAGCATGTAGGCCCTTTACAAAATAATCTAGAGTGGGTGACTGGGGACAAGGAGAAGGCTAATTTATTAAATACTTTCTTCAGCTCTGTGTATACAAAAGAGCATGGGGAAGCTCATGTCCATAATGGGGGTGGTATTGACACAGCCCCCAATGATCCACAATGGCTCAAAAGGGATATGGTCCAGAAATATTTAGACAGAATAAAGGTGGATAAAGCACCTGGACCTGATGGCATCCACCCACGGATCCTAAAAGAATTGAGCTCTGTAATTTCAAAGCCATTGTATCTAATTCTTAGGGACTCATTAATGACGAGAATAGTACCACTGGATTGGCGCAGGGCGAACGTGGTGCCTATATTTAAAAAGGGATCAAAGTCTTTACCAAGTAACTATAGACCTGTTAGTTTAACTTCTATAGTCGGGAAGATACTGGAGCATTTAAAGCGGGGTTCCACCCAAATTTTCAACATTATCTCTATGCATTCTCTTCCTTGCCTAGATGCTGACATGCTGTGTAAAAAAATTTAAATCGCCGTAATTACCTTTTTTTTTCTAATCTTCTTAGCACTTCCTGGTTTTCCTCCCATGGGAGTAGGTGTGTTTCTAGCCTCTCCCAGACCTCCCACAGTTCCCTGGGAGCTAGTCTCAGGCTTCCCAGCATGCATTGTGCAATAGCGTCATCACAACATCTCGGTGAATGCTGGGAGCACAGCATTTACCGCACCCAGGAAATACATGCTTGTGGGCTTCAAATGCCCACAATGAAGATGGAAACCGCCTTCAGTGAATTTTATAAGTTATTCTTTACAACGAAATCGGACACAGGCGGACTTATTACACAGAACATGTGAGTAGATAATCATGAGAAGAAAAGTTTGTGAATGAACTCCAAAAAAAAAAAACGATAGATAGGTGGACCCCCGCTTTAATAAAAGACCACATAGACGAGTTCTTGCTGGAAAAAACATTTTAAGCAACAGACAGCATGTGTTCATAAAAAACAGAAGTTGTCAGACAAACTTGATTTCTTTTTATGAAGAGGTAAGTAAAACCTTGGACAGAGGGGTGGCTGTGAACGTGGTATACTTGGATTTTGCAAAAGCGTTCGATACAGTTCCGCACACACGGCTCATGTGTAAGTTAAAGTCTACAGGCTTGGAAATATCAGTTTGTAAATGGATAGAAAACTGGCTAAAAGACAGAATTCAGAGAGTAGTGGTTAATGATTCTTACTCTGAATGGTCTAAGGTTATCAGTGGTGTACCCCAAGGTTCAGTGCTGGGACCCTTACTCTTTAATATCTTTATAAATGATATAGGGTCTGGGATCAAAAGTAACATTTCTGTCTTTGCAGATGACACCAAGCTATGCAGTGGAATAACGTCCTTACAGGATGTCTCCAATTTACAAGCCAACCTCAATGCACTGTCTAATTGGGCGTCTATGTGGCAGATGAGGTTTAATGTTGAGAAATGTAAAGTTTTGCACTTGGGGGCTAAGAATATGCATGCATCATACATGCTAGGGGGAGTACAACTGGGGGAATCCGTAGTGGAGAAGGATCTGGGGGTTTTGGTAGATCATAAGCTCAATAATAGCATGCAATGCCAAGCTGCGGTTTCCAAAGCGAGCAAAGTCCTTTCTTGTATTAAGAGAGGTATGGACTCCAGAGAGAGAGATATCATTTTGCCCCTGTTCAAATCATTAGTAAGACCTCATCTGGAATATGCAGTTCAGTTTTGGGCACCAGTTCTCAAAAAGTATATCGGGGAACTGGAGAAAGTGCAGAGAAGGGCAACCAAATTGATAAGAGGCATGGGGGAGCTCAGCTATGAGGAAAGATTAGAGGAACTGAATTTGTTCACTCTTGAGAAGAGGAGAATAAGGGGGGATATGATCAACATGTTCAAATATATAAGGGGTCCATATAGTGAACTTGGTGTTGAGTTATTCACTTTACGGTCAACACAGAGGACAAGGGGGCACTCTTTACGACTGGAGGAAAAGAGATTTCGTCTCCAAATACGGAAAGGTTTCTTCACAGTAAGAGCTGTGAAAATGTGGAACAGACTCCCTCCAGAGGTGGTTCTGGCCAGCTCAGTATATTGCTTTAAGAAAGGCCTGGATACTTTCCTAAATGTACATAATATAACTGGCTACTGACATTTATAGGTAAAGTTGATCCAGGGAAAATCCGATTGCCTCTTGGGGGATCAGGAAGGAATTTTTTCCCCTGCTGTAGCAAATTGGAGCATGCTCTGCTGGGGTTTTTTGCCTTCCTCTGGATCAACTGTGGGTATAGTATTGGGTATATTGGATTGTACAGTTTTTTTTTGTTTTTTTTTAAGGTTGGACTGGATGGACTTGTGTCTTTTTTCAACCTGACTATGTAACTGTGTAACTATGTAACATATATATTATATATTAAACGCATATTTATCCATGGGGCTTGTAGTTTTAAAACAGCTGGAGGGCCGTCTGTTTGAGACCCCTGATTTACATGAAGGTCACATGATACAAGAGACGATCAGAGACTGCAGACATGATACAGGAGATGATCAGAGATTACAGACATGGTACAAGAGCTGGTCAGAGACTGCAGACATGATGCAGGAGATGATCAGGGACTACAGACATAGTACAGGAGATGATCAGAGACTGCAGACATGATACAGGAGATGATCAGAGACTGCAGACATGATACAGGAGATGATCAGAGACTGCAGACATGTTACAAGAGATGATCAGAGACTGCAGATATGATACAGGAGATGGTCAGAGACTGCAGACATGATACAGGAGATGGTCAGAGACTGCAGACATGATACAAGAGATGGTCAGAGACTGTGCTGACATACTACAGGAGATGATCAGAGACTGCAGACATACTACAGGAGATGATCAGAGACTGCAGACGTGATACAGGAGATGGTCAGAGACTGTGCAGACATGATACAAAGATCAGTGCTGGCTGGTGCTCACAATTCTTGAGAGGGGGTGCAAACAAACTGAAAAATTCTAAAAAAAAAGCAGCCATCGTGACCATCAAATGCAGCCACCGTGACCATCAAATGCAGCCACCGTGACCATCAAATGCAGCCACCGTGTCCATCAAGTGTAGCCACCATGTCCATCAAGTGCAGCCACCGTGTCCATCAAGTGCAGCCACCGTGTCCATCAAGTGCAGCCACCGTGTCCATCAAGTGCAGCCACCGTGCCCATGAAAAGCAGCCACTGTGCCCATCAAATGCAGCCACTGTGCCCATCAAATGCAGCCACTGTGCCCATGAAGTGCAGCCACTGTGCCCATGAAGTGCAGCCACTGTGCCCATCAAATGGATGCCACCCCCTTTGTGGCAGACAGCATCCATTTGATTGGGGGGAGGATATTTGCTAGGGAGGTTTTGGGAGGGGAGAAGATATGTTCTGGGGGGGATAGAGCTGGAATGGGATCGGGGGAATGGATGGAGCCAGAATGGGATCAGGGGATGGATAGAGCTGGGATGGGATCGGGGTGGTAGATGGAGCCGGGAAAGGATTGGGGGGATGGAGGGAGCCAGGATGGGATCGAGGGGATAGAGGAAGCCGGGATGGGATCGGGGGATGGATGGAGCCAGGATGGGATCGGGGGATGGATGGAGCCAGGATGGGATCGGGGGATGGATGGAGCCAGGATGGATGGAGCCAGGATGGGTTGGGGGAATGGATGGAGCTAGGATTGGATTGGGGGGTGGATGGAGCTGGGATGAGATCAGGGGAGAATGGATGGAGCCGAGATGGGATTGGGGGAATAGATGGAGCCGGGATGGGATCGGGAGGATAGATGGAGCCAGGATTGGATTGGGGTGGGGTGGATGGAGTTGGGATGGTATGGGGGATGGGATGGGAATCGTATTGGATCAGGGGGGATGGATGGAGTCGGGATGGGATTGGGGTGAATGGAGCTGGGATGGTATGGGGGATGGATGGAGCCAGGATGGGATGGATGGAGCTGGATGGGATTAGGGTGGATGGAGCCGGGATGATATGGGGGGATGGATGGAGCTGGTATGGGATCGGGGGGATGGATGGAGCCAGGATGGGATTGGGGTGGGGTGGATGGAGCCGGGATGGTATGGGGGGATGGATAGAGCTGGGATTGGATCGGGGGATGGATCGACCCGGGATGGGATTGGGGTGGGGTGTATGGAGCCGGGATGGTATGGGGGATGGATGGAGCTGGGATTGCATCGGGGGATGGATGGAGCCGGGATGGGATGGGGGTGGGGTGGATGGAGCTGGGATGGTATGGGGGGATGGATGGAGCTGGGATTGTATCAGGGGATAGATGGAGCCAGGATTGGAGTGGGGTGGATGGAGCCAGGTTGGTATGGGGGATGGATGGATATCCTCTCCCCCAAATCACTCCAAGTGAACTCTTTGCTTGTTCCCCCTCCCTCGCCCTCCTCTTCATGCCCTCCTCCCCTCCAAGACTCACTTTTAGATGACACAGACCTCAGACCAGCGCACCTCTCGGTACAGTGGTGTGACTCCTTCCCTCCTCCTCCTCCGTGCACAGGAAAACATCACAGCACAGGAGGAGGAGGGGCGGGTTCAGTTTGCTTCGCTCCGCAGTGCACTGTGTGTGTCAGGCAGCTGGGGAGAGATGCAGGCTGCAATGCACAGTGGAGTGGAGTGGAGCTTGCGGCGTGCGGGAGCGGAGATACCCCGCACAAGCCGCGGGCATTGCGGGAATCTGATTTGCCGGGACTCCGGATCGAGAATGCAGGGCGGTCGAATCATCGAGGTTGCGGTATGGGCAAATTAGGCGGCCGCGAGGCCCCTTTGGGGGCGAGGCCTAAGGCGACCACCTAATTTGCTTAATTAGAGAGCCGCCTCTGAGCCTTAGTCAGGGAGGTGACCAAAACCCGGTGGCCACTCTGACAGAGCTCCAGCATTTCTCTTTGAAGAGAGGAGAACCTTCCAGAAGAACAACCATCTCTGCAGCACACAACCAATCAGGCCTGTATGGTAGAGTGGCCAGACGGAAGCCATTTATCAGTAGAAGGCACATGACAGCCCACCTGAAGTTTGCCAAAAGGCACCTGAAGGACTCTCAGACCATGAGAAACAAAATTCTCTGGTCTGATGAAACAAAGATTGAACTCTTTGGCCTGAATGGCAAGCGTCATGTCTGGAGGAAACCAGGCACCGCTCATCACCTGGCCAATACTATCCCTACAGTGAACGATGGTGGTGGCAGCAAAATGCTGTGGGGATGTTTTTTAGCTGCAGGAACTAGGAGACTAGTCAGGATGGAGGGAAAGATGAATGCTGCAATGTACAGAGACATCCTTGATGAAAACCTGCTCCAGAGCACTCTGGACCTCAGACTGGGGCGAAGCTGCATCTTCCCACAGGACAACGACCCTAAGCACACAGCCAAGATAACAAAGGAGTGGCTACGGAACAACTCTGTGAATGTCCTTGAGAGATCCAGCCAGAGCCCAGACTTGAACCGGATTGAATATCTCTGGAGAGGCCTGAAAATGTCTGTGCACCGACGCTCCCCATCCAACCTGATGGAGCTTAAGAGGCCCTGCAAAGAAGAATGGGAGAAACTGCCCAAAATAGGTGTGCCAAGCTTGTAGCATCATACTCAAAAAGACTTGAGGCTGTAATTGGTGGCAAAGGTGCTTCAACAAAGTATTGCGCAAATGCTGTGAATTCTTATGTACATGGGGTTTTTTTTCATTTTTTATTTGTATTAAATTTGCAAAGATTTCAAACAAACTTCTTTCACGTTGTCATTATGGGGTATTGTTTGTAGAATTTAGAGGAAAATAATGAATTTAATCCATGGAATAAAGCTGTAACATAACAAAATGTAGAAAAAGTGAAGCGCTGTGAATACTTTCCGGATGCACTGTATGTGCTACTCACTTCTATTCACCACTATCAGCACCCGCCTCCTATTCAGGTCACATATGTATTCAAAAATACCTATCTGTAGGGAAATGTCAGCCAATAGGTTTACAGTTTATAGTTTAAGGTGAGCTCTGGTGGTAGAGTTATTGCTCAAACTCTGACGGGACGGGAATGCTTAAAAATGTTTGTATTATTATTGATTTATTTTATTTATATTTATTTTGTGCATGTTTTTTTCATGTTTTCTTTATTTAACTTTATTGCTACCACAAGGAATGAACAACATCCCTTGTGATATCTTTGGCAGTGACAGGTACTCTTTATTGAGAAATCAGGGTTCTATTAGACCCCTGTTCCCTCCTCTGCCCTCCAAGGCAGTTGATCAAACAGAACCATGAAATTGGAATTGATGTAATCTTCGCCATGAGCCTGGTATAACCGCTTCCCAGACTATACCTGCTAAAGTCACTACATAATCTGACCGAGTAGTTAAAATACTTTTCAACATGCCCTCATTCACCTCTGTAGCTATAGCCATTGTGGAGAACATCATCTTCAAATTTCACATTAGAAGTACTAAAATCTCAGCTACTTTTTATGGAGAGAAGATCTTGGCGGAGGGGGCGGCTTTCTAATGTAAACAAACACTAGGCAGCTCATTTAGCCTTCGTTCTTATTACAGTAGCTCATAAATGTGTGCAAGATTATACTTTTTTTTTTTTTGTTAATGGCATCCCAAAGTAAATAAGATGTGTGATTTTTCACATGAAAACAACAAGCAACAAACGTGGTAAAGCTAAAAAAATGCACAAAGCTTCAAAAGATATTCATGTTTGTCACATGAAGGGAAGCCCATTGAAATACAACAATCAGTCAAAATTGTATGACCACCCACGTCATTTTTAGTAGGTCCCCTTTTGCCACCAAAACAGTCCTGACCCATCATGGCATGAATGCCACTAGACCTCTGAAGGTATGCTGTGGTATCTGCAACCAAGCCATCAGAAGCAGATGATTTAAGTCCTATAAGTTGTGAGGTGGGGCCTCCAGGACTGGACTTGTTTTCCCACAAATGCTCGATTAGATCTGGAGAATTTGGAGGCCAAGTCAACACCTCAAACTCGTTTTTGTGCTTCTCCAACCATTCTTGAACCATTTTTGCAGTGTGACAGGGTGTGACATCCTACTGAAAGCGGCCACTGCAATCAGGGAATACCATGAAGGGGTGTATGTGGTCAGCAACAATGTTTAGGTAGGTGGTACATTGACAAGTAGCATCCACATGAATGTCAGGAGCCAAGGTTCACCAAAACATTGCCCAAAGCATCACACTGTCGCCGCCGGCTTGTCTTCTTCCCATACTGCATCCTGGTGTCATCTCTTTCCCAGGTAAGCGACACGTATACACCCGGCCATCCACGTGATATAATAGAAAACATGATTCTTCAGACCAGGCCACCATCTTCCATTGCTCTGTGGTCCAGTTCTGATGCTTATGTGCCCACTGTAGGTGTTTTTGGCTGTGGACACGGGTCAGCATGGGCACCCTGACCGATCTCCAGCTTCACAGCCCCATACACAACAAACTGCGATGCCAATTTTTTTTCTGCTTTCAACTCATCAACTTCAGGGGCAACATGTTCACTTGCTGCCTAATATATCCCACCTGTCACGAATTCACAAGCCCACGGCGACTAACTAACCGCGACGTGCGTTCCGTGACCGGGGTATATGAGGAACTAAGGGAAAAAGGGGGAACTTATACTGAGCATGTAAGACTGGCTGTGGTACTTTCACAGCCTGCACTACCTTTGGCCACCACTAGAGGGAGACTCCAATCCAATCCAGCTAGCTGACCACACACAGGCAGATACAAATCTTACATACAATCTGGTGCACTCTAAGGGTTGAGGAACAGTCTAGCAATTACTACACACTTCTAGGATTCCTCCAGCTATCCTGCAAGCTTGAACCCCGGTGTTAATCACTCCTCCCACTGTCCCCACACCCACACACCAGACACACAATAAACGATAGCCTGCCACCACCCAACAGTTTGTCCACAGACTGGTCTGCTGAGCCACCACACACACAGATCTCGGTCTGGAAGATCTGTTAGCTTACAATCTGCATGCAATCTGCCAACACACAGTGCAATTGCATACCGATTGGCACATAACTTAAACCGAGTACTTAGGCACTAAAATACAACAACCTCTCCAGAGATATGAGTCCTAGCTTAGTACACAGAAGTCACTTATTAATTTTATCATTTAATATCCCGAAAGTGGGCAGTACTATATATATATATATATATATATATATATATACATATAAGATATACAAAGAAAAAGGATTTACCAAAAAAGATACAAAAAATGCAGAAAGACACACAATTGGCAATTTGCTATGAAAATAAAAAGGGATAAAAATAGAAATAAACTTTACCAAGTAAGTCTATCCGTGAGTAGAAGCATACTGGAACATGTGGGAACTCCCCAGTTTCGAACTGGCTTCGTGGAAGAACCATGTCCATATCTCAGGCTACCCAATTTATTGAAATATGGATGCGGGCTGGACTTTAGCCCTTGGCCAATCAACCCTGGGGGGGGGGTTCCTGTCTCAGCCCACAAATGTTTTGTGTTCTGAAATGACCAGAGTGGAATTGGCCCAGAACGGCGCTGATTGCTGGGTCATGGATAGGATTTCCAATACCAGCGCATCAGTCCGATCGTAACAGTACCAATCACTGCCTGCCTGCTGCAATCAGGCGCCATATAACGGTTTTGTGTGGTTCTCTAGGATTCCACACCTGCTAAACATACAGAGTTACATGTACACGTGACCCATCAGGTGTACGATCACAAGGAATTATTTTCATCTCTCTGCCGGTAATATTTTAGCTTTTATGAGAGATAAAATAGGTTCCTTAGATCTCTTGATATTAATCAAAGCTTACAGACTGTCCGGAGCCTTGTGAATGCCCCCTGCAGATCCGTGTGGCCAAGATGACTAGCAGTTTTCTTTGAGCCTCAGGAAGGTGGCAATCTGTGTTTACTCTAATGGAGAACTTTTATTGGCATCTAGGTGTCACTTCGATCCTAGAAAAAACTATCTCTGTCCTTTTCAAATGCTAATGAAAGACATATGTGCATGACTGACATAGAATACTATATTTTTAATAACCCAGAATTAAACTACATCTACAATTACACTACTTCTACAGATCACACCACATCTAGTTAGGGCAAAACTATCCTACGCTTATATTTTCGTCACACCATCCACTTTCAGATGTCACTGTAATGAGAGGATCAGTGTTATTCATTTTACCTGCTAGTGGTCATAATGTTATGGCTGATCGTGCAAAACATTATAACACACTACATAGTGTAAATGGAGACTTAAAGGACTTAAGGAATGACCACCTGTAAAAAGAAAAAAGACACAATTATGTGCTTAACAAATGTGCTCTGTGCTCTGAAGCCGAAGGTGTGCAGAAAAAATTTATGGAAAAAAAAACCCTCAAAATCACATGACCAGCTCCCCTCCAATCACAGAACTCCATTGAATTCCACCGGCTACACAAGGCCCAGCCCCCCACATGTGAGTCCTTTCACCTCCGATCCTGTGCTGAACGCGCACTCCCTGCGTTCTCCTAGTACACTGACTGAGCTGACACCGACAGCTCCCAATCTGTCTTTGTGATCTGGAGCCAGGGGAATTGGCTTCCAGTCATGTGACCACTGTGACAGCCAACCACAGCAATCACGTAATTGGGAAGCCACCTCCCGACGTCAACACCTATTTAAAGTGAGGCTAAAAAATGCAGCCAAACCAGCCTGTAAAGGAAATGATTATTACTTACCTTTGGGGGCACCACTGAACTCCACTGTCTCCAAAACATGAGCTTTCTGAGGACTCCTCCGCATCCGGAATACTTCCAGGAGTGTTGGATGTCAGGTACCCCACTTCAATCTGTGGCCCCTTCCATTGGCCCCTATGTTATCACTGTGACTTAGTTACATAGTAGGTGAGGTTGAAAAAAGACACAAGTCCATCCAGTCCAACCTATGTGTGTGATTATATGTCAGTATTACATTGTATATCCCTGTATGTTGCGGTCGTTATTTTTTTTTTATATATTTTGTTATAAAAAATTTTAAATGGGTCATTTTTCTCCTTCATTGATGTACGCTGATGAGGCGGCAGTGATGGGCACTGATGGGCGGCAGTGATGGGCACTGATGGGTGGCAGTGATGGGCACTGATGGGTGGCAGCACTGCCAGGTGGCACTGATTGGCACTACAGGTGGGCATTGATAGGTGGCACTTGTGGGCATTGATAGGTGGCACTTGTGGGCACTGTTAGGTGGCACTGTTAGGTAGCACTGTGTTAGGTGGCACTTTTAGGTGGCACTGATGAGGCAGATGTGCCTCTTCTACTTGGGGACCGATGTCCCTGACATCCGAGCCGGTGATCGGCTTTTTTTTCTACTCACGCTGTCAGCGCGAGTAAAAAAAAAAAAACGATTACCGATCTTTTGTTTACATCATGTGATCAGCTGTCATTGGCTGACAGCTAATCACATGGTAAGGGGCCGGGACCGGCCCCTTACTCGGATCAGTGATCAGCCGAATCTCAGTGACTCGGTGATCACAGCGCGCCCGGCAGGGCGCGCGCAGGGAGCGTGCACAGGGGAGGACGTCATGTGACGGAATCCCGGGAATTCAGGTCCGCGCTGTGGCCGTCATTTGGCCATAGCGCGGATGCGTAGTGGTTAAGGTTAAACCGCTTTTCTTCTAATTTTAGTGAATATCCACGTGTCTTTTTAACCACTTCAGCCCTGTAAGATTTGGCTGCTCAATGACCAGAGCATTTTTTGCGATTCGGCACTGCGTCGCTTTAACTGACAATTGCGCAGTCGTGCGACGCTGTACCCAAACAAAATTGACGTCCTTTTTTTCCAACAAATAGAGCTTTCTTTTGGTGGTATTTGATCATCTCTGTGTTTTTTTATTTCTTGCGCTTTAAACAAAAAAAGAGCGTCAATTTTGAAAAAAACACAATATTTTGCACTTTTTGCAACTTTTTTGTAACTGCAGCTCGTCTGTATTGCTGGGAAAACTGCCACCGTGTGACTAATTTTGTTACTGCAGGTCGTCTGTATTACCGGTGTCTTGCCGAGAAAGTTCCCCCAGCGGATAAGGACCCCCCTGTATTGCGCATGCGCTGCGCTTGCGCAGTACAAACTACTACGGTGATGCCGAAAATTGCCGAACATAAACAGCTGTGAGTGAGCTGTACACCGTGCATGCGGAATTAACATGACATTCTACCAGACGATGCTGCACGCTTCCGATGCTCGTGCTACTCTGCAAGGGGCGGGTCTATTATTACTTTTATATCGTGTAAGGGGCGGATGCCTACAGATATAACAGTAATAATAGACCATAATAATAGACCCGCCTCTTGCTTAGACGATATAACAGTAATAATCGACCCGCCCCTTGCAGAGTAGCATGAGCATCGGGAGCGTGCGGCATAGTTTGGTAGAATGTCATGTTAATTGCGCATGCGCGGTGTAGAGTTCACTCACAGCTGTTTATGTTCGGCAATTTTCGGCATCACCGTAGTAGTTTGTACTGCGCAAGCGCAGCGCATGCGCAATACAGGGGGGTCCTTATCCGCCGGGGGAACTTTCTCAGCAAGACACCCTCAATACAGATGACCTGCAGTAACAAAATTGGCCACACGGTGGCCGTATTTCCCGGCAATACAGACGAGCTGCAGTTACATACTTGGCAACGCGGTAGCAGTGTTTCCCGCCATTACAGGCGAGCTGCAGGTACTAACTTGGCCACACGGTGGCAATGTGTCCCGGTGTTCTGCCGAGAAAGTTCCGCTCGGCGTATAAGTTTCCCCCCTCTACTGCGCATGCGCAGTAGGTATCGGCGGAAATAGCCGAAGCAGAACAGCTGAAAATCAGCTGTACACGGCGCCTGTAAGAGGGCCCCTCGCGGGCTCGCTTCGCTCGCCACGCTTCGGGCACGGCCTCGCTGCGCTCGGCACTTTTAGATTCCCCCTCTAGGCCCACTTGGATGGTGGGGAAGGAACCTGGACCCAGTGCGCAGGCGCCGTGTACAGCTGATTGAAGCATTTGAGCTTCGGCTATCTCCGGCGGCTGAGAGTAGTATGTACTGCGCAGGCGCTGCGCCTGCGCAGTACAGGGGGGAACTTATCCGCCGAGGGAACATTCTCGGCAAGACACCGGCATTACATTGAGCTGCAGTTCCAAAATTGGCCACACGGTGGCAGTGTTTCCCAGGATATACAGATGTGCTGCAGTTCCAAAATTGGCCACACGATGGCAATATTTCCGGGCAATACAGACGATTTGCAGTTATAAAATTAGCCATACGGTGGCAGTGTTTGCCGGCATTGCAGGCGAGCTGCAGGTACTAACTTGGCCACACATTGGCAGTGTTTCCCGGCATTACATCGAGCAGCAGTTACAAAATTAGCCACACGGTGGCAGTGTTTCCCAGCAATACAGACGAGCTGCAGTTCCAAAATTGGCCAAACGGTGGCATTGTTTCCCAGCAATACAGACGAGTTGCAGTTACAAAAATAGCCACACGGTGGCAGTGTTACCTGGCATTACATCGAGCTGCAGTTACAAAATTGGCCACACGGTGGCAGTGTTTTCCAGCAATACAGACGAGCTGCAGTTCTAAAATTGGTCACGCGGTGGCAGTGTTTCCCGGTGTCTTGTCAAATACAGTCCCCTATCATATAGTGTCCGCCCTGTACTGCGCAGGCGCAGTACGGAGGACAAACGAGACGCCGAAAGTCTCTGAAGTTTAACAGCTGATCGTCAGCTGTACACAGCGCCTGCGCTTTTATTCTCACCCTATGTCCAGGTTCATTCCCTACTATCCAAGTGGACATAGAGTGAGAATAAATAGTTGCCGAGCGCAGCGAGGCCGTGCCCGAAGCGTGGCGAGTGAAGCGAGCCCGCGAGGGGCCCTCTTACACTGCCATCGCTAACAAGTGCCCAAGCGCCGTGTACAGCTGATGGTCAGCTGATCAACTTCGGGCATTTTCGGCATCTCCTTCTGCTCCGTACTGCGCAAGCGCTGCGCCTGCGCAGTACGGAGCGGACACTATCCGATAGGAGGACAGTATATGTCAGAACACCGGCAATACAGACGAGTTGCAGTTACACAATTGGCCACACGGTGGCAGTGTTTCCCGGTGTTCCGTCAGATTAGGCGACACGTCAAATCGTGTAATGGAAGTGATGTTCAGTCGTTGGAAGTGACGTTCAGTCGTGGCCATCTTGGTACACCCAGCACTCGGCCACAATAAGTCTACAGTCTGAAGTTGCCAAGCTGACATCTTATTTACACCCACGAAATCTTGCATTTTACACATATTTTTACCACTAAACCGAGCTTTGATCATGATATACAGTATTTAGAAGTCTGTGACATTGTTTTGATGTTTAATTTTAAAAGCAGCTGTTTTCTGTCAGATTATCAAACGTGTGAGATAAGGCTTGGCGCAGCTTTTAAATGCAACATCAAAACAGTGTCACGGACTATTAAATACTGTATTTCACGATATAAGCTCAGTTTAGTGGTAAAAATAGGTATGAAATGCAAGATTTCAGTGGGTGTAAAAATATGTCAGCTTGGCGACTTCAGGCTTAGTGTGGCCGAATGCTGGGTGCACCAAGATGGCGCCGTCGAAATGTCACTTCCGTTACAAAATGGGTCACCTAATCTAATGGGTCGCCTAATCTGACAAAACACCGGCAATACAGACGAACTGCAGTTACAAAATTGGCCACACGGTGGCAGTGTTTTCCAGGAATACAGACGAGCTGCAGTTATAAAATTTTCCACACGGTGGCAGTATTTCCCAACAAACCTTCAGTTTCTACCAGACCTCATATATTGATAGCTGACTGTTCCATTATTTGTTGTTGGAGAAAATGGAACTGCCCTGATATTGTTTTAAAAAGGCCAACCATTACAAAACTGCATCCTTCTTACCTTGTAAAAATCTAATGAAAACGTCTACATATTTCAAATTTCTTTAACCTCTTGCTGTCTGGGGCAATTTTAACATTTTCCACATACATATACCAATCAGCATTTTTTTTTTTTTTGCTATAAAATTACTTAAAACCCCCAAACATGATATGTATTCTGAAAGCAGAGGACCTGGAGAATAAATTGGTGATTGTTGCATTTTTTTTGTCACATCAAATTTTCAGGAAATAATACACTTGAATACATATTAGTGCACATAAACACAATATAATACCCATTTCTTTGGTAATAAATAAAATATGATGTTTGTGTCAAGTAAATTGATACCATACATGTCAAGATTTAAAATAGCACACGCCTGTGAAATGGTGATAAACTACGGTGCCTAAAATTATCCATAGGTGTCACTTAAAAAAGCCTTTCTAGGTTTAGAGTTTACAGTTTAAATGTGAGCTCTGGTGGTAGAATTATTGCTCAAAGTTCAGTAACCGTAACAGATAGTCAGCCAAGCCAGAAGTCAGGGATCAATGTAGTGGAACAGCAAGCAGTATCTGGAGCCAGAAGGGATGTCAGCAAAGCAAGTCTTTAAACAGGAACACGGGAGATAGACTCTGTGATGTTGACCAAGGCGAAGGCAGAAATCCTTTGTACAGGACTGACGAGCAGGATATCGTCAACAAACAGCTGAGTACCTGTGGAGAGATAGGAGCTGGCAATTAGCCGACAGGTGAGCGGCCAGCTCAGAGAAGGAGGGGCTAAGCCCAGCCCTGACAGCTTTAAAAAATATATTTATTTTATCTAAATTAATTTTTTGTATGCTTTTTTAATTTTTTCTTTATTTAAAGTGGATGTAAACCCACTCTCATCCCTTCTAAACTACTGCCATAGTGGTTATCGATAAGGATATACATCACCTGTCACTCACAGCAACAGGGAGAAATGGACTCCTATTTGTCTGTCTGTTTTTAGCTCACTGAAAAAAGATAAGAGGATTGCTCAGAGCTGCAAGCCTTAACAATTTTTTTTTGGGTTTACATCCACTTTAACTTTCTTGCTACCACAAGTAATGAACAACATCCCTTGTGATATCTGATCCCTCCTCTGCCTCCAAGGCAGCTCATCCAACATTGGAGTACAGAGACCTCATTGTCATGTTCAAGAAACCAGTGGTGAGATGATTTGAGCTTTGCGACATGGTGTATTATCTTGCTGGAAAGAGCCATCAGAAGATGGGTACACTGTCTCAGTTTCCTGTTCTTAGCTGACAGGAGTGGCACCCAGTGTGGTCTTCTGCTGCTGTAACCCATCTGCTTCAAGGTTGGATGTTTAGTGCGTTCAGAAATAGAATTCTGCATACCTTGGTTGTAACGAGTGGTTATTTGAGTTTCTGTTGCCTTTCTATCATCTGGAACCAGTTTGCCCATTCTCCTCTGACCTTTGACATCAACAAGGCATTTTTGACCACACAACTGCCGTTCACTGGATATTTTCTCTTTCTCAGGCAATTCTCTGTAAATTTTTGAGATGGTTGTGTGTAAAAATCCCAGTAGATGAGCAGTTTTTGAAATGCTCAGACCAGCCTGTCTGGCACCAACAACCATGCCACGTTCATAGTCACTTAAATCTTCTTTCTTCCCCAATCTGATGCTCAGTTTGAACGTGGCATAGTTGTTGGTGCCAGACAGGCTGGTCTGAGCATTTCAAAAACTGCTCATCTACTGGGATTTTTTCATTTCATTGAGGGAACCATGAATGCCAACATGTACTGTGACATACTGAAGCAGAGCATGATCCCCTTCCTTCAGAGACTGGGCCGCAGGGCAGTATTCTAACATGACTTCAAACACACCTCCAAGACGACCACTGCCTTGCTAAAGAAGCTGAGGGTAAAGGTGATGGACTGGCCAAGCATGTCTCCAGACCTAAACCCTATTGAGCATCTGTGGGACATCCTCAAATGGAAGGTGGAGGAGCGCAAGGTCTCTAACATCCACCAGCTCCGTGATGTCATCATGGAGGAGTGGAAGAGGACTCCAGTGACAACCTGTGAAGCTCTGGTGAACTCCATGCCCAAGAGGTTTAAGGCAGTGCTGGAAAATAATGGTGGCCACACAAAATATTGACACTTTGGGCCCAATTTGGACATTTTCACTTAGGGGTGTATTCACTTTTTTTGCCAGCATTTTAGACATTAATGGCTGTGTGTTGAGTTATTTTGAGGGGACAGAAAATTTACACTGTTATACAAGCTGTACACTCACTACTTTACATTGTAGCAAAGTGTCATTTTTTCAGTGTTGTCACATGAAAAGATAGAATAAAATATTTACAAAAATGTGTACTCACTTTTGTGAGATACTGTATGTATAGTGTATATATATATATATATATATATATATATTCAGTGCTTTGAAAAAGTATTCACACCCCTTGACATTTTCCACATTTTGTCATGTTACAACCAAAAACGTAAATGTATTTTATTGGGATTTTATGTAATAGACCAACACAAAGTGGCACATAATTGTGAAGTGAAAGGAAAATGATAAATGATTTTCAACATTTTTTTACAAATAAATATCTGAAAAGTGTGGTGTGCATTTGTATTCAGCCCCCTTTACTCTGATAACTGTAACTAAAATCCAGTGGAATCAATTGCCTTCAGAAGTCACCTAGTTAGTAAATAGAGTCCACCTGTGTGTAATTTAATCTCAGTATAAATGCAGCTGTTCTGTGAAGCCCTCAGAGGTTTGTTAGAGAACGTTAGTGAACAAACAGCATCATGAAGACCAAGGAACACACCAGACAGGTCAGGGATAAAGTTGTGGAGAAGTTTAAAGCAGGGTTAGGTTATAAAAAAAAGAGAAGCTTTGAACATCTCACGGGGCACTGTTTAATCCATCATCCGAAAATGGAAAGAGTATGGCACAACTGCAAACCTACCAAGACATGGCCGTCCACCTAAACTGAAAGGCCGGGCAAGGAGAGCATTCATCAGAGAAGCAACCAAGTGGCCCATAGTAACTCTGAAGGAGATGCAGAGATCCACAGCTCAGGTTGGAGAATCCGTCCACAGGACAACTAAAAGCAAAACGCTATGTGTGGCGGAAAACTAACTGCACATCATTCTGAACACACCATCCCTCACTTCAGCAGGGACAGGGAAGCTGGTCAGAGTTGATGGGAAGATGGATGGAGTCAAATACAGGGCAATTTTAGAAGAAAACCTGTTAGAATCTGCAAAGACTTGAGACTGGGGTGGAGGTTCACCTTCCAGCAGGACAACGACCCTAAACATACAGCCAGAGCTACAATGGAATGGTTTAGATCAAAGCATATTCATGTGTTAGAATGGCCCAGTCAAAGTCCAGACTTAAATCCAATTGAGAATCTGTGGCAAGACTTGAAAATTGCTGTTCACAGACGCTCTCCATCCAATCTGACAGAGCTTGAGCGATTTTGCAAAGAAAAATGGGCAAAAATGTCACCTTCTAGATGTGCAAAGCTGGTAGAGACATCCCCAAAAAGACTTGCATCTGTAATTGCAGTGAAAGGTGGTTCTACAAAGTATTGACTCAGGAGGGCTGAATACAAATGTATGCCACACTTTTCACATATTTATTTGCAAAACATGCTGAAAAACATTTTCCTTCCACTGCACAATTATGTGCCACTTTGTGTTGGTTTATCACATAAAATCCCAATAAAATACAGTTACATTCTTGGTTGTAACATGATAAAATGTGGAACATTTCAAGGGGTATGAATACTTTTTCAAGGCACTGTATGTATATATATATATATATATATATATATATATATATATATATATATATATATATATATATATATATATATATATATACAGTATATAGATGATACGCTGAACAAGAAGTGGTCCTATCATAAAAATAAAATTGCTCCAAATGTTGTTAAGAAGCAATACCAGTGCAAAAGAAGAGAGTATTGGAAATTTTACCTCGGCTAGGATTGTACAAAAGTAGATATCTGATCAATGGTCCCGAAGCAGTCTCAGAAGGGTGGACTAAGGCTTATCAGACTGCTCTTACACTACTGGAGTCCTTTTTTAAGGTTTTCAGCTTCAACCTGGGATTCTTTAGCCTGCTGTGAGTTTTGTTGCACCCTCTTAGTGTAGGATGCTAGGCAAATTATGTTTTTGGCTCCTTCTGTAGTCCAGGGAGCAGTGATTGTTTGTTCTGGTCAGTTCAGGGTTTCACAGGCTGGGAGTTTGATTGCTTTCCCCGCCTTTGGAAGAAGCCTCAAAAACATAGGGAGGGAGATTTAAATGATCAGCCTAAATATTTATCATAGCATAGCCAATCCCAGGAGAGGAGTGTCCAGAAATGGGGCTGAGGAGGTAATAAATAGTCTGATGCCCTGGGAAGATTCTTCTTTTCATGGTAGGAAGAGTTCCAAGCCTTAGGGACTTGAGGCAGCCGGTGGACTGTGTAGCTGTTCTCAGTGGTGTCAGGGCTGAGGGCCTGGAATGAACTTCCTGAGGAGCTGGCTTTGGAATTTACAATAGGGATCCGGTATGGAGAAGGATTGTCTCCCTCACTAGACCATGTCCAGAAGAAGCTGGAAGGTGTGCAGTAGTTCTGGGGACATGTGAGTAAAGACCCTGAGCTGATTCATAATAATTTTGGGGATATAAGTCCCAGATGTACCTATGGATTGAGATGGCTCTCATAGGGTCTAATGCCCCGTACACACGGTCGGATTTTCCGACTGAAAATGTGTGATAGGACCTTGTTGTCGGAAATTCCGACCATGTGTGGGCTCCATCACACATTTTCCATCGGAATTTCCGACACACAACGTTTGAGAGCTTGCTATAAAATTTTCCGACAACTAAATCCATTGTCGGAAATTCCGATCGTGTGTACACAAATCCGACACACAAAGTGCCATGCATGCTCAGAATAAATTAAGAGATGAAAGCTATTGGCTACTGCCCCGTTTATAGTCCCGACGTACGTGTTTTACGTCACCGCGTTTAGAACGATCGGATTTTCCGACAACTTTGTGTGACCGTGTGTATGCAAGACAAGTTTGAGCCAACATCCGTCGGAAAAAATCCATGGATTTTGTTGTCGGAATGTCCGATCAATGTCCGACCGTGTGTACAGGGCATTAGAGTACTGGTCATTCCCCTGTCCTCAGCAGAATCCTGGAGTGGAGGCCTAGAAAAGTGTTCTCCTCCTGTTTACAGTGCAGTTTTTTGGAGTATCCCATGCCCTAGCCCCTCTCCTGGTTAAAAGTTCTCAAGCAATACATTTCAAAAAGACATCCCCTAGACTGAGTTATTGGAGCCGTACCAATGTACTGGTGCTTGTAGCAGTGGGAAGCCACTGCACTATAGAGAAGAACTAGCTATTACCAGTTGCCCCTGTGGAGGTAGTGCTACAGTTTAAATACCTCAGTTATGTGGGTTTCCCCCAACAACTGATAATAATAGTGCCAGGTTAAACCATGTAAGGGTGTGTTTGTTCCTTTTCTCCTGTTTGGGCATTAGGTGGAGAACTCACCATAGACAAATAGGGGGTACATGACAGAGTGGGAGGAGTTTGGACAAGAGATCGTAAGAGCAGGAGTGGGTCTCCAGAGCTGGCCCTCATGGGACTTGGTGGGACCTATTCTACAGAGATGTATGGCTTCCAGTTATTGGTATTGCCTGGATGGGAAATACCTGGAGAGGCCCTGGTGCACTGGGTAGGATGAAGTTGGGGGAGAGGACATAAGTGGCCCGACCTGGGGAAAGTGGTAACAACTGCTACCATATGTAATGGATGAAAAGTTGTATGTCCTGTAGCTGTATGCTTTAAAGTTGTCTACCTTGAGTTAAAAAAGTAAACTTTTAAAAATAAAATAGATTCGCCTTTTCGTGCTACCAATGGCCTATCTTTGGAACCGGTACCCAACTCAGCCGGAAAGATTGCAGGGCAAATGTAGGGAATACATGTGCTGTTAAATATGGGCTGGGTTGGGTAGGGATTTACACTAACGTAAAATTAAGGTAAGAATCCTGTTGGTGGTACCCAGAATGTACTTTATGCCCACGTTCCTTTGGCCGTCCTGGCATGACAAGATATCTTGTAAACTAAGGAGGACGCTTGTATCATCCCGATACCACCCTGGTATAATCTGCTACATGTTCATCATAGAATGGTGCACTGACGCACCTGATATATGTGAGTACCCCAGATGGGGATCTTTGCTTTAGTGAAATAAATTGTTTAAAACGTCATTGCACTATCAAGTTTTTCCTTTCACATATCCCTGGTAACTATGCTGAGGAACCCAGGAGCCTGACATTCTAAAGAGCCCAGAGGTGGTTCACATGCGTGCTTTGACTTAGCTTAATCGCAAAGTCACAGGCCCAAGGTGAGCGTTTACTACCTAAGGGGGGCACCTGAGTGAAGACACCCCAGCACGTCTTGGATCACACTTGTTATTTTTCCTGAATTACACAAACTTTTATCACCTTACTAGAGACGCAGTGGGATGCGATTTATATGCACATGAGCACTTTGTCTTATGATCTGAATCGCATATCCCCTGCAGTGTTGTTTATTTTCAGCACGGTCATTTATGACATATTTGGACACTATATATTACACAAATGTTTATCACGTTACTAGAGACGCAGTTGGATGCGATTTGGATGCGATTTATATGCACATGCGCACTTTGTCTTATGATCTGAATCACATATCCCCTGCAGTATTGTTTATTTTCAGCACGGTCATTTACGACAAATTTGGACACTATATATTGCACAGGAGCACTTTTTCTTTATGTTATTTGTTTATGTTATGGTTTTAAACACAGTTATGCACAAGGCACTTTAAATTGGTTTTGTGTGTATATCATATCCATTTATTAGTTATATTAATTTGATTAATTTTACATAGTTTTAGTATACACTACAATCTATATAATTTTTAGCGCAGCGTATCCAATTAATGTATTTATCTTTGCACGATATATGTGACGTGTTCAACACTAGCAGCTTTTTGTTAATTTATTCATCTTTTACGATACATGTGACAGGCTTAATACCATTAGTCTTTTTTTTTTTTTTTTAAATTCTTTATTTATATTTTATATGAATAACAATGCATTCCCCTGCGGGGATAGTTCTTTAAACATAACCACTTTGAAATCTATAACAAATAACATACCGTATTTATCGGCGTATAACACGCACTTTTTTCCCCTTAAAATCAGGGGAAAGTCGCAGGTGCGTGTTATACGCCGATACCCTGCGATCCCGAGCTGTCAAAATGTCAAAATCGCCGGCCGCGATTTGAAAATGGCGCCGCCGGCGCCGAAATACACAGAGCCGGTCCTCGGCTCTTTCCGGCGGCTCTCGTTTACTTTCGGCTCCACTCGTAGTCCCGAGCGGAGCTATCCGAACATACTCGGATAGCTCCGCTCGGGACTACGAGTGGAGCCGAAAGTGAACGAGAGCCGCCGGAAAGAGCCGAGGACCGGCTCTGTGTATTTCGGCGCCGGCGGCGCCATTTTCAAATCGCGGTCGGCGATTTTGAAGCCCGGGAAGCAGGGACAGGGGATCGAAGGCTGCACTGGGGCAAGGCTGCACTGGGGAAGGCTGCACTGACAAGGCTGCACTGGGGAAGGCTGCACTAACAAGGCTGCACTGGGGAAGGCTGCACTGACATGGCTGCACTGACATGGCTGCACTGACATGGCTGCACTGACAAGGCTGCACTGAGAAGGCTGCACTGACAAGGCTGCACTGACAAGGCTGCACTGACATGGCTGCACTGGGGAAGGCTGCACTGACATGGCTGCACTAGCAAGGCTGCACTGACAAGGCTGCACTGGGGCAAGGCTGCACTGAGAAGGCTGCAATGATGGGCATTTAAATGTAAGTTTTTTTCCCTTCAACTTCCCTCCTAAAAGTTTTTTTTTCCTTAAAATTCCCTCCTAAATTGGGGTGCGTGTTATACGCCGGTGCGTGTTATACGCCGATAAATACGGTAATATCCCCTACTACCCCCCAACCCACCCTCCCCTTCCCCCACCCCTCAGGACCGTGCTCATCGAGGAGAAAGAGTGCTTACACAGTTATGCACTTATGTTGGGCCAACAATCTCCTTCAGATAATCCCAGGTCCCTTTATACTTAATCCATGCAGTCCATTTCCCTGGGTGCTCCTCCTCTTCAGGTTCGACTCCTCCCTTGTCTAAACGCTCGACGTTATATACTTCGTTGAGGCTGAACAACCATTCTTGAGTACAGGGCCTCGAGATGTTCATCCAGTTCAACGATATCTGTCTCTTAGCTACATCCAGCATAATAGGGATCAAGGAGGTTTTGTAATTCTTTACCGAGTCTGAGGTCCCATGGAAAAGACAAACCCATGGGTCCTCTACTATTACTTTCCCTGTGATGGCTTTTATCAAACTTAATATTTTTTTCCAGAAGATTTTTATGATAGGACACTCCCACCAAATGTGGGCCATTGTTCCTAAGGTAGGACAGCCCCTCGAGCAAGTGTTTGATTTAGTCCTATCCGTTTTGCTAACCCTGTCTGGGGTGGCATACCATCTCGCAAGGCATTTAAAGTGGCTTTCTGATCTTCTGGTGTCCACTGCTACGTAGTGGACCAACCTCAAGATCTTTTCTATCACAGTTTCACTACAATGAGACCCCAATTCCTGTTCCCACTTTTTAATGTAAGGAGGTACCTCCCGTTCCTCCTCGGATCCCAGGATCTTATATATTTGCGTTATTACCCTTCCTGCCTGTTCCTTCACATAGAGTTGCTCTAACGGTCTGAGCTCCTCCATACTCCTGAGAGGTTTCGGAAGTCTCTCGATAAAGTGGGAGAGCTGAAGGTACCTCCATCTATTCATTACCCATAGATTGGTTTCTATACTTAATTCTGAGAAAGTGCGAATTTGCCCCTTGTTTAAAAAGTGTTTCAATTGTACCATGTCCCCCTTCAACCAGTTCCCTCCCACCTCCCTCCTCCCTGGCTCAAAAAAAGCATTATCTTTCATGTGTATGAGTGGTGAATTGTATGACCATTTGTTCTTATTGTGTATCCTATCCCAATGTTTAAATGTGTTAAACGTTAATAAAGATGTGTGAGTGCTCAGTGCTCTAAATTTTGGGGGATTCCAGAGTGCCTGTCCTAGATTTGTGTCACTCAGAAAGTGCTCAATGTGAACCCAACGTTTATCCGTGTCTTTTTTGTTCCATTCCGTGATCCTAGACAGCACTACTGCGCTGTAATATCTATTGAAGTCGGGTAAAGCGATTCCTCCTTTTTTCTTCCCCCTACTTAATACTGTAAAGGCAATGCGTGGTTTTTTGCCCCCCCAAACAGCCTCACTTATTAGCCTCCTAAGGGCTTTTAAATAGTATCCAGGTATAGGGATGGGCAGCATCTGAAATTTAAACAGGATCTTGGGCGTTAGACTCATTTTTATTGCATTGACTCGCCCAAACCACGAAAGGGGTCTGGCCTGAAGTCTTCTCACTTCTCGCCTGATGTCATCTAACATAGGAATAAAATTTTTTACATATAATCTATTAAAGGTATTGGCTAATTTAATCCCCAGATATTCCATCTCATCTTTCCAAGGGAAAGGGAAAACAGCAGCCAGGTGCTTTTTTTCTTGCTTACTTATGTTGATATTCAAACATTCAGATTTGCTGGAATTTATTTTAAAATTCGAAACTTCTCCATATTTTCTAATAATCTGAAGTAAATTGGGGAGGGTTATTCTAGGGTTAGTAATAAAGAACACAATATCGTCGGCAAAAGCCGCTAATTTATGCTCTTCTGCTCCGACCCTTACGCCGCTGCAGTCCGCGTTGTTACGAATGGCAGACAGCAGTGGCTCAAGGGTCAGGACAAACAGAAGAGGGGAGAGGGGACAGCCCTGCCTCGTTCCATTGAACATCCTGAAGGGCTTTGATATCGTCCCGTTTACTCTCACCATCCCTGCCGGGCTACTATATAGGACCTTGACCCAGGAGACAAACCTCTGACCGAACCCCAGGGCCTCCAAAGTGTTCATCATGAACCCCCAGTCTACCCTGTCAAAGGCTTTTTCAGCATCAATTGACAGGAATAGAGCTGGGGGCCCACCTTGTTTACATACTTCTGATAATAACACTGCCCGAACCCCGTTGTCCCTACACTGTCTCCCATTAACAAAACCAGCCTGATCCGGGTGCACCAAATTAGTCATTTTCTCTTTAAGCCTGTTCGCTAAAACTTTTGCGTATAGCTTAACATCTGCATTCAGAAGGGAGATTGGTCCATAACTGGAGCACAGCCTAGCGTCTTTCCCTTCCTTCTGAATTAGAGTAATTGTGGCAGTTAGAGCTTCCATTGACATTTCACATCCTGTACCCAGACCATTCCAAAATCGGCATAGCCTCGGGACCAGGATATGTTTCATTTTTTCTAAGTAAAGAGAGGTGAAGCCATCTGGGCCTGGACTTTTCCCCTTCGGAGAATCCCTTAACGCTGCCAAAATTTCCTCTTCTTCCAAGGGTTTGTCCAGTAGGTCACTATCCTCAGCTGACAGGCCCCCTAGTCCTGCCTCCTTCAGGAATTCCTTGCTCCTATCTGATCGAGAAGTGTCTCCTGACCCCCGTTGCCCTATCGAGTATAGATCCCCGTAATACTTTTTAAATTCCTCTGCTATGGCGTTGCTGGTCACTCTCGCTGCCCCTCCTTTACTAAGAATTTTCTCTACAAAGTTTCTCCGATAAGGAGAAGACAAAGGGAGGGGACAAAAAAAAAAAAAAAAAAAAGGAAGGAAGCCCCCACCCCCCCAACAGGTCAAAACATTTTAACATTTTAGCCCTCAAGGTCTCTCAATCATTTTAGCCTGTGACAGATCCGGGATGGGGATACCCAGACTGTCGCAGAAGTCCTGTGCCTCTTCCAAATATCTCATCCTGCTTAATCTACCGTCCTTTAAGACTATCAGAGATGTTGGAAACCCCCAGCTATATTTGAGATTAGATTTCCTTAGCTGTTCCAGAATTGGTCTCATCTGTCTTCTACGAGCGAGGGTTCCTGCAGATAAGTCGGAGAATATCTGTAGCTCTTTGTCTTCAAACGTTATGGGGGGGGGGGCCCCCTTTAATTTCTTCCATATTCTCTCCTTAACTTCGTATTGGTGAAATTTAACTATCACGTCTCTTGGGGTGTCTTGCTTTACATGAGGAGGCCTTCTTACTCTATGCACCCTGTCTATCAAAATGGGCTCTTCTTCTCGCTTTCCCATAATAGGGTTAAAGATTTTCTTCATCTTTTCCCCTAGGTCCTCATTTTGTTGCTCCGGGATGGACCTAATGCGCAGATTTTGTCGCCGACTTTGGTTTTCCTGTTCTTCCATCCGAAATACCATGATGCAATTTTCATTCCGTAGTTTGCTAACTTGGTCCTTTAATTCAGAGATTTCTTTAGTTTGAAGCACTGACACTTCCTCTACCTCCTCCACCCGACGAAGGAGATGCCCCATATCTGCTCGGACATTAGATATTTCAGTTTTTATCACGTTTTCTAGCTTAGTAAACATTTCAATAAGTTCTGTTTTACTTGGAACTAGTGCCATTATCCTTTGTTCTTCCGCAGAACTACAGGCAGACGCCCCCTCAAAGTCCAGTTCTTCACGGGTTTTGTCCCCCTGACCCCCTTTTTGCTTCAGTTGATCTTTCTTTCTGTCCTTTGTCCCTGGTTGTTTCGTCTCCATACTGGGACTTTTGGCGCTTACTTCTTTTAAATATTTTTGGATGGTACTGGTGTTAAGACTCTCTCTGGCACTCTGGGGTTCAGTTGTTCGCGTTGAGCGGCCTCTCATGCTTTCGCCTTTGCCTGCCGTTTTCAGCTACCACTTATTTGAAACTATTTGCTTCGGCCCAGGTCTCCACCCATGGGACTAAGTTTGTCCTACCGTTATGCCTTCCCTGTGGGGCCGGGTGGCAGGGCAGTCTAGAGATGGGGGGGGGGGAGGGAATGCTGAGAAAGGATTAGTCACCTTCTTCTCCGGCTTCGATATATTTGCGGGAGAGTTTTGCTAGGGGAGGTTCATACGGTCCTCCGGACCCAATACTACCCTTACCCGGAGCTCCCGGGGTAAACGGTTCTAGGACCAGCAAAAAAAAAAAAAATTGCTACTGAAAACCGTGCATTTATTTTTCCTTTTCCTCTTCACTTCCTTTCTTCCTCCCTCCTCCTCCTCCTTCCCTACCCCCTCTTCCCCTTTCCCCCTCCCATAAGTATAGCACAATGGAACTTTTTTCACAGCAAAATGTCGAGGGGGGAAGATATTAATGGAAAGCTTGGTTTTGGCCAACTTTTTACTGCCCTGGGGGAGAGAATGTCCGTACACAGCTATATTGAAAAAGCGTATATCTTCCTGCTTTCCTCTCTTCTCCTCAAATAGCCCCACTCTTTTGATCACAGCAAAATACAGTTCAGAGCTCAATCATCTTTCAAAATTCGTGCTGATAGTGTAATACATGGGTAGCCGAGGTTATATTATATAACATTACGTCTTCTCATACCTTTCCTCTTTTATCGGTAAGTTGTCGGTCTGCAGCGGGTGCAGCGTAGGATTAAGCAGAAAGATTATTCCATACCATACCGGTGAAAAAGCACGCTGCAGCCGCCGGGTTGGAGCCCCCTGCCTCTGATCCCTTCACAGTGGCTAGCTTCCAGGTGAATCACCCGCCGGCAGCGTGGCTTTGTAACTCCGAGTCCGGCCGCTGCTCCTCCGCTCAGGTGGTCCCGCCGGGTGAAGCCTCCCTCTACCACGTCCGTGGTGTGGGGGTGGGGGGGGGGGACAGGAGGCGAGGGTGTCTAGTCCAGCGGACGGCTGTACCACCGGGCCAAATCCGCTTCTCTGTGGTCTCTCACCCCACGAGACATCCGGACGCTCTGTCACTGCACCTCCGCCAGAGCTGACGCTGGGCTCCTCCCCCGTGCAGACGTCACACGCCCATCCCCTCAAAAAGAAACATCAAATACTTTTTGATACCATTAGTCTTTGGGTTATTTAAACCACTTTAAGCATCTAGACAGTGGTGGCTCGCAGGATTTCTTTCTATTTTTGGACACTCCATGAACACTGAGTAATAGGTTGAGGACACTCTTCACTGTGATATTGCTTCTCAGTATAGTTCCTCCAACAAAGACTCAAACATGGACAAGGCCCAGTAGTCTTCAGTAATGTCCTAGGTCAGGCAAACACTAGGATGGCTATGCTAGGGTTACCAACAGCAACAGTCACTAGGATCCTACACTCAGGTCTTTACTCAGTGTCCCTAGACACTTGGATGCCTCCCTCAAATATCAGTCAAACAATCTTATTATGAGCCTTTCAGACTGGATCCCCAGTAAAATCATTTGCTTAGCTTCAGAGTCCTCTTCTAGTAGAACAGGACCCCCAGCTCTGTCACGACTGGGACCTTAATAAACATAAGCAGACTTTCAGCTAGGCTGCCCAGAAGTCTCCTCCTGGACAAGGACAGTACAACTCCACCATGGCCAGTACCAAACCTTTGCTGTAAGAGGAGGAGGGTTGGGTGCTGGGACAGCAAACCAGCCCTGTAAGAATTGTGTTGTACCTCCACCATGATTGATCTCAAAGTCCAAGCTGTGAAAGAAGGAGAGTTAAAGCCTGTGCTGTGAAAGGAGGAGGGTTGGGTGCTGGGACAGCAAAACACTTGTATAACCTTGGATTGTTGTAAACATTTTTTTTTAAAAACAAGATAGTACAAAGTCCCAGGCTATTTATGTGCTCTGCAGCCACCTACTGGACTACCTCCCCAGGGATTGGCTGAGACCCATAAATATTCAAGCTACTCATTTAACTTGCTCCACTCCTATGTTCTGGAACCTTCCATAAGGCAGGAAGAACCAATTAAGTCTGCAGCCTAGGAGAGCCTGGTCGGCCCAAACAATCATCAGCTGCTCCACTGGTTATGGGAGAGTCACATGAGACTTAACATATCAAAAAGAAGAACTATAGCTTAGAGCAATGAAAAGGACTCTATAAAAGAGAATGGGCAGATGAATGAAAGGGCCACCTCCACCATTCATAGAGCACTTTTTTGTGCTGGAAACCAAAGTACAGCTTGTATGAATGGTGGAGGAGGGCAGAAAGGGTGGGCATAATTGGCACTCTTGATGAGTGACTGTGACAGATCCAAAAGCTTGTATTAACCCCCACAGCACCAGATGATTACCACTGTGGAGGTATGAGGGGATGGAGGAAGATTTAAAGAATCACTCCACCCAAACTGATGATTTGGTTTTTGGTAGGTGATATAAATGAAAACCACTTGACTGTAATTATCAGGAACTTCATTGATACAATCTCTGCACACACACTGTGGTCACTATAATCGGTCCCACATTTCCTATTAGGTCTTTATGCATTTTATATTATGAAGAATGCAACAGGAGGGGCTGGGGCACACAACAGTGTGCAGAAACAAAGTAGGCAAATTGGGCTGGGAGATCTTGGATATTCCAAGACACAAAGGATTCTAAGGGCTGACTCAGCCTGTAAGCAGGTGCAGTTAGCCTTCCCACCAGTAGGTAGCTTCACACCACTATTACATGGGAGGGGGGAGTCTTGTAGGGAAATTGGTCCCTTATTTCGTACTGTGCCTTAAGAGACAAAGGTAGTCTAATTGGATACCCAACTCTTGAGAGACTTTGGTGGCCATCTTGGGTGAGGGAACTTTTTAAATAAGGTACCCCATGTCATTATGGCTTGCTTCTGGTGAATCTTTGATAGGGAGAGAACCCGTTTGTGCAGGACTGTGTTTAGTACAGAGTCAGGTTCCAGATGAATAGGTAAAGCTCTTTTTTCACGTTGTACACTCCGGCATACCGGTATCCGGCAACATTTTGAGAGGGGAATGAGGGACACCTACTAACAAACGTATGTAGGCATAGGACACACCCCCTGCCACACCCCCTTAAAGGAAAATTAACCAAAAAAAAAAGATTAAATCCACAAGGACTTTTTTTTACCACTACTATTTCTTTATATTGGCTCTTAAAATGTACAAATGCAGCAGTTTAGAAATTGGATGAAAGGTTTAGCACTGGGAAACACTTTCTGAAAGATAAAAAGTGCATTTTATATACAATTATGAGCATCAGACCAAAATGAGGGACAAATGAGGAGTAAAGAGGGACAGAGGGACATTGCTCCAAATCAGGGATAGTCTCTTGAAATCAGGGACAGTTGGGAGCTATGCACTCCGGTAAGCAGTGCAGAGGTGCAGAGCCAATACAGATTTCAGAACATCCTATGCCTATGTGTATGCCTATACCCCACTGAAACCCAAAAGTCAGGATGGTACCTCCAAAAGCCAGGGGCTAGCATTTCACCCCAGGGCTGAGTCCATGGCTAAAATGTGGGACTGAGAAATTTTTTGGGGGCGCCAGTCACTTTTGACTTTTTAGAGTTTTACTGTAGAACAGTTAATAAGGTGAGGGTTAGATCAATGTTTCACTTCACAGTGTTAGACCCTATAAGCCAACCCGGCAACGCGTTCCCAAATTTCAGTGCATTCCCCAAGTGAGTCACCAGGCCCTGTGAGAAATCAGCCTTCCTCCTGTCTCTCTCCAGCAAGGGGCCTCCCCTGGGCCTCCTCTTTGGCACAGCCTTCTCCACACTTTTCAGGACTGCTTGACGACCACTACAGCCCACGTTAGACCCTAAACCGGCTATTGGGCCTAACAACAGAGCTCCATCCATCATCATCTCCCTAGGCCTCAGCCCAGGAAAATAGAGCAAGCACATGGCCTGTCTCGCACATCCTCCCCCAGCATGCACCAGTGACCTAAACCTCCTACTGGATTGACTAAAGAAAATATAACTATTCATAACTCATTCTAGTTTATGAAATCTCTTACTATGACCAGAGATATTAGTGACACCTACTGTCGACTGAGAAATCACAACCCCACTAAAGATTAGGGGAAAACCAGATGTTGAACTACACAATTAGTCTGGTTCTGACTACCACCCATCCAAAAACTACATTTAGGCCAGTAGCCCCTGTTTAGGACAAGGGGGCTTCACATGCAAGAAAGGACACCACCCTGGTAATGGAAGCCATGCTCCAGTAACATACAGTATACTGTACAGTGGGGACGGAAAGTATTCAGACCCCCTTAAATTTTTCACTCTTTGTTATATTGCAGCCATTTGCTAAAATCATTTAAGTTCATTTTTTTCCTCATTAACCACTTTAGCCCCAGACCATTATGCTGCATAAGGACCAGAGGACTTTTTCCAATTTGGCACTGCGTCGCTTTAACTGCTAATTGCGCGGTCATGCAATGCTGTACCCAAACGAAATTTGCGTCCTTTTCTTCCCACAAATAGAGCTTTCTTTTGATGGTATTTTATCACCTCTGCCGTTTTTATCTTTTGCGCTATAAACGGAAAAAGACCAAAAATTTTGAAAAAAAATGATATTTTCTACTGTTTGTTATAAAAAAAAATCCAATAAACTCAATTTTAGCCATACATTTAGGCCAAAATGTATTCGGTCACATGTCATTGGTAAAAAAAATGGCAATAAGCGTATATTTATTGGTTTGCGCAAAAGTTATAGTGTCTACAAACTAGAGTACATTTTCTGGAATTTACTCAGCTTTTAGTTTATGACTGCCTGTCATTTCTTGAGGTGCTAAAATGGCAGGGCAGTACAAAACCCCCCCAAAAGACCCAATTTTGGAAAGTAGACACCCCAAGGAAATTGCTGAGAGGCATGTTTATTTTTTTTGTCCCAAGTGATTGAATAATGACAAAAAAAAAATTTACAAAAAGTTGTCACTAAATGATATATTGCTCACACAGGCCATGGGCATATGTGGAATTGCACCCCAAAATACATTCAGCTGCTTCTCCTGAGTACGGGGATACCACATGTGTGGGACTTTTTGGGAGCCTAGCGGCGTACGGGGCCCCGAAAACCAATCACCGCCTTCAGGATTTCTAAGGGCGTAAATTTTTGATTTCACTCCTCACTACCTATCACAGTTTTGAAGGCCATAAAATGCCCAGATGGCACAAAACCCCCCCAAATGACCCATTTTGGAAAGTAGACACCCCAAGCTATTTGCTGAGAGGCATGGTGAGTATTTTGCAGCTCTCATTTGTTTTTGAAAATGAAGAAAGACAAGAAAAAACTTTTTTTTTTTTTTCAATTTTCAAAACTTTGTGACAAAAAGTGAGGTCTGCAAAATACTCACTATACCTCTCAGCAAATAGCTTAGGGTGTCTACTTTCCAAAATGGGGTCATTTGGGGTGTTTTGTGCCACCTGGGCATTCCATGGCCTCCGAAACTGTGACAGACAGTGAAGAGTGAAATCAAAAATTTACGCCCTTAGAAAGCCTGAAGGCAGTGCTTGGTTTTCGGGGTCCCGTACGCGGCTAGGCTCCCAAAAAGTCTCACACATGTGGTATCCCCGTACTCATGAGAAGCAACAGAATATATTTGGAGTGTAATTTCACATATTCCCATGGCATGTTTGAGCAATATATCATTTAGTGACAACTTTGTGCAAAAAAAAAAAAATTTGTCTCTTTCCCGCAACTTGTGTCACAATATAAAATATTCCATGGACTCGACATGACTCTCAGCAAATAGCTTGGGGTGTCTACTTTCCAAAATGGGGTCATTTGGGGGGGTTTTGAACTGTCCTGGCATTTTATGCACAACATTTAGAAGCTTATGTCACACATCACCCACTCTTCTAACCACTTGAAGACAAAGCCCTTTCTGACACTTTTTGTTTACATGAAAAAATTATTTTTTTTTGCAAGAAAATTACTTTGAACCCCCAAACATTATATATTTTTTTTAAAGCAAATGCCCTACAGATTAAAATGGTGGGTGTTTCATTTTTTTTTTCACACAGTATTTGCGCAGCGATTTTTCAAATGCATTTTTTGGGGAAAAAACACACTTTTTTAAATTTTAATGCACTAAAACACACCATATTGCCCAAATGTTTGATGACATAAAAAAGATGATCTTAGGCCGAGTACATGGATACCAAACATGACATGCTTTAAAATTGCGCACAAACGTGCAGTGGCGACAAACTAAATACCATTTTAAAAGCCTTTAAAAGCCTTTTCAGGTTACCACTTTAGATTTACAGAGGAGGTCTACTGCTAAAATTACTGCCCTTAATCTGACGTTTGCGGTGACACCTCACATGCATGATGCAATTGCTGTTTACATTTGACGCCAGACCGACGCTTGCGTTCGCCTTTGCGTGAGAGCAGGGGGGGGACAGGGGTGCTTTTTTTTTTTTTTTTTTTTTTTTTTTTTTTCTTTATTATTTTTTTGCTTTTATATCTTATTTTTAAACTGTTCCTTTCATTTTTTTTTTTTTTTTTATCATTTTTATTGTTGTCTCAGGGAATGTAAATATCCCCTATGATCGCAATAGGTAGTGACAGGTACTCTTTTTTGAAAAAATTGGGGTCTATTAGACCCTAGATCTCTCCTCTGCCCTCAAAGCATCTGACCACACCAAGATCGGTGTGATAAAATGCTTTCCCAATTTCCCAATGGCGCTGTTTACATCCGGCGAAATCTAAGTCATGAAATGCTCGTAGCTTCCGGTTTCTTAGGCCATAGAGATGTTTGGAGTCACTCTGGTCTCTGATCAGTTCTATGGTCAGCTGGCTGAATCACCGGCTGCATTCTCAGGTTCCCTGTTGAGACAGGAGAGCTAGAGAAAAACACGGAAGACGGTGGGGGGGCATTCCCTCCCACTGCTTGTAAAAGCAGTCTAGTGGCTAATTAGCCGCTAGGATTGCTTTTACATGAAAGCCGACCGCTGGCTGAAAAGAATGATACCAAGATGATACCTAAACCTGCAGGCATCATTCTGGTATAACCACTCAAAGTCGTGAATGGCGTACCTGAAGACAAAAAAATGGTTAACAATAAAACACAGTAAACGGTAAAGTATAAAAAATTGCATACCTGAAAAGCAAACATGATAAAACATAATAACAATAAAACATTGCAGAATAGAATACAGTAAAAAAGAGCAGAACAATAGAGAGAGAATAGAGAGAGAGAGAGAACAATAAAACGACAACTATTTTTTTTTTATTTTATATATATTTTTTTTTTTTACACTTTTTTTTGTAACTAACTTTTATAACTGTAACCGGTTCCAGGTTCGGGTCTCTCAAAATGCGATGGCATCTTGGGAGACCCTGTGAAAGTGTGCCTAGTCTGTGCAATGCTGTACCCTACGCTAATACTCAACTAGTGAATGGTAGCGCTCAAAACATTCACCAATGCAAAGACCAGGATTGTCAGGACAGGAGGGACAATAATAGCGGGTGTCACGCCTATATCCGCGCTTGCTGCAGACACGACATCTTTTTTGGGGGGGTTCGCTGAGTAGGGGTACTCGGGAGGACATAAAGAAAATACCTCTCATGCAGTCGACTGCATTTGGTTGGGGATGTGAATGGGGGAAGTACGGGCGCTGCAGAAGTGGTGGGTTCCCAATTAGGATTGGCGAATGCAGCAGGAAGGGCATTATAGGCACGACGGGCCTGTTTGTCTTCTTCTTGGTGGCAGCGGGACACTACTTGTGCTTGCCACCTCACCAGCTTGAATTGCACTTATGGGACTCGCCACGTCACCAAGTGTTACTGCAGTGCTGGTTTGACTACGACCGGGGTGTACTAGGCCGCTGGTGCTTGCCAGTTCAACAAAACGTTACCAAAAAAACTGTTAGCGATCTCAGGGATCAGGCCTGACTCTGCGAACGCTGCAGTTATGCGTTTAGTGTTTTGTAAGTGACAGTGATCGATCGATACTGCACTTGGGTGGGCTGGGCTGGGCCTGGCAGAGGGGCAAACCGCAGGTGCTAGCAGGTATCTGGGCTGATCCCGCTAACACTGCGTTTTTGGGAACCCTAAACTGCTGGGGACGCTAGTATAGATCTGATTGGATCAGATATTGATCCGTTCAGATACTATACCACCAGGGCCGTTTTTAAGGCAGGGCAAAAGGGGCAGCTGCCCTGGGCCCTGTCATTGTTGTGGGGCCCAAAGCATCTGCCTCATACTTGCCAACTATCCAAGGTTTAAATTCCCTCGTCCCTTGAGGTTTTAGTCCGTGCTGTGTCCCAATATCTCAGTGTAAAGTGCTGCTACTAATGCTGCCCAGCTCTGCCCTTTTGTTGTGTACAGATGACTCACCTGCAGACCCTGTGTTTACATGTAAATCGCCGGCATTCATATGTAAATAGAGGCGGCATTCATATGTAAATAGCGGCGGGCGGTGGCATTGATATGTATATCATGCCCCCCTGAGGTCATATCCACAGTAATCTCTAGCAGCCAATCAACAAGCAGAAATCATGTGCTGTAACCTCTAGCAACTAATCAGTGAGCCATAATGTGTGCTGTAACCTCTAGCAACCAGTTAGTGAGCGGTAATGATACACTGTAACCTCTGGCAACCAATCGCAATAGCTGCCTGATATGATTCAGTAAACTGGGGGGGGGCCCAAGAAAAGTTTTGCCCAGGGTCCAATCAATATTAAAGACGGCCCTGTATACCACTAAGGGAGGTGTATGGTGCGTGCGTGGGTGTTAGCGGTACTGGCACTAACCTGACACTGCCTGGGGCTGGTGCTTGCCAGTTCACCAAAACGCTACCAAAAAAACTGTTAGCGATCGCAGGGATCAGGCCTGACTCTGCGAACGCTGCAGTTATGTGTTTAGTGTTTTGTAAGTGACAGTAATCGATCGATACTGCACTTGGGTGGGCTGGGCGGAGGGGCAAAACGCAGGTGCTAGCAGGTATCTGGGCTGATCCCGCTAACACTGCGTTTTTGTAAACCCTAAACTGCTGGGGACGCTAGTATAGATCTGATCGGATCAGATATTGATCCGTACAGATACTATACCACTAAGGGAGGAGTATGCTGCGTGCGTGGGTCTTAGCGGTACTGGCGCTAATCTGACGCTGCCTGGGGCGACGCATATCACCGCCGGGAGATCAGGGGGCTAAACCTTTATTCGGTAATAAACGGCGAGTGCCCTGACACTATAAAAAATAAACGAACTAACCAACGTCACCCGTAACAGTTATACGGTGATCAGTGGTGAAAGGGTTAACTAGGGGGCAATCAAGGGGTTAAAACATTTATTAGGTAGTATATGGGGGTCCCTGTCGCTATAAAACGCTGACGGCGAACCTAAATATTTACCTCACTAACTATCGTCACCAGTGACACTAATACAGCGATCAGAAAAATGATCGCTTAGCGACACTGGCGAAGGGGGGTGATCAAGGGGTTAAAACTTTATTAGGGGGGTTAGGGGGGTACCCTAGACCTAAAGGGGGCTAATACTAACTGCCCTAACACAGTAACTGTCACAAACTGACACCATGCAGTAATCAGAGAAAAAAAAAAAAACTGCTTGGTGTCAGTGTGACGGGGGGGAGGGGTGATTAGGGGGTGATCGGGGGGGGGGGGGTCGGGGGGTAAAGGGGGGTGTTTTGTGTGCCTGGCATGTTCTACTGTATGTGTGTGTGTTGTGCACTCACATTTCAGTCTTCTCTCCTCGGCGCCGGAACGGAAAATACCGAGCCGAGGAGAGATGACATCATTTCCTTTGCTGCTGTTTACCATACAGCAGCATAGAAATGATCTGATTGGCCAGCGGCGATCGCGAGGGGGGGCCACGAACGGATGGTCTCCCCCTCATCTCCGATCGCCGCTGGACAAAAGGGGACCGCCTCGGGCACCGGGGGGGGTCCGATCGGACCCCCCGCCCGCGGGAGGCAGATCACGTACATATACGTGATTCTGCCTGCCTGTACCATTCTGCCGACGTAAATCGGCGTGAGGCGGTCCTTAAGTGGTTAATGTACACACATCACCCCATATTGACAGAAAAACAGAATTGTTGACATTTTTGCAGATTTATTAAAAAAGAAAAACTGAAATATCACATGGTCCTAAGTATTCAGACCCTTTGCTCAGTATTTAGTAGAAACACCCTTTTGATCTAATACAGCCATGAGTCTTTTTGGGAAAGATGCAACAAGTTTTTCACACCTGGATTTGGGGATCCTCTGCCATTCCTCCTTGCAGATCCTCTCCAGTTCTGTCAGGTCTGGAGAGACCTAAAAATGCCTGTCCATAAACATTTACCATCCAACCTGACAGAACTGGAGAGGATCTGCAAGGAGGAATCGCAGAGGATCCCCAAATCCAGGTGTGAAAAACTTGTTGCATCTTTCCCAAAAAGACTCATGGCTGTATTAGATCAAAAGGGTGTTTCTACTAAATACTGAGCAAAGGGTCTGAATATTTAGGACCATGGGATATTTCAGTTTTTCTTTTTTAATAAATCTGGAAAAATGTCAACAATTCTGTGTTTTTCTGTCAATATGGGGTGCTGTGTGTACATTAATGAGGAAAAAAATGAACTTAAATGATTTTAGCAAATGGCTGCAATATAACAAAGAGTGAAAAGTTTGCTTTCCGTCCTCGCTGTATATACTAAGAATGTATATTCTCTCTATTGCTTATATTACTGCTGAAGATCAGTTATCTGTTGCTGCAACTCCACCCCCCCACAGTGCCCACAGCTTATAAATCTTCTTTTTACATTAAAACACTGCCACTATATACCTTTTTGTATGATCTGTATACCACGGTTACGTGATAAACTGCTCCAGTGCTGAAAGTTCAGGTAGGAGGAGATTTCCACTATAGCCTGTATACAAACCCACATGTGGGATTTCAATATATCATGAGACGTAGCTAGCTCTGAGGACAAGTAAATGTTCTTTCCAGCATAAAAGACACAACTGAGCATGTGCAGGTCAGCTACTCTGCCTGTGTTAGCTGGCCTTCCCCAGATAGACAGTGCAGAAGGAGGAGGACCTGTGCATATAGGATAAAACAGACTTTTTACACAATGCAGATGATTAACCCCTTAGGTTCCACAGTGAGTATAACAAGCATGCTATTTTACTGTTGTGGGATTAGTTACACTTTAAGGTTGTTTTACCAAAACCTTCTGTGTCCATAATAGGCAGTAAATCCACAAGACGTAGTGAGCAATCCTTTAAATCTATGATCTGGTAAAAATCCACAAAGGGCAGTAAGTCTATCACTGGCAGCTATAAGTTCATAAGGATCCAAAGACTCCAGACCCCGATGAGTACCCTGACTGGGGTCTCCAGAAGGGGCACATCCTGGCAGAATAATGGCTACATCCTTGCAGTCTTTTCTCAGGCCCCTTACCCCAGGACACCAATGTGCCCCTATTTATATGGTATGACCTGCAGTGTGCGGTAACCTTCTGAAAAGAGCAGGAAAACCTGGCCAGCAGCATTAACCCTTCTTTCTCGAACACCACCAGCTCGGCAGGTCAACCTGAGGGCACAGCGCAACAGTTTTACATTATAAGAATTTGCAACATCGTTGACCTGGATGACCCCAGAGCATGAACACAGCAAAAGAAAACCTGTAACACTTTGGAACCCTCTTGGAGGCACAAGCAGCTTCAAGCAGCTTCCTATGGGGGCTTTCGTTGAATAGGAGGAGCCAAGAGCGCCAGGGGGGGGACCAGAGAAGAGGAGTATTGGTGCTGCTTTGTGCAAAACCATTACACAGAGCACGTGAGTATAACATGTTTATTATTAAAGAGAAAGAAAAGAATCACTTTAAAACACACTAGAGTTACCCTTTAAAATAAAATTCCCATGAGACGTATATTGCAGCTGTCTAGCCTGAGTCACAATGGATGCTTAGTAGAGCTCGGAGCAAGCTGTCCATCACTGAGCTCTGTGCATTGTATAAGGGATTGTACATGTGAACAGCTGAGTTAGCAGCCTCTGCGCCGCTGCTATTCACACTCTATAATGGATACTCAGCCACAAACCACGCTCCCTTGTGTGACATCACGTCTCCCACTCCTTGCGTCGGAGTCTCTCAGAGGGGAGTAGGTGGAAATCGTGACGTTACTCACATGAGCCCTCGGATCTCTCACACTCCTAGGAGCCACCTCTTTTTAAGATTTGCCTTTTAGCGTCATTACAGGAACAGAAAGCACACTGCATTGAGTAGGGAACAAGGCAGATCAGTAATGTGCAGTGCACACAGTCTAATGAGGACAGAAACTGAAAGAATAATGCTTTGTCTCACCACAATTGCAGTCCAGACTGTCATAGACTAGAATAAAACACACTTGACCAGACTCAAATGCGCATTAACCTTAAAGTGATATTAAACCCAAAACCAAAAATGTAATATATTGCAGCTCAACAATCAGTAGATGTGGTGGCTGCATTAGTTTATTTTATTTATTTTTTTAGGCTTTTTCCCTCTGTGTTAATCTGGTGATCTGGCCAGTAACACACCTCCTGTAATGCTCTACTCTGGATGAAAGAACACAGAAAGCACAGCAGACAGAGGCATTGTCAGTCTGGGGAGGGGGGGGGTGTTATTAGAGATACTAGCAGATTTAAATATACTTGTAGCACCCTGATAGTAGGCAGAGTTGCTAACAAATTTAGCTTGCTAGGTGGTAACTAGCCTGGCTGATATATAGGGGATTCACTGTTTTTTTCCCTAACGCTGGATCTGATGCACCTCTCTTTTCTATCACTAGGTGGCATTGTTGCCTATAGCAGCAGAATGATAAGGACATAGGGAATCCAGACTAGGAGTGAATAGGTTGACTCATCCAATTGGCAGGGGTCTCTTTGGTCCCTTGGCCTGCTGGGAGCGCCTATTTATTTAGGAGGAGTCAGGTGATCAGGGTTCTGTGCCACCTGGATGGCTGTCTGGGTGGACGTGTGTCACAAGGCTCCGGGCTGCTAGGCCAGAAGCCTGAGGCCTATCCCGGGATCACCTGGCTGCTAGGCTGTCTGAGGTCTATCCAGGTTTGAGAGTGGCAGCGCAGGATTGCGGCTTCAGGCTGGAAGCCCAACCAAGTTGCAGAGGTTCCGCTGGACGGGGGAACTGAATCGTTGCCAGCAGTGAGGGAGAAGAAGTTGCCACAAGGGACAACCACTCCTGTTGCCAGGGGCAAGTGATGATCAAGGCCAGAGGTAAAGGGAGGAATAGTGGCCAGCAAGGGACAACCATTCCTGTTATCAGAGGCCAGTGTATGAAAGTCTGAAGGAGTATCAGAGGTTTTCACCAGCCTGGGACGGTGAAGAAGTTGGAGCTCAGTGAGTGAAGATCTATAGTGGGATACTGTGAGATGTGAGAGGAGATCTATAAAGGGTTACTGTGAGTTACATGTATGGATCTCTATTGACTGTTCAAAGTTCAGTTGCCATAGGAGACAGCAGTTCTACAAATACAGTTGCTGCATCCTGCTTAAAGGCCCAATACCGGTATTGCTGTCTGCCTATTATTTTGTCTCGGAGTTTGCCAATTACTATTGCATCTTCCTAAGGGTGTCCTGGCCCTAACCCTCTCTCCCCCAGTTCTGTTTAAGAGACAATAAATCTATTTTCTTGCATTCAAAAAAAGTGACTGGTGCCCATGTTTACAACTTGCAATACACCCACCATACCTAATAGCCCACACTACAAGGAAGGATGTCAGCTCTCCCTGATCCTGGACGTCACCATTAGGCCTTTGGAGGTCAGGGATGCTGCTACACACTGATAAACTGAAGTCGAACTCCAGCTCACACTTTTTAAGCAGTTATATTTTAGGATAAGGTTTTTACATAAATAAATTAAAGCTGATTATTGTAAGAACCCCTGGCAGTAGTAAATGGTTTCCATGTACCAAACAATCTACTGATGGCTCAATTTTCAACCATTAGCTGGCGGAATGTCTTCCTGAGCTGTTTTCTCCATTGCTGCATACTGTATATATTTATAAATGTACTATATACAGTATATATATATTGTGCTTACTGTTCCAAAAGCCCACTTCTTGAAAAGCTGCAGCTTCACTGCTTACCATCCTCTGCAAGTATTTGACACAATGGATGGGTCGAAAACTTGTTCCCTTCCAGCTACTATTTAAAGGAAAAGCTCGTTTGGCTGTACTTCTCCTGTGGATCATAGAAGTGCAGTTCGTTCTGCACTCCGGTGACCCGTTTTTAGCAGACACCAGGCCGAAGCCCGATGTCGGTTGACATCACAAAGCCGGTCTAGGCTCGGGCAAGATCACGACAATGAAGTCAGGATCCATTCACATGCCTTGACTGGCACCTGGCTCAGCCTCTCAGCGAGCAACTGAGAGGCTGAGCCAGCTTCTCTGCGCCCTCCACAGTCCAGCGCTCCAGTGAGTGAGGAGGGGGGCAGAGCAGAGAGCGGTGACTGACAATCACTAGCTCTCTACTCAGGGAGCTGTGACAACTCAGTTTTAGAGCCGGCGGGGAAAAGATGCGGCATCCATCTAGGTAAGTATAAATGTGCAAAAAAGTCCATACTTCTCTTTTAATGTGGTTCCTCCAACTGTAGCGTATGTCCTATGTATGAGTTGGCAGGGGAAACAGTGACAACTCGTCCTACCCATCTCACATTTGCAGTGGATTATAAGCAGTGAAGCAGAAGCTTTTAAAGAAATGGGATGTCACAAAGGTAATTATGCAGTTCTATTTCTGGAGATATATTTTACATTGGACTGCACAGGCCTACCCTCTTGACAAACCAAAATAAACAACGAACCTTGAATAAAAGACACCAGACCCCAAAAAATTCTAAATTTAAAATCTCTTTAGTTTGGTTCTTTAGGGTATAAAGAATATAAGAAATATAGAACCACCCCACAGTCCCTTCACAGTCACTGTATAGCAGGAGCAAGTACTCATTCAGTCCCAAAATGTTTGGGCTTTCTCCCACCAACTTCCTTCTGGGTCTGCTCAGTCTTTGGACACAGCTCTCTTTGGTAGGCCCCCAGCTAAGCCTAGCTGGGACCTCAATATCTTCATAGATTCCTCTGGCTTGCTCTCTGTTCCTCTCTCTCAGGGGTTTCCTCCTGAAGGACTGGACCAGGGAACTCTACCCCTGACTGCCAGACATAAGGACATTTATCCACCTCCTAGGCACACCTCCTAATGAATTGACCAGGGTTCCTAAATATTCAGGTCAGGGCTGGAACAAGGGGTGAGCAAGAGGGACCCTTGGTGCAAATGGTTTACGGTAAGGAGGAGGGCGCCTTCCTTCTGTTACAAGGCTGACAGGAGTAGTGAGAGTCCTGGGCGCTGGATGACCTTGTCATGGCACTGATTCAGGCTGCCTGTCCTGCTCTCCCTCCCACTATACTTCTAGAAGTCTCTAGAGGACAGGGGTGAGTAGCAAAACAACAGCCTATGAGACACTGAACAGCCCAAAGTAATCAACCCCTGCTCCACTGTTACAGAGGAGCTAACTAAATTTATGTAGCAGCCTACCCTGAACTAGGAGGGTGCTACAGAAATATCATCACAACTATTTAATAGATCAACAGTACAAAAGGACACAGCCATAAAAGCTCAAGTCCTAACCATGACCAACAGAAATACATAAACAGCAAAAAAACTAAAGGCCCAGCCATAAGGCCCAAGCTCTGTAATGCAAAATATAGTAAAATTTTCAATAAACAGATCAATGTCTAAAAAAGATCAGTCCATTCCTATATATCAGAGGCAATTTCCCCCACATAGAGTTCATACTGCTACACAGAATTCATACAAATTCACTTCGACACATTGGGGAGTTTAAGGAAGACTGAGCAACAAAGATCCACGCAATAAAAGATGATGGCCTATCCAGAGGCACCAGAGAGTTCTTCCTCAACAAAGAAGCATTGAATTTCCTTAACTCTAACCCTAGAATGAAGTTTTCTAGACAGCATTAGCGATTCCCTGACTGACCAGAAAAGGATAAATGTATGACTAGTGCCATGGGTTACTACACTTTGGTGGACCTATTCTATGCAAGTATACAGCATCACCATAACAATTGAGGTGCTTAGCCTGAGCACAAGATATGGAATCCGTCAATAATAACATCATGTGGTTCTATAGAACTGACTAGAATAGAGATGCATACAGGTAAGTTATCACTATATATGGTCTGTGAGTGTCTCTTTTTTCATCTTCCATTGAAATCACAGTAGAAGCATGCAATACGTGGTTGCATAGTAACAGTGGCAGCAACAGATTATGTAACGCTATCAGCCATGTAGTAGAATCTAGTAATAAAATTCTGTACATTATCGTAAAACCAGACTTATATCAAGAGATATAAATGGAGAAAAGATGTGGGATCTGTCCATAGTAAATCAATCACATGCTTTAAAAAAATTAAGCAAGACATCTGACCCGTCTGTTTATGTCTGTCATCTACAAACACTGAGGCAAAGGGGTTGATTTAATAAAGGCAAATAGGCTGTTCACTTTGTTAAGGAAGTTGCACTTTTCAAATATTACCCATTCACTAAGCTCTGGGGCAAACTCCCCTGCAAAGTAAACAGACTATTTGTCTTTAGTAAATCAACCCCAAAAAGGTGAAAAAACAGACCCCTTCCCTCATCCTTAAGCCTAGTACACACTGCTAGATTTTTTTTCATTCAACCCAGGGGGCTGAACGAAAAAAAACTGACAGCTCAGGTTGGAGCTGCTGTACTAACAATCTGGTGTTAGTACAGTGTTCTCCCCTACTGTTGTGTTCTGACTAAGGGGAGAAGGTTCCCCTGCCAGAACACTCCAGTCAGCGCTCTCAGCTATTGGCTGAGATCGCCGATCGAAAGCTGGTCGGCAGACCTTTTTCTGTCATGACCCTTCGAGAGAAGCTGGCTGAATGTCGACCAGTTTCTATTGAACCGGCCAATGCCGCTCGACAAAACGGGCTTTATTCCTGATTCACAAGGTCCTGCCCAGAACCACTGCTGGTGAGTTGTTTATAGTTGGCTATCATTGAGCTGCTCAGCTCGGCTGTTATAGCAACACCACCCTGGGTGGGGAGTCCAAGTTCCAGTCGGTTTTCACCAGGGCCCCCGATGGTAATGGGTTTGCTATGTAATGGTAATAGGTGGTAATACACTCTAGCGCTTTATTCATATATATATTTTTTGCTGTTGCACAAAACAGTTGTTATATATATTTATTAGTGCTGCCTTATTTATCGTATCTATGCATCTTTGTATAAATCATGACACACATCATTACACTTTAATGCGCGCTGACATGCATACTAATTCCATCTCCAGCTCAAGTTCTACAACAGCCATTTTTTAGGCCCCGAAGAAGGGGGCAGAATGAAGCCCCTGAAACACGTTGGATATTTAGTTCACTACATGTTTTGGAATAAAACCTTCTGTTTTGATTTCAGCATTTCAGAGTGGCACTCCAAATGTTTGGTCCAACCATTATATTGACTGCTTTAGGTTTTTAGCAGAGGTTCCTCTGTGTATGGAAGCAGCCTACACGTCACCCAGATGTCCAATTGAGATAATATACAGGGCCGGGACAAGGGGTCGGCAAAAAGGGCAGCTGCCCTGGGTGCAACATGTATTGTAGGGATGGGGGCGCCACAAGTTCCTTCTACTATAAGGCTGACAGGAGTAGTGACATCAATACTTCTATCAGCCCAGCGTTGGGAGCGGCAAGAAGGGTAGAGAGCTGGGAGGAGGTGCGGGCTGTGCTTTCTCTCCCCCTCCTCCTCATAGGCTCGCACATACGAAAGGGGGGGGGGGGGGGGGCACAATTTGACATCTTTGCCCTGTGCACTGGATGATTTTTGTCCCGACACTGATAATATACAGTAGTAGAGTATTGTGAATTTGCCAATCATAGTTACTGAGGAAAATCCACCTCAAGTCTCAGTTCCACTCAATCTATTGTCCCAGAAAAAGGAGGAAGGAGGCGTTAGAAAAATGGCAGGTTGGTATTTTTTTTTTTTAGCCCCAACAACCAAGAGTACAGAACTAAAAAAAAAATATCTTGAAAAAGCAGCTAATTCTAGGAGAACAATGCTATAGATTCCCATTGTAGGCGGAACCATGGATATCTTCTGTTGACATGATCATCATTAATGAAAACCGTGATTGTCAATGAACTTCCTACCTATACGTCTTTCTGTCCATGGGGCAAATTTACCATCACAATGAAGTCAGGTCTTCTCTTCCCGGACCTATATATCAGGTAGCAGCAGAGCTGACTGTATATAAAGTAATCATGTCCAGTAAGTTTGACACTATCATCGTAGGCCAAGGGTTTAGTGTGGATGCATGTAAGTTGTCACTAGTTTTCTGCAGGGACCTGAGCACTTAATGTGTTTGTGGGCCAACCACCAAACACTGCCAATAAAAATTTGCAATTAAAGGCCTTCTTGTTTGCAAGTCCAGACCATTTATTTTACCATCTAGCCAATATGCTAATAGACTAACTGAAGACAGCATGACTTGACACAAATGTGATTCATTGTAAAAACTGGCAGAAAAGTGTAGAGGTACCCCCGTAGGGGCTGCTGAAATTTGTGGCCCACCTGTCACCCTGCCCAGCCTGGCGTTCACTGCTCAGTCACACTTTAGGCAGAAAACAGTCCATGTGCTTGTTTTTTTTTGTATTTTTATTGAGGGATTTGAACTTGGATAGGGATAGGAACATATGAGATGCCCAGCAGAACAAGCAATTGGTTGATTGTATATCAATCCGTTGGGACAACTATATACACTTGGCTACTCCAGTCTCCTCCAGCACATCTCTTGCTTGCAGACTGTGTCTCTCTCTCTCTCTCTCTCTCTCTCTCTCTCTCTCTCTCTCTCTCTCTCTCTCTCTCTCTCTCCTGCACAACACTTAACTCCAGGCACAGCTAGCACATGGTTAGGCCCAACTCTTATGCCGCGTACACACGAGCGGACTTTACGGCAGACTTTGCCCGGCTGACTTTTCAACGTACTTTACGACGATCTTTCTGAATGAACGGACTTGCCTACACACAATCCACCAAAGTCCGTCGAATTCGTACGTGATGACGTATGACCGGACTAAAACGAGGAAGTTCATAGCCAGTAGCCAATAGCTGCCCTGGCGTGGCTTTTTGTCTGTCGAACTAGCATACAGACGAGCGGACTTTTCGACCGGACTCGATTTCGACGGATTAATTTAAAACATGTTTCAAATCTAAGTCCGTCCAACTTTTGAGAAAAGAAAGTCCGCTGGAGCCCACACACGATCGAATTGTCCGACCAAATCCCAACCGCCGGGCAAAGTCTGCCGTAAAGTCCGCTCGTGTGTACGCGGCATAACTCAGTCAGGCCTCAACAACCTCCTTTTGCAGGCAGGGGCCGTGGGTCCCTTTTAATGTAGCAAAAATAGTAATAGGAAGTCTTTAGTGGTAACTGTCCTATGGTGGACTACTGCTCCCAGTAAGTCCTCTTCAGGCCCTGCCAGCCCTCCTGGCTGCAGCTGCCCGAATCCACTGCCCATGACATCACAGTCCTTACTGCTGACTCTGCACCCATCCCAGACTGCACACTCCCAGTCCTCTCAGGCGTGCCTCTCCAGTCCTCCCGACTGTGCCTGCAACCGGTGGCTCCCTCCTGGAGACTTGCCCGGCAACAATAGCTCCTGTTGTCCTCTTTGGTTCCTCTCTGTGCCTCCTGACCACATTCTCCTTGCTTTCCAGAAGGGCTCCCTCCTGCACCTGAACACCCCAAAGGCCCAGACAACCTAGTGCTCCATCTCCAGTTCTTTCACCCAATAACTCCTCCCTAGCTGGGCTGACTCAGTATTTCAAGGAGGCCTGCCCCCTGCCAATACTAATTGGGGATTGGGTAGGGCTCCCTGAGATACCCCAGCCAGTTCCACCCCTCTTCCCCTCCTCTTCTTCTAGAATCCTCTAGAAGCATGAGGGAGGTGACAGTGAAGTGATGCTATCTGTGAGTCAAAGCTGCTACTCTTAGGCCACTTCCAGCCCACATAGATCAAAATAAACAGGCCTAGCTTCGAGCTAGGCCTGCCTAAATTTACCTGTACTCACAAAGAAAACCTACTTCTAGCACCTACCTAAGTAGAGGGTGCTACAAAAGTATAAATATAATATAAATAGGACATAATGTAAATGAACTCAACAGTATCTATGCCAGATAAGAGAACTGTTAACTGGTATGTTTTATGGCCTAATAGCAATGAATACCTGTTTATATTTATATCTTACAGGAATTCGCCACAAAAATAACTCCAGATGAAGAGATGAGTAAAAACATAGGGGTCCTCATCTTCTGAATCCCCCATATTGCTAATAACAGGAGCCCTGTCCAGCTGCAATTTACATTGTACATAAAACTGAATTGAACTCATGGCCTCAAAGGTCTCTGCAGCTAAAATCTGAGATTGTAGATCTTGGGGAAACCTACAGTATATGGCTGCAATAGGCAGGACCCTTCCCATTTTACTACACAGGACTTAAAATTATTAAGGGCTTGAAATTTAACTTTAAGACCCGGTTCACACCAGTGCAACTTGTCATGCAACTTGACAGATCAAAGTCGCACCCTACTGCCGGCTATGGAATAGTCCAAATCAGTGCGACTCTGGTTTGCACCGACTTTGAAAACGTTTCCTGCACTATTTTTTGGGATTTCATATGCGATGTGCAAAGTAGCCGCATTCAATGTGAACAAGGGCTAAAGGATACTTGGACTTTGAATCTCATTCATTTTACAAAAATTATTGTTGCACCCACTGACACCAATGTTGGGGTTATTACTGCACCTACTAACACCAATGCTGGGGATTATTACTGCACCTACTGACATCAAGGTTGGGGTAATTACTGCACTCACTAACACCAGTGCTGGGGGTTATCACTGCACACACCGGCACCAATGCTGGGAGTTATTACTGCATCCCACTGACACCAGTGCTGGGGGTTATTATCACTGCACACACTGGCACCAATGCTCGGGGTATTTACTGCACATATTGACATCAGCACTCTGGGTTATCAATGCACACACTGGCATCAATGCTGGGGGTTATTACTGCACCCAGTGACACCAGCACTCAGGGTTTTCACTGCACACACTGACACCAATGCTGGGGGTTATTACTGCACAAACTGGCACCAATGCTGGGGGTTATTACTGCACCCACTAACACCAATGCTGGGGGATATTACTGCACCCACTGACACCAATAGGGGCAGTTATTACTGCACCCACTGACACCAATGCTAGCGGTTATTACTGCACCCACTGACACCAATGGGGGCAGTTATTACTGCACCCACTGACAACAAAGCTAGGGGTTATTACTGCACCCACTGACAACAATGTTGGGGTTTATACTACACCTACTGACACAAATTCTGGGGCTTATTACTGGACCCAATGACAGCAATGTTGGGGTTCTTACTACACCTACTGACACCAGTGCTGGGGTTTATCACTGCACACAATGGCACCAATGTTGGGGTTCCTACTACACCTACTGACACCACTGCTGGGGTTTATCACTGCACACACTGGCACCAATGGTGGCAGTTATTAATGCACCCACTGACACTAGTGTTGGGGGTTATTACTGCACCGACTGACACCAATGCTGGGGACTATTACTGAACCCAATGACACCAAAATCAGTGGGTGTATAAGCCTTATATGATATCTATGGCTTTAAAAAGGACTAAACTACTGCCATGACTAAGGCTATGTTCATACCATCTTGCACAGTAAAATGCCGCATTTCATCATTTAGGTTAGTCCTGTGTTGTTTCCAGCAGAGAGCAGTGCGATTGAAGTTTCAGCATGTAACACTGCTTGTTTTGTTTTGACCACCCAGTGCAGTGTGGAATTATGCAGACATGCTTCAAATTTTTGCTGCATTACAATGCTCCTCACATAACAAGCCCTAAGTGTGTTCACACCATGTGAGGTGACCTGCATTTTTTGCACTGGATAAACGCAGGTCTCGGGTGTTGTGGTGAGTGCATTGAGGTAAGTTTTATGCTCAGTATGGTGCGAATATCACCTAAGGCCCCTTTAAACAGATGGTAACCTTGCCGCCCTCTAAAAAGCAATCCATGGTAGTATAGCAGTGGCTGACAGGTGTTCAGGAGACTCTACTTCCACCTTCTTGCCAAATGCCAATTTAAAATTTTGGGACCTCACCAAAACTGCAAGCCATGCGTTTGACTTGTGATTGCGGTTGCGGTGAGGCCTCAAAATGGGTGAATTTGACAGGTAGTGCCGACTGTCAAACTTGGAAGTTCAAGTTTTGTGTGTCAAGTTACCAAAACACCATTATTATCTTGTATTTTTAACCTCAAAGAGGTTGGTTGGTGTCGGTGTTCCTTGTTAATTTGACATTGTATTTTAGAAATGTACCTGCCTACTCACAAATTGTCCTTTTTAAAGTAAAACACATACGCAAGTATTTGTTTAAAAATAGACATTTATTAGGGGTCATAACAAAATAAAGTGGAAGGCAACGCTGGATAAACTGATGAAATTGGCGAAGCCTTTGTACCCCAGGGAACACATCAACTATTTTACATGCAAAATTGGTGGCATGAGGAGTCCATATAATAGTGAGCACAATCTGGTCCAGGAATATGAGAGATCAGGAACAGCAGCAGATGACATATATGTCCCCAGGCTGTGGTCATACAACAGCCTGCATCTTTTGTCAGACCAGACTGAACCCAGGCCATCATTCTCTTGTCTTCCTTACACGCTTCCTTCCAGGCTGTGGCTGTGGTGTTGCAGTTGTAGCAGGGGGTGGAAGAGGAGGAGGAGCACGATGGTCGAACTCACAAACCTGGCTTTTGCTTGTGACTTTGCCCCTGCCACATTCCACAGCCTCCTCCTGGCTGAGGCTTTCCTGTGTATGAAAAAGGGACATAGTTTTAGTTTTTTGTTCATCAATCACACACAATTTTCAGCTCATGACTGTTGCAAATTGAATGATAATATATAAAAAAGACTATCATTCTGACCCCAGCATTTTTCATTTTTGTCCCAATCATTTTTGGCTACTACTGTCTATTGATATGTAAACCACTTTGTTAAATCAGAAATTAGTGATCAATAATAACATCTAGTTAACATCATACATTTTTGGACAAGAAATATGTTGAACATCGCTATACCTGATTCGAGCTGGGCTCCTGGGTGCAAGGCGCAGGTTGGACGTCGGAAGCCTCAGCTGGGGTGGAAGGAAGCGTTGAAGGAAGAGTGGAGAGTGTTGTCCTGGGTTCACTCTGGTGTGACAGAAACCGCAGTCTGTCATAGTACCACAGTCTGGGTACATAAATGTCATCTGCTGCAGCTCTGATCTCTGAGAATCCTGGACCTTTTTGCGCTAACTAATATAAGTGCTCCTCAGGCCACCAATTTTGGCCTTCAAATAGGGGATGGTTGCCGTGGGGATCACCGGCTTCACAAATTTCAGCAAATGATCCAGCGCTGCCTTCCTCTTTCTTTTATTATTATAAAAGGGGTGTTTTACCTACCAAAAACAGGGCAGCTCCCTGTACATATCAATAAATAGGGGGATAAAGTCCTGATCGTTGAAGCGATCCATTTTCTCTGCAAGACACAACACAAGACAAACCCTAATGTCAGGCTAAACTCTCCTAATCGTGTCCCAATATAGGCCTCAATCTATAAGCAGTATAGGCCACTGATGCACCAAGTTAAAATTGTACCTTCGTTATCACGATCGGCGCTTCCGCTACTCCTTCCTCCGCTCACAGATCGTACGTACGACGCACGCGTGTTACGCTTTATATACACTGCGCATGCGTGAAACTCCGCCCGCCCCTGACCTTCTTTATAGTATATTCCCTGCCCCTTCTCTTTCGGCGCAGTGGGAGAGCACATGGCGGAGACACAGCAGGTGCATAATAATTTTAGCAACAACACCGAAAGCGCGGAGCCACAAACATCCCGATCCAGGAGGAGATATAAGGCCTCAAATATGTCCTTAGTGGAGATGGTGGAGATGGTGGACATCTTGAAGAGGGCCGACTATGATGGGAAGTATGGACCGTACCCAAACCCAAATGTGAGAAAGGCCAAGATCATGACTAAAGTTGTGAAAAGTCTGCACAGTAATTTTGTGGTACGACGATCCAAGGAGCAATTAAGGAAACGCTGGTCAGACCGGAAATTGAGGGAGTACGATCAGTACAGAAAAATCAGGAAACTGCTTCTAAAAAGTAAGTAGTTGTCCTGTGTTCCTATTATTAATATTATTATTACTTGCATGCTGCTCCATGTGCTTTTCTTTACTGTTGTACATTTTAAAATGCCAACTTTCAGGTTCGTGGGCACAGTAATCGGTCGTAGTAAACATCGTTCGTTCGCCCACTAATACAATGTTTTTGGCAGATACAGGTTAACTACATGTGGTCATGCCTATTTGTATTAAAAGAAGTTTAGTACATTGTTGTTCAGATGGGTTTGTAACTAGAATGAAATGCAAACTTGATTCAGTGTAAGGAGAGGACACTCAGCAGCTGTTTACACATCTGGACGCAGGATCACTAGTGTGGGACACAAGAACACCCTTTTTAGGGTGTCCCACACAGGTGCTCCAGTGGATACTATAGGGGTGTCTCCATGTGCAAAACTTGTCCAAAAAAGGAAAGTATTCCAGCTTTAGAAAGGGAAAAAAAATAACGTCTTCAGCTTGGAACTCTGCCAAAACAGAAAATTGTGCGACACTTCCAAGCAATGTTTCATATTCCTATTTCTGGCCTCAAATATCTGTGTGCTAAGTATACTTTTTTTTTATTCACATAGGGGAGAAAAGACTCAGGACATCTGAGGACACCAGGAGCCCCACGCCTCATAAAGAAGGGGAACTCCCCACACCACAACCTGAGGATGAGGAGGGAGACGTTTATGAAGTGAGTGAAATCGTGACCACAACAGGTCAGTGCCTGAGACCACAGCTTCAGGTATTAGATGTATTAGATGTATGCCTGCATATTTATAATACATGTGTTTATTTTTAGGTGATGTGGATATTTTGGAAGAAGAATCTCATTTCACAAGTGCAAGTGCCCAGATCCTCATTGGGGAGATAATGGGGTGCAATCGGGATTTAGACAAGTTAAAGGAAAACATCAATTAAGTTACAACAAAAAATGAAGCACATCATTGATGTTTTAGGCAGAATCTAAATCTCACAAAAATTGTACCGTTTTGTCTAATTTTGTATTTTAAATCAAGTTTTAAAGTATTTTAAAAGCCAAATTTTTAAAATGCACACAGTGTGTCAACATGTGCTATCTGCCATCACGGGATATCAATGTACGCGTTTTGTGGGTGCAACCCCTTCCTCGCAAATCAAGTAGGTGAGAGGAAGGGGTTGCACTCCCGAAACACGTCCATTGATCCCCCCATGATGGAAGCTAGCACATAGTGCATGGGATCATGAGGGAAATCCCCAGTTTAACTCCCAATTTGTGTGCATCTTCAAAATTTGGCTTTTACAGGGGTGACATCACCCCATTTGATGAAGGCGAGATCAACACAGTTTTGACATACAAATGTACGATATTGCCTTCACTTTATCAAAGTTGAACTTTGTAATTTCCTGAGTTGTTTATGTTATGGTTTGAAACATGCCTGTTTAACCAAAAAAAGGATATTTCTAATGTAAAAAAAAAAATGTTATACGTCAAAGTTGTTGGTTTATTTAAAACCCCTTTTATAACGCACATGTGAATATGCTTTGAGTAAAATGTACTGTATTCTACTAAACAATATGTGGCCTCTTCTTTCAATGCTCAATACCAGTTTTTAAAGGATATCCTATACCGATATACCTGATTTAATTTCAGAGCATTTTACTCCTGATGATTGGCATGAGCCATGAAACGTGTGTTGAGTTACATCGAACTGATGCTTAGACAATTTTGGCTCACCGTGAAAAATTGATTATGTTCATTGAACTTTTATGAATGGATGAGTGTCCTTTTGTAAAAATAATGCTTATTATGTTTTATCTTACTCTGTATAACTGTTACATATTACAGATTGACACACTCTATAATGTGATTTGTTATTAATAAATAATTTTATAAATGAATTGAATAGGGTATGCGTTCAGTGACTTGCCTCATATAAAGTACCATTTTTTTTCCTCCTTTTGTTGTATACATATCAGGGATGGAGGCTTGTTATTGTTACAATTAGGTTGTTTAAGGTTGCATCCACTATATTGACAATTTACACATAGTTGGGCCCATATTCCCAGCCAGTGTCATTAATACAGTGATAGTGCATATTTTTAGCACTGATCACTGTAATAATGGCACTGATGTCAGTGGCAGTTAAGTCAGTGTCCCCCCCCCCCCCCCCCCCCACTCTCACTTAATGTCAGATTGCCTGCCGCACTATTGCAGTCCCATTATAAGTTATTGATCACCGCCATTTGTAGTATATTAAAAAAAACTATTTCCAGTACATGAACCATAGTTAGAAGGGGCTATAATTTTCACGCAAACCAATCAATATACACTTATTGGGATTTTTTAACAAAAACATGTAGCCGAATACATTTTGGGCAAAATTTGTGCAGAAATTCGATTTTTTTTTTAATTGGATATGTTTTATAGAAGAAAGTTAAAATTTTTTTTTCATTGATATCTCAAAAAATAAAAACCCAGAGGTGATCAAATACCACCAAAAGAAAGCTCTATTTGTATTAAAAAAAGGATGCAAATTTGGTTTCGGTACAGTGTTGCACGACCGCACAATTACCAGTTAAAGTAGCACAGTGCCGAATAGCAAAAAAATGGCCTGGGAATGAATCTTCTGGAGCTGAAGTGGTTGAAAGCTCTTTAACCTTTTTCGGACCGCCCCACGCATATATACTGCAGCAGTGCGGCCCTCCTGGGCCAAATAATGTACCTGTAGGCAAATTTTAAGTTCCAGGTCAGTAGGTCACGTGATCGTGATTGGACAAAGCGGGAGCCAATCAGTAGGTCCGGCAGACCCGATGTTCGCTGGCACCCCACGAACATTCCCGAGAGAGACAGAATGGCGGTCTGCCTATGTAAACAAGGCAGATCACCGTTCTGTGAGAAAGGAAGATGGAGATCTCTGTCTTCCCCCAGTCAAAGCACCTCCCCCCACAGTTAGAAAGCACTCCCAGGGAACACATTTAACCCTTTGATCGCCCCTGGTGTTAACCCCTTCCCTTCCAGTGTCATTAGTACAGTGCAATTTTTTAGCACTGATCACTGTATTGGTGTCATTGGTCCCCAAAAAGTCTTACTTAGAGTCAGATTTGTCCTCCGCAATATCGTAGTCTCGCTAAAAGTCGCTGATCGCTGCCATTACTAGTAAAAAAAAAAGAAAATACCAAAAATATGTAGCAGATTACATATTGGCCTAAAGTTGATCAAATACCACCAAAAGAAAGCTCTATTTGTGGGGAAAAAAGGACATTAATTTTATTTGGGTACAATGTGGCACGACCGCGCAATTGTCAGTTAAAGTAACGCAGTGCCGTATCGCAAAAAATGGCCTGGTCATGAAGGGGGGTTAACCTTCCGGGGCTGAAGAGGTTAAATGTTTACCCTTGTGTTTGTTTTGGTTCTTGGTTTCTGGCCCAGGCTGGGCCTCGCTGCCTCCTGGGATTGCTATGCAATCGCTTGCAGTTCATCTGCGTGAGACTGATTTCTGCGCATGCGCACAATGCCACAGGGTGCTATAGTGCTCATCTACCAGAAGCTGGCAGCACTTGTGCGCATGAGTGGAAACCCGCGGTGCACACCTATGCGCAGCCAGTCTCTGCAATCTCCCAAGTACCTGGGCATGCACCATTTGTATTAAAAATGGCAGCAAGGAAGAGGGGCAGGGATGGGACATTCAAGGCCAGGTATGTTCTGTGGTAAACCAGTTAAATACAATCCAGGTGTATAAAAACACAAAGTGTTCACTGTCCTGTCATTCCTTTTCCATCTAAAGAAGCTAGAAAATCCAGTCTCCTGTCAGCACCCACAGGGTGGGGTGGGCCCCCCCCCTTTTTTTATTTTTTATAATTATACAGGATTTATATAGCACCAACAGTTTGCGTGGTTGTTAAGCCATTCTAACCTGTATACACCATCAGCACTGCCTCCTATTGTAGTATCCCCCGCTGTGTATGATTTATAAAAATAAATGCTGCAAATACCTAATTTCACTGCCGAGATTGTGATCACATGACTGGCCAGCTTTCTCCTTTCCTCCTCTGAGAGATGCAGTGGGCGGGGCTGAGATTCCTCTACTGATGTCAGTCTGGAGGGGAGGAGGGGAGAGCCGGCTGATCATGTGATCGCAATCTCAGCTCTTAAATGAGGTATTTACAGCATTTATATATATAAATCATTCACAGAGGGGGACAATGCAATAGGAGGCAGTGCTGATGGTGTATACAGGTTAGTGTTATGGGAGCAGCAGGAGGTGCAGCTCACACACAAACAGAGAGGGGAGCGGGGGGAGAATACAAGAGCAGAGAGGAGAGCAGATAGCAGGCTGCTAATGACAGAGGCACGTAAACTGACCACGGTGTCTGTTCTCAGCAGCCATTATACACCGTGGTCAGTTTACAGAGGGGTGAGGAGAAACTGGCAGAATCAGCCAGGTTTTTTAGGTGTTACAGGGGGGCAAATGACACAGGACAAGCACTGTGTCATATAACATGCTTTAAAGAAGCAGGATCCATTTTTATTCCATTTGGGGTTAACAAACGCTTGAACAAAATGAAGGCAGATTACAGTTACATTACAATTTGGTACAAGAGGAATCAGAGGGCCCTGCTCTTTATAGCTTCCAATCTAAAAGGGAGGGTCAATTGATACAAAAGGTAATAGGTGTGGGGGATGAGCTGATGGAGGAAGTAAAACAATGTATTAATTACAAGCAGAATAGGCTTCTTTAAAGAGAAAGGTTTTCAGAGATCATCTTAAGATGGAGAGATTAGGGGACAGTCGGACAGATTGGGGTAGGGAGTTCCAAAGGATGGGAAAAGCTCTGGAGAAATCCTGGAGGCGCGCATAGGAGGACAAGGGAGTTAGAGAGCAGGAGGTCTTGGGAGGACTGAAGAGAAGGGCTTGGTTGGTATTTTGGGACTAGGTTAGTGATGTAGCTGGGGGCAGAGTTATGGATGGCTTTGTTAATTAGTGGGACTGCTATTGTTATTCGTTTTTTATTATTCCGTACGTTTTTTGGCTCTGCGTAACTTCTGCATACTTTCAGTTATTAAAACCATTCAACTTTTAAAATGTTCAGCTCTTTCAGCTAATGATGGGACTTCTTCAACTTTTTTCCTACTATTTATACTTTTTAAAATATTAAGCTTTTTAACACTTTTTTTAACATTGAAGTGAATGAGAGCATGCTTCAAATCCTTAAAATCTTCTTCCGCTCCCAAAAGTTTCAGCTCCTTCATACTTTCACCTACAGACTCCAAACAAACTTTAAAATGTTCACAAAATATTCAGCTATCTGGCTATATCTTTTCAGTTTGATATCTTTTACAGTTTTTGTGAAAAAGCTGTTTAAATTTAGTGATCATTTCAGGAAATTTTATTGATTAAACAGCGTGTGTATTGGGCTGCTTAGAGTGGATGATGTCATAGCTAGAGCACAGAGTCTTAAAAAAATGATCTTAGGTCCTTCTCTATAAATTGCTCTCATGCCCACAAGATCTACTTGTCATACACAATTTATACATCAAAACGTTGGTATTTTTGTTTAGTTTCAGACAATGTGCTCAGTTTTGTGATACGCCTTTTACTTTTGGCTGGTTGAGTTTCCAAATGACAAGAGTTCTACACTTTCTTCCATTGACTGTCCTGTATAAAATTCTTCACATTTCCCAGCGAAACTCACGGCCAACTTCTTTTTTAAATCGCTGACATGCCCACATTTTTAAGTCTATCAACATAATTTTATACCGATACATTCACAAAGGCTGTGTGTCTCTAATGGTGAAGTCGCTGTTTCCATGTACTGTTGTGGATTTAGTAAGGCTTGTTTGAAGGGTTCTCTCACACTGTCTCTCACTCATTAGGTGTGGGGATTAACCACTACACATCCGTGCTATGGCCGAATGACGGCCACAGCGCGGACCTGAATTCCCGGGAGGCCGTCATATGACGGCCTCCCCTGTGCATGCTCCCTGCGCTGTGATCACCGAGTCACTGAGACTCGGCTGATCACCGATCCGAGTAAGGGGCTGGTCCCGGCCCCTTACCATGTGATCAGCTGTCAGCCAATGACAGCTGATCATATGATGTAAACAAAAGATTGGTAATCTTTTTTTTTTCTACTCACGCTGACAGCGTGAGTAGAAAAAAAAGCCGATCACCGGCTCGGATGTGAGGGACAATTGCCCCCAAGTGGAAGAAGCACATCTGCCTCATCAGTGCCACCATAATAGTGCCATATACCTAACAGTGCCCACAGTGCCACCTTACAGTGCCCACAAGTGCCACCTATCAATGCCAACAAGTGCCACCTATCAATGCCAACAAGTGCCACCTATCAATGCCCACAAGTGCCACCTATCAATGCCCACCTGTAGTGCCAATCAGTGCCACATGGCAGTGCTGCCCATCACTGCCACCCATCAGTGCCCATCACTGCCACCCATCAGTGCCCATCACTGCCGCTTATCAGTGCCCATCACTGCCGCCTCATCAGCGTACATCAATGAAGGAGAAAAATGACCAGTTTTAAATTTTTAATAACAAAATATAAAAAAATTTTTTTTTTTTTTTTTTAATTCAGGTTTTTACATTTTTTTAACAAAAAGTAAAAACTGCAGAGGTGATCAAATACCACCAAAAGAAAGCTCTATTTGTGGTGAAAAAATGATATAACATTTCATTTGGGTACAGTGTTGTATAACCGCGCAATTATCATTCAAAGTGCGTCAGCGCTGAAAGCTGAAAATTGGTCTGGATAGAAGGGGGGTTTAAGTGCCCTGTAAGCAAGTGGTTATTGATCAAAAAGCTTTTCAAAAAACCTTTAAACTTTTTTAATGAAATTCATGTTTATTTTAAAACCATTCCTACTTTTCCAACCATTCTCACTTCTTCAACTTTTTCTTACGGATTTAAGCTATTCATCCAGTTAGCTTTAGCAATTCGGCTATTCAGCATTCCCACTCATTTTCTCCAGGACATGCATTCTCTAGTTATTGTTAGTACTTTTTATTTATTTATTTTATTCGTTGGGTGAGTTGAAGCCAGTGGAGGGATTGGCAGAGAGGGGTGGAGGACACTGAATGGTTGGTAAGGTGGATGAGTCTTGCAGCGGCATTCATTATGGACTGAAGGGGGGATAGTCTATGAAAAGGTAATCCAATGAGGAGGGAGTTGCAGTAGTCGAGGCGAGAGATAACCAGGGAGTGAATTAGAAGCTTGGTGGTGTCATTAGTCAAAATAAATTGTTGCAGAGGCTAAGGTGGCATGATTTGGACAGGGATTGTATGTGGGCCTGAAAGGATATTTCAGAGTCTAAGGTTACCCCTAGCACCCTGGCATGTGGGGACGGACTGATAGTTGTGCTATTGATCTTGACAGAGAAGTCAGGGGCACGTGGCGGAGGAAATATTAAGATCTTGGTTTTAGACTCAGTTTGAGGAAGTGGTGTGACATCCAGGCTGATAGGTCTGTTAGTAAATCAGTGATGTGTGAGGAGACTGATGGGGTGAGCTGAGGGGCAGAGAGATAGATTTGAGTGTCATCAGCATTTAAATGGTAGTGGAAGCCACTGGAGGCTATCTGCTTACTCAGGGAGGACATGTAGATTGAGAATAGTAGAGGTCCAAGGGCAGAACCTTGGGGGACCCCAAGGGTAAGAGGGGTTGTAGAGGAGATAGTGGAGTTGTAAGTGACACTGAAGGTGCGGTGAGATAGGTAAGATTCGAACCAACGGAGAGTGCAGCCATGGAGACCAAGCAAATGTCTTTTTATATGGAGGAGGGGGTGGTCAACTGTTTCAAAGGCAGCGGAAAGGTCCAAGAGTAAAAGTACGGAATAATGATCGTTGGTTTTGGCTGTTAGTAAGTCGTTTGTGAGTTTTAGGAGGGCAGTTTCTGTGGAGTGCTGTGGCCACAGAAACTGCCTGTGGACGAAATCCTTGCTCTCTATGTGAAAGCAGTGGTCCAACATGCTGCTGGACCTCTTCAGAGAGACTACTGCTTCCACACTTAGAGCCAGGGGTCCCACTCTGCAGCTACATGCAGGGGACATGTTTCTTAAGCTGTTTTAAGGCTTTGCACACCTTGACCTTTTTGTTTTATTCCCCTAAAATGTGCCCATCCGACTTCAACTGAAAGTTTTATTGTGCTCTGGTAAATTATTTTATTTTTTTAACTTCTTAGACCACTGTTTTACTTCATATTCATTGAAGAGAAGATACCCTCCTTCTGGGGGTGACTGGGGCTCCCCCATCACCTCGCAGACTATATTGGGTTCTTGCCATTGCTCAAAATGGCGCTAGCGCGGCACTCACTGGCAGACATCCCGCCTCTAGTGCCCTCACGTGCCGTTCTGCCACGCCCCCCGTGTTTGCTTCACGCAGTTAGACGTCACCCAAAATGGGCGGGAACACCCGCTAAAGCCCCTATGAACGGGAAATTTCTCGGTGACGTGACCTATAACGAAAGCCAAGGTGGGATGTAAGAAGCGAGGCGGGGGCGGGAAGGTTCGCGTGACGCAAAGCTGGTTTTGTGGGAGAAGAAGGTGGAGCTTCGGACGGGAGGGGGCGCGTTTGAACGTCCTGACGTCCACAGCGTGTGTTTTGGGACGCAGCGCGTAGTGGGCGGGGCCTGCGGGTGATTTTGCGTTTTCAATGCTACGTCCGCCCGCGGAGGGAGGGGCGGAAGCGTCAACCGGAAGTGGGATTAATAAGGCGGCTGGTACTTCCTGCTCACTCGTATGAGGAGACTGGAGGCGGCCGAGGAAGGAGGAGAAGAAGCGGAGAAGCTGTGAGCGGAGCGGAGCGGAGCGGCTGCCACTGGTAGGTCCCTGTGTGTACACCGTGCGATGTACATTCCTTCCACAGGCTGGAGCGGACAGGCCTCACCCTTCTGCGGGCCTCAGCACCCCTCCGGCCGGAGCAGCCCAGCACTGGGGATCTGTGGCCCATACCAGGGCTCGGTGGAGGCAGCCTGCCCTCATTGCGGTGTATAAAGCTTGACCCTGTTGATCCAGACCGCTCTGGGCCCCTTGAAGACTTGCTCCTCTCTTCCCCAAATGTAGAGTCTCCGCCCACAAGGGGCCTGTGACTCTCACCTGTGTAAACAGCTGGACTCTGGAGTCAAGAACTTAATTGCTATTGGAGGAGACTGTTTTGCGGTGTGACGGTCGGGGGGGGGGGGACATGCTGGGTACAGCCTGCTTTACACTTGGCGGTCCGGTGAGGGTAACGTAGACAGCTGAGCTATGACTGTAGCGCCCCTCGTAGGCCGGGTTCATCTATGCTCGCTGTTTTTGTTGCGGTGCGTTTTTGTGCGATCTTCACACTTGTTTTTAGACGCGCTGCCATTGGCCCTCCTTGTACCAAACTGTACTGTCTGCCTTCATTTTGAGCGCTGAGCAAACTGTTGGCACTATATAAATCCTGAAGAAGAATAATAATAATAAAACGGTTTTGACTGAGCGTCTAATGAAAGCGCACCAAAGATGCGGCATGCTGGTCTTGGATGCGCTTTCATGAAAATGTTCATTCTAATACTATTCAATGGTAGCGTGCCCAAAAAAAAAAAAATGCGAAGATTACCCCACGCCAAAGACGTGGCGCATTTGTGAAAAGCTGCAAAGGCAGCCGCAGTGCGTTGTACACGTCCCTGCAATATTGACCCCCTCCCAATAAGTGTATATTGATTGGTTTGCGCAAAAGTTACCACGTCTACAAAAATGGTAGGTTAATTAGATCCTGTCTAAATTGTCCCTAGTATGTATGAATGTGAGTTAGGGACCTTAGATTGTAAGCTCCTTGAGGGTAGGGACTGATGTGAATGTACAATGTATATGTAAAGCGCTGCGTAAATTGACGGCGCTATATAAGTACCTAAAATAAATAAATAAAATAGGGGATAGGTTTATGGAATATTAAAATGTGTGTGTAAAATATATAATTTTTTTTTTTTTTACACTAGTAATGGGGCTGATCAGTGATTTTTAGTGGGACTGCGACATTGCGGTGGACAGATCAGACACTTAACTGACTCTTTTGGGAACCAGGGACGTTATTACAGTGATCAGTGCTAAAAACATGCACTGTTATTGTACTAATGCCACTGGCAGGGTAGGGGTTAACAACAGGGGTGATCAAAGGGTTAACTATGTTCCCTGGGTGTGTTATAACTGTATGGTGTAAGGGCTCCCTGGGACAAAACACAGATCTGTCTTCCTGCACTGCAGACATGATCTGTGTGATCTCCCCTGTCAGAAAGGAGCTTTGTCTTGTTTACACAGGCAGATCCCCATTCTGTCACTGTTGCAGGTGGCCGGCGGACATGGAGTCCGTTGGACCCGCTGATTGTCTCCCCCGCTGGGCCAATGGAAGTGCGTGCCCACAGATCGCCGTGTACGAGCCCGACATACACCTACGGCGATTTGCACAGCTGAACCAACCTGCTGCAGTATAACTGCAGGGGCTGGTTGGCAAGTGGTTAAGTAAATGAGGCCGTGCTGCAACTGCATGCAATCACTGATGTGGTCTTTACATGGTTAATACACATGGTGAGGAGCTGATATCAAGTATCACTTCCTAGCTGTGTCAGCTACCCTCTGAAAAGTGATCTGTCATGATTTGTTCTTCAGAGGGGTGATGTCAGTGTAAATGATACCTAGAGACAGAGACAGAACTGTCAGATGGGAGTCGGACACAGCAGGGAGCTGTATTTAACTCATTGGGGTGGTATGGGCTGCTTGTTTATAGGTTTCAGAAGTATTATTATTATTATTATGTAATAGTTGTATAGTGCTAACAGGTTAGACGTAATGTCTCCCTCAGATGGGCGATCAAGCCTGTCCTCTGTGCGGATGTGTGTGGCCACCTCAGAACTGCAGGCAGCCAATAGAAGTGGATGCACAAAGATTACCATGCTTAGATCCGAATGCAGAGGGCCAGATCCGTTCCCCGCCTCTTGCCTGCATGTCAAAGGATCGGGTGTCTGTACCGCCGCTGCATGTGCATTCAGTTCTATGGGCTGCTTACACACATCTCTGAGGTGGATGCACGTGCTGGGGGCTCTGTAAGGAGGACTGGAATGATAACTTATCTGAATGGGCCCTAAGTGAGCACAACAGCTGCAGTTCAATACTAGAGGTTATGTGGGCCCTACTGTATTGTCACCATACACATCGAGGAGTTAGGCAGCCCATAACATTCATCATCTTTATTTAACCAACGGAGGAGGAGGGGGGGGGGGTGTTCCCTGTGTGTGATAGAAATGGAGCAGGGTGCCCTCTGTGATACTCCCTTCTATATCCCCTGCTGTATTGAAGACCCTGTGATGCAGAGTGAGGAGAAAGCTGGAATGTATTTAGTATAACATTGATCGGGGCTGGACAGACTTCAGCAGACAGGCCTTAAAAAATGCCAGGATTTTTTTTTAAGCTCCATTGACAGTTTGTGAACCTCAAAAATGCCTTTTAATTTCTTTTTATTGATGTGTTTTGCATTAAAACGTACAAAGTATTGCACACGAACTGCCCAGCAGAGCTTGGTGCCAAACACAGTAATGAAAATGTTATTGGTTGGCTTCTGAATTTCAGAATGTCTTCCCCTGGTATAGAATAAGGGGGGCTTCTACCTGTGCGGTGTCTATTCTGCACACCTATGAGGGCTACAAGTCACTGCAAGGTGTGTGCATGGAGAGGATGCTTATACCCATTCTATGTATGAAAGTAGAATATGCTTTGATTTTTCAGAAGACCTGGAATGTCCCGTGGTCCTGTGATGTGTTTAGTGGGGGATTTGAGCTCTGGGCATCTTTTGATGTTGATCTTGTATTATGGTGTGCCTGAGCGAACAGGATTTTGCTGACATGTTTTTGGACTAGGATGCTGATGGGAATTGTAATGTCTGTTTATGAGTGTGCTGCAGCTCTATTTATAAATGTATTCCGAACTAAAAGTTCCATTATGCCAACTCTACAACAGATGGAACAACAGGCGATGCTCATAGAGCTGGAAGCTCGGGACACACTACTGAATCATCTCAGATAATACTCTGGCACTTTGTGGTAAATGACATACCTGATATTTATTGGTATGTCTGTTCATGTACCCGCCATGGCTGATGAAATACCACTGAATGGTGACATATACACAAGCGCCAGTATGTCAGTAATGCGTGGTGGGATTTGTTGTGCATTGTATGTTGGGAAGTTCATACTTTAGAATGTTTTGTTATTGATTAGTTTTTTCATAATTTTTTCCTCTTGTTCCATCATATTACTATATGGAAATCCAGTATGTTTCCTGCATTAATCTTCAGTTTGGGTCTGTGACCTTTTTTATTTTTTTTGCATCCGCTGGGGAACTGGCATTGCGATTGTTGGTGGATCTTCAAACCTGCATCAGCATTTCTAAACCTTTTTAACCCTAGAGTAGTGGTTCTTAATTCCTGTCCTCAGGACCCACTAACAGGCCAGATTTTAGGTATTACTTTGGGGAGATGCAGACTAGAATACTGCAATCACTGAGCAGCAAATGATATCTCCTGTGATGTACTTCAGTTATCTTGCAAACCTGGCCTGTTAGTGGGTCCTGAGGACAGGAGTGTACAGTGGCAGTTAGATTGCAATCTTTATCCCTGGTTCACACTGCTGTGGCTTATAGGACCGGTGACAGTCGCTGAGGCTAACAAAAAAGGGGTCACGTTGCAGTGATAATTTCCTGCACTTTTGCCTTGACTTGAGTGCCATAGACTGCAATGTTAAATCACAAAAGTCACAAGCAAGTGGCATGACCCGAGCCTTACAGGCGGCTAAAAAAGATCATTGGCCCTGGAACCATGCCTGCACCACCAAATCAGATTTCATTTAGCCACATTTCAAGGAAACTCAAGCAACTTCTAAGGGAACCCAACATCAAAATGTTATGAATCTGCAGTTGGTTACTGAGGCAAAATATAGAGAATGTACTCGGTAAGAAGAGTTTAATATCACTTTAGTGTGTGTGCAGTTTTGTATGGTGTGGTTTTTACTTGTATGCAATTGTAACCACCTGTTGTGTTTTTGTTTCCCAATCTATTGATTTGGGAAATGTAAGGAGTCTATATACTCCTTATTTACTGAAAATAGGGGACTGAGCTGGTCAGACGCATTGTCTGTGGCATAGGAAAGGTACTTGTTTCATTAACATTTTTAAAGGCTACAGACAGTAGGTTTGTTGTGTGTCTAATATAAAGGAATGTTGCTGCTTTCTCTAAGGTTTACAGTCTTGGTGAAGGAGACGCAGCACTGTATGCAGAGGGTACGTGTTTTTGTTTTGTTTCAGTTGCCAATTTCCTCCAGTGAGTTTCATGTTTTGCCTGACTGATTACATGATTTTATGGTTCGTCTCTTCCTTGTTGCATGCCTCTGATAAGGAGATGTTACATTCACAGCTGTTTGACATTACAAGTCTTTGCAGCTAAGACTTTCATAATCGCTCTGAAAAGTTCTAGGATCTAAACGGACCTTAATGTGGTTCTTGTATCTGTTCTGTCCTTGCTTTTCACCTTTTTATCATTGCCTTCGGTGTGTTAAATTTGCATTGATCACTTGCTTGAGTGGTTCATATGTTGACAATAATGCCAAAAATGACTTTAATACTTAGTTATCGTTTAATTTATAAAATTTACATAATATTGTGTTGCATAAGCCTTTTTTTTTTTTTTTTTTTTTTTTTTTGTGTATGTTAAAGGGGTTGTAAAGGTAAACATTTTTTCACCTTAATGCATTATATGCATTAAGGTGAAAAAACTTTTGACAATACCGCCGCCCCCAGCCCCCGCCCGTTTTACTTACCTGACACCTCGAATCTCCGCTGCTCGTTCTCGTCATCTCTATTGCAGCTCAGCCTGGTCGCTGATTGGCTGCAGTGGATGGATTGAAAGCAGCGCAGCCATTGGCTCGCGCTGCTGTCAATCACATCCCATGACACGGCGCGCCGGGGGGTGGGGCCGAGTGATACAGCCAGCGGCTATAGCCGCTGGCTGTATCACGGGAGCGCGCCCGCAACAACTAACCACCATGTGAGGGAGCTCGCATTAAGGTGGTTATTTCTTGCGGGGAGGAGCTGAAACAGCCGCCGAGGGACCCCAGAAGAGCAGGTTCGGGGCCACTCTGTGCAGAACGAGCTGCACAGTGAAGGTAAGTATGACATGTTAGTTAGTTTTAAAAAAAAATAAAATTACCTTTGCAACCCCTTTAACCCTGACAATTCTTATTTGCTCCCGAATTGGTCTGTTAATGATACTTTTAAGTGTTTTGTTACAATATATCTACTGGACAGGTAAAAAGTCCAGCCAAAGCTCGTTTGGCTGGGCTTCTCCTATGGGTCACAGGAGTGCAGTTAATTTTGTACTCCTGTGACCTGTTTTCAGCAGAGAGGACTGAAGTCTGCTCTGTGTTGACATCACTGAAATCAGTCCGGGCACCGCGTCATCCCCACAATGGCAGTCTGGATCCGCCAGGTGCCTGGACTGACACCTATCCTAGCCTCTCAGAGACTGCCTGAGACGGCTGCTCCCCGCCGCCTCCACAGCTTAGCGCTCCAGTGAAAAGGAGCAGAGTGAAGAGCTGCTGATTGGCAGTCAGCAGCTCTCGATGATCGATCGGTTCTCAGTGTTGAGGCAGCATCAAAACTGTGCTGCATCCACCTAGGTGAGTATGATGGAGGAACAAAACCCATACTTACAAAAAAAAGTTGATCCTGCCTGTGCTGTACTCTTATCAGTTACATTGTTCCAGCTATATGAAAACTACAGAACCTATCTCTTTGTTTAGAGGATAGGGAGGTGTTTGTAGTCCAAATCAGGAGATCAGCTTCGGGTGACAATGCTGATGCTCCAAAGATGGATGTACTGTGTTGTCCTTCTAGGACAAGGAGTATTTCACAGGCAGTATCACCAGGTGAAAAGGGGGGAGAGTTTAATAAAAGAAAGCTAATGCAGCAACTACTCATAAGGACTGATAAGCTGCAATATGTTACATTTTTATGCTTGGGACATGGATGCACATGCATACTCGATTGGGCAGAATGGGTTTATTCCCCAACTTATTTGCTATTTTCATCGGTGAGAGGTTACTGCCTGCGGCGCACCCAACGTTGGTAGGCAAAATCATGCAAGTATCTACAACAATCTGGCATGAAATCGATCACTAGGCCAAACAGCTCATGTACAGCCAGCTGCATTCTGCAGTTAGCAGATGTGTTTAGATAGCAAGTAAAGCAGTACGACGCTGCTCACTTTTTGCTGTTCACTTCCAGGGGTCACTTTGTTTTTCACTATAGGTTCACTGTGTGGATAGTTTGTGGCATTTCCTCTATTGGTCTCTCTCTCCCTCTCCTTCCTCCCTACACACACACACACACACACACACACACACACACACACACACACACACACACACACACACACACACACACACACACACACACACACACACACACACACACCTTTCTTTTGGTGGTATTTGATCACCCCTGTGGTTTGTATTTTTTTGTGCTATAAACAAAAAACAACCATTTTGAAGAAAACTATTTTTTGCTATAATATCCCCCAAAAAAATATAAACAAATTTCATCAGTTTAGGCCAACATGTATAATACATATTTTGCGGTAAAAAATGTTTTTTGTTTTTGTTTTCCTCTCTAGCGGTAATGGTGGTAATCAGCGATTATTTTAGCGGTACTGCGGACAGATCAGACACTTTTTGGACCAGTGACATTTATACAGTCATCAGTGCTATAAAATGCACTGATTACTGTATAAATGACACTGGCAGGGAAGGGGTCAACACTAAATGATCAAATTGTGTTCCCTAGGGAGGTGTTTCTAACTGTGAGGGAAGTGGACTAACAGGGAGCAGAGAGAGATCGCTGATCACTAGGAACAGCTGATCTCTCTACTCCCCTTACAGAACGGGGATCCACCTTGTTTACACTGGCATCCCCGTTCTGGATCTCTGTGGCGTGTTTGCGGGTGGCCGGCGGATATCGCGGGCGCACGTGCCCACTGTATCTATTACACGAAGCGCCGTACCGGTACGACGATTTGTGCAATAGAGCCGACCTGCCGCAGTATAACTGCGGCAGCTGGTTGGCAAGTGATTGAAAACCTTCAGGGTGGGTTTTTTTATTGGGGGGGGGGGGGGGGTTGTTTTTTTTTCTGCCAGGTAAAGTCATAATGTGCTAGTATGCATCTCATACTAGCACGTTATGTGAAACTTGCCTTAAAATGAAGCTGTTCCAGCGAGGTCAATGCTGCGGCCGCTTCCATTTTAACCCGTCTTGCTTCTGGGTTTGCAGGGTCTGTGTGCAGGAGCCACGATTCACAACACAGGGCTCGCAAAGAGCGGGAAACCCATGGCTGTTCCTTCAGAGCGCATGTGCCTGTGATGTCACTGGCTGCATGTAAAGTAAATATTTCCTAAACGGTACACGTTTAGATATTTGCACTACCTATAGGTAAGCCTCATCATTGGCTTCCTTATAGGTAAATGTTAGCAGAGGAAGTTTACTTCCTCTTTAATTTAAAATAACAAATGTTCTTACCTGCTCTGTGCCTTTTTTTGCCTGGCTCATCTACACTTCCTGATTTCCCCCTCACAGGATTTGATTGACAGAATCAGGAGCCAATGACTCCTGCTGCTCTTAATATAACCTGTGAATGCTGGAAGTGAGGAGCTACCAGCGAGGACAGACCTGGATTGAGAGGTGGCAGGTAAGTTTGGGGGGGCACAGACCTGGGAATTATTTACCAGATTGCATTATGGTAACAAACCCTTTTTTCCTTTTAGAGTCTCTTTAAATGAGAACTTCTGCCAAAACCTTTTTTTTTTTTTTGTTTTGTTTTTTGAGCGGTAGATGGGGATGGCTTTGACCTCCCCTGTGGCAGTTCAGCTGCAACAGAAAAATGTTTGCAGGTAGTTGGGGAGGGATGCCCCTGGGGTTATTCCTTCTGTTTATCTCTCTCAGCAGGAACACATCAATAAAAAGCGGAGTGTGTACCTGTCTCTAGCCAAAACATTGTGTTCTGGTAGAGTGCCCACTTGAGTGTCATTTTTTTTTTTCCTCCTTGTGCTTTGACCACCTGGCTTCTGGAATTTGTGCGGCATTACAATAGAAGGCACAATTGCAAGAAGAGGATGTAAGCTGTGATTGAGGGATGCTGGCACTAAACCATTTTCTGTTCTTCACATTTGATCATTTTTGTCATTGTCTTAAAAGTTCAGTTATTTCCTGTTTGTGGCTACATAGCTTCAAATAACAAACCTCGGCAACTGTAATCATCTGTAGCTAAAGGCTCCATGCACACTAGCTTAAACGCTCCTAGCAGCAGCTTTTGAGCGTGTCGGGCAAATCGTGTTATCCTATGTGCCATTAACACTATTTTAGTTGTCATTTTTAAGCTTCAGTTTCTGGGAGCAGAAAAAATTTTTATTTTTTTTTTTGCATTTTTGGGAAAAAAAGCTGGCTGCTTCTAGAAGCTCCTAAATTCTAACTGCTACTAAACACTGGTTTCCAGTAGCCTTCTCTTTTCTTTTCTTCCCTTTTTTTTTTTTTTTTTTTTTTTTTTTTTTTTTGTGAGTCTGAGGCCCGTCTGCATCCTTTAACCTCCCTGGCGGTATGATTCTTTCGGATTTTAGGTGCTGAAAGCGGTACCATTATTTTGCATGGAAATTTGGCGTTTTATATTGTAGGTCTGTAAATCTTAACAATAACACACTTAAATCTGTCCAAACCAGAGTCTAGTAGATATCCCGGGTATGATAAAGTTTGAAACACAAAAACATAAATTATAATATAATAAATAAAAATAAATAATTAAAAAAAATTTAAAAAAATAGTAATAAAATAAATTTCCCCACAATTCACTATCGCTCAATTCTGCAAGTGTTCTAATTTACTATCGCTGTTTTCTAGCTGGTCTAAAGCCACTTTTGACGTAAAGGGACACTTTTTGGTTGCTATGGACAATCTCCAGTTTCCAGGCAGAAAGAACAGTGTATATCATGTAAAACTGCATGCAGGGCATGGGCCAGAGCACTGGGGACAAAAGGGATGTGAAATCATTTCATACAGTACTGTAATCTGTAAGATTACAGTACTGTATGTGTTATGATTTTTTACTTTTTTTGAATTTGCCGCCAGGCTCCGCCCCGTGCGTCGCGCCGCTCGCAGGGAACGGAGCCTGGCACGGAGAGGCTTCGGAGGAGGACGGAGCCCTCGGACACTGCGGGGGACATCGCAGGATCCCGGGGACAAGGTAAGTAAAGCCGCCCCAGGATCCTGCAATGCGATCCCGAGTGTGGCTCGGGGTTACCGCTAATGGTACTGAATTTTAACCCCGAGCCACACTCGGGAATACCGCCAGGGAGGTTAAGTGGATGTAAACCCGATTCATGAAATTTGAGCTGGGCACATATATCTGCAGTGTTTTATCTCTCTCTCCTAAGCCCTGTGGCTGTCTCCTGCTCCGTTCTTCTGTTATCAGCATGGTAACTTCTGACACGTGATAAAACGTGATAAAACCAGCCTGAAATTTGTGTCAGGGCGGGTGCTATAAATTGGCAATGCACAGCTCTGCAAGTCTTATGTGGAGGTGTTTGCCTTTCCTCCAATCAGCTGTCTGTGTATGGCAAGACTCCCCTCCCTCTGCTGAAACAGGAAGAGAAATCTAACATGATGTGCACTTTCTAAACCGTATATAAAGCTAAAAACACAGGTGTGTGTGTAAAATAAATAAATATATATATATATATATATATATATATATATAATATTTTTCATCCTTGTGTATCATCTGAGGCTGTTCACTTCACTGGGTACATCCACTTTAACCACTTCGGCCCCAGAAGGATTTGCCCCTTCCCGACCAGGCCATTTTGTGCGATACGGCACTGCGTCGCTTTAACTGACAATTGTGCGATGTTGTCCCCACAAGTAGAGCTTTCTTTTGGTGGTATTTTGATGACCTCTGCGGTTTTTATTCTTTGCGCTGTAAAAAGAGTGACAATTTTGAAAGAAAACTATTTTGTACTTTTTGCTATAATAAATATCCAAAATAAATTAAAAAAAAAAAAAAATTCTTCATCAGGTTAGGCCGATTATGTATTCTACACATTATAGGTAAAAAAAATCGCAATAGGCGTATATTGATTAGTTTGCACAAAAGTTATAGCGTCCACATAATAGGGGATATATTTATGGCATTTTTTTTTTTTTTGACACTTTTTTTTTTTTTTTTTTTGGGGGGGGGGGGACCATTTACATTTTATACAGCAATCGGGCACTGATTGCTGTATAAATGTCACTGATGGGGAAGGAGTTAACACTAGGGGCGATCAAGAGGTTAAATGTGTTCCCTATGTGTGTTCTAACTGGGGGGGGGGGGGGGGGAGGAGGAATGTGGCTGACTAGAAGAGGAGAGAGATTGTTGTTCCTACTTGGTAGGAACACACAATCTCTCGCGCTCCTCTCCCCTGACAGAACTGGGGTTTGTGTGTTTACACACACAGATCCTGGTTCTCACGAGCGATCGTGGGTGCCCAGCTGTCATTGCGCCCACTGGGCAGGGACATGCGCTACAGCGACTTAACGAGCCAATGTACAGCTATGACGGCTCGCGTAGGCGAGCCAACCTGCCGCAGTATAACTGCGTCCGCTTGTCGGGAAGGGCTTTTTCCTAAAGAGGAAGTATACCCTGATGGGTTTTACTTCCTCTTTTTTACCCTGCTAAGTAAAAGCATAATGGGCTAGTTTGCATCGCATACTTGCCCATTATGTTGCCCTTACCTGAAAACGAAGCCGCAATGTCCCCGTTGGTGGCCGCATCCATCTTCACCCTTCTTCCTTCTGGGGCCAAGGACTGTGGCTCTGACTGGCTGGAGTCACGTAACATGTGTGCGGGAGCCGCTGCTCACAACAAGGGCCCTTTAGAAACGGCACGGACATGCCCTTTCTTCAGTGCGCATGCTTGGATATTGCATGCTCGGTTAAGGGTCTGGTACGAATTTTGCCTTCTTTGTTTTTCTTTTTTTTTTTTTTTTTTTTTTTTTTTTTTTTTTCTTTCACTTTTAGCATAGGGTTCCCCTTAAAATCCATACAGACCCAAAGGGCCTTCCTGGCAATTCTTTTGTTAACATTCAGCTGTCAGCGGGGAACCCCACTGACAGCTGATAAATCATTGGTTAAGGATGCAGTGGCCGGCTTGCCGACCCTCTCCTTGACCAGTTAAACACTGGCACACAGGACGTAATGTGGGGAAAAAAAATGCCCATATTAAGCTCTCCCCCCCCCCCCCCCAACTCCTAGTGTGCATGGAGCTAAAAATTCTCAGCTGGTATAAAAGATTACCTGCCTGTCCAGTGATTTATGTGAAGAAAAAATAATTTGCACTAAAACGATATGCAGAACAGTTTTGGCAGAAACACGTTTTATGTTTTTCGGCTGTGAGCTCCATCCTTGTAAGCCTAAATTGTGGGAGAACCTACACATATCAGCCATAACATTATGACCACTGACAGGCAAAGTAAATAACATTGATTGTCTTTGTTACAATGACATCTAAAAGTGGGTGGGATATATTAGGGAGCAAGTAAGCATGTTGCACCTGAAGTAGATGTTGAAAGCAGAACAAATGGGCAAGTATAAGGATTTGAGCAATTTCTGACAAGGGCCAAATTGTAATGAGTAGACAACTGGGTCCAAACAACTCCAAAACTGCAGCTTTTGTGGGACATTCTCGGTCTACAGTGGTCAGGACCGACCCAACAGTGGAGAACCGGGATAGGAGAGAGCGCACGGACAGAAGCTGCAGAGCCTTGGTGGTGAAGTCACCCTAGACTTACTATGGGACATCTACTGTCTGCTGTCCCTCCTCTGCCCTGAAGCCAGCATTGGGTGCAGATCATGTGACCGGACCAGAGCACCCTTGGATTAGGTAAGTATAGACTTCTTTCCTTTACAGGCTGGTTGGCATAGGGCTTTAATACCCCTTCTTGTGAGCAGCATGGCTGGACACCTATGGGTGAAGGGGGTGCGGTGTTGACCATGCTAGCTCAGGCTCTGGACCACCTAGAAAAATAGGAAACCATGCTACAAGCACTTTGTCCCCTGGGTATAATAACTATAAAAAAAAAAAAAAAAAAAACCTCTAATCATTTAGATGAGCTTATTTTATTTATGGTTTAAAGGGGTTATAAACCTTCACGGTTTTTCACCTTCATGTATTCTGTGCATTAAGGTAAAAAAACCTTCTGTAGTGCAAGCCCCCCTTTTTACTTAACTGAATCCGTTCCAGCAATGGGGATGAGCACAGCCGCTCCAGCTGCTGTCTTGGTTCCTCATTGGATAGCTTGATAGCAGCAGGAGCCATTGGTTCCTTCTGCTGTCAATCAAACCCAGTGAGCCGGTAGGCGGAGTCCTGCTGTCTGTCAATGGATGCAGCCGGACTCGGGAGTGTGCCTGCACGAGTGCCCCCCCCCCCCCCCATGGAATGCGACTCTTCATGGAGGAGCCAGGAGCGCTGCTGAGGGACCCCAGAAGAGGAGATTCAGGGCCACTCAGTGAAAAACCCTTGCACAGAGGAGTTAAGTTTGACATGTTTGATTTTTGTTTTTTTAAAAAAAAAAAGCTTTATAACCCCTTTTTAAGAGTTGTTCTTCTGTATTTTTGTTTTTTTTTGTTTTTTTGTGGTTGCAAAAATTCACAGCGTTCTTTTCACCTCTGTGGACTGTCTGAATAGCAGTTTCCTCTTGGATTCACATCAGATTGAGTAAAAGCCATATGTGTAGCTGAATTAGTTCGAGCAGTTCAGTACTCTGGCCAAACAGCCGAGCCGCACCAGATTTTTAAACTAATATTTAATCTGATTAAAGTTATATAAAACGCACACTGTTTTACAAATTTACATTCTCCTATTTTTATTTTTGTATGTGAATGATGGCACTGTAATTATTTTAATAAAAAAAAAAAAAAAAAATCAAAGTACCTTTTTCCTAATCAATATACAGTCGTCACATGAATGGAGATGCCTCCTGCAGAGTTATTACATTCTACCGGCAGCAGGAGGGGGGTGCTCCTTCCAGGAGAACACCATGATTATTGCTAGAGCTGCTGGCAATAATCGCTTCCTGAAAATCGGACATGCTGGTTGTAACCAAGTTGATCGATGCCCATAAACGGAACGAATCTCGGCCAGTCCCTGCTGATTTGAACTGTCTATGATCAGCTTAAAGTGGAGCTCCTGCCCTGCCACCAAAAAATGAAGTCGGCTACTAATACTGTAGCTGCTGAATTTTAATATTGGGACACTTGCCTGTCCAAGGATCCCGTGATGTCGGCACCCCAGCCGATTTTTCGGGTGGAGCTCCGCTTTACGTGCGCTGCAGGCTTCAGTGCAAAAAATATAAACAGTGTGGGGGTTGTTTTTTGTGTGGTGTGTTTTTTTTTTTTTTTTTTTTTTTTTTTTATTTTGGTACATTTATTGAAGGGGTTGTAAATCCTTGTGTTTTTACACCTTAATGCATCCTATCCATTAAGGTGAAAAACCTTCTGTCAAGCTCCAGACCCCCCCCCCCCCCCCCCGTTTTACTTACATGAACCCGTTCTTTCTCGCTCCGGGGACGAGCACACCAGCTCTGGCTGTGTCAATAGACGCAGTAGCAGGACATGGGAACGCACCCGCACGGGTGTACCGAAGAAGAGCGCTTCTCCGGGGCACTCGAGAAGAGGAGGAGCTACTAGCACTGCTGGGGGACCCTAGAAAAGGAGAAATGGGGCCACTCTGTGCAAAACCAACTGCACAGAGGGGCTAAGTATGACATGTTTGTTTTAAAAAAGAAAAAAACACAAAGGGTTTAAATCTTCTAAAGCCGGACCATACAGAGTGGATTCTGTGCTGTTTTCACTTTGGACAACATTCCTTACAGTCCAGAGCTCTCCATTGGTGAAGCCGTGAACTTGATGGGTCTGTAACATTTGCCTTTGGTCAGTTTTTACATGATTATGTTCAGGTCATAAGGGGAGATTTGTTCACTTCTGCAGTATGTTGACCTTTCAGCTTAAAGTGGGGTTCCACCCAAAAAAAAAACTACATGAAAAATCCTACAAAAAAAATTTTTTTTTTTTTTTTTTTTTACTCTCCTCTAAATGCCTGTTGCTGGGGGGTCCCTCGTAGTCTGCCTCTTCCAGTGCCTGGGCTGGTGACATCACTTCCCCCTTGGCACAGGAAGGGCTCCGCTCTGCTCCCTCCCTCCTGTCAATCATCTGGGACCCATTACAGGTCCCAGGTGACTGAGCGGCCAATCACGGCGCGCCGCTCGCGCATGCGCAGTGGGTGCCAGACTGTGAAGCCACAGCCCGGCGCCCCCAGTTGCAATGCCGGCGCCGCTGAACGGAGGGGGAGATGAGTGGGGCTTCGAGCCCCCGCATCGCTGGACCCTGGGACAGGTAAGTGTCCAATTAAAAGTCAGCAGCTGCAGTATTTGTAGCTGTTGACTTTTAATTTTTTTTTTTTTTTTTTTTTTGACTGGACCTCAGGTGGAACTCCTCTTTAATGCACATTTTTGATCCAGAAATGTTGGGATGCTTTATAGGTGTTGGGCTAGAATTACATAGTAAGTAAATATTACTAAGAGGCCGTCCTTTTTCAAGAGAAGCGTCCAGTTGACCACTGTGTCATATAAAGGTTTTATGTTAGTGTGACTTCTGTCTCCATTGGACACCTCTTCTTGGCTAGAGATGCCAGAGAGAGAGGTGGCATGTGGGGCACAAGGAATCACTTCTCAGGCAGCATATCTTGAAAGCAGGGTGGATTTGATTTAATTTTTAAAGAGCAAATGTCATCTCTGTCCCACAGCAGCTTCTCTGAACTGCTGTTGACTTACAGAAAGTCCCATTTACTTTAATGGGACGGCTGGTGATGCGGCAGTGACACAAGGTGAGTGGCGGCAGAAATAAGTGGATGCCCGCTAATGGGCACTGCCATAATGGATCTGAAATGACAGGTGCTCTTTAAATGTAAGGACTCATACTTGCTTATAGTTAAAATCTTTAAAGTGGAGGGCCACCCTTAAAAAAAAAAAAAAAAAAAAAAAAAAAAAAAATTGCATGAAAAATCCTAAAAAAAATTGCATGAAAAATTTTAAACTTGCCTAAACCCTTGTTGCTAGGCAGTCTTTGTAAACTGCCTCTTCCACGGCGTGTCCTGCTCCTCGTTGAGCGGCCCCGTTGCCTTCTGGGAACTGTGTGTGTTCCCAGAAAACCACGGGGCCATTCAGAGCCTCGCGCAGTAGGAAACTGGCAATGAAGCCGCAAGGCTCCACTACCTGTTTCCCTTAATTAGGATGGCGGTGCCGAGGGACGGGTCGGCCTCGGGCGGCCGACATCACGGGCACCCAGGACAGGTAAGTGTACTTATTTAAAGTCAGCAGCTACAGTGTTTGTAGCTGCTGACTTTAAAAAAAAAAATGTTCGCTGGCCGGAATCCCGCTTTAATATTTGCAAACAAAATGAAGGTTTCCAATTTAGAATAATAAGCAGTCAGGTTAGTAAAACGGCGATACCCCAACCGATTCAATCATACAGTTTGTAGTGTACATAGATTCGCAAAACAATGGGATAAAGAATATTTCTGAGCCTTGTTTATCTCATGGTTACTGTGAAATTGTGTGAATGCATCAATGCAGTGCATGTTATCTCAGCTTGCAGAGCTTGGATTCATTGAATGAGTTTACCATAAATGGAAATATTGCAGAATATACAGCCTCATGCTATATAACTAAGCTCCATTTCATACTGAATAAACTAAATTAATGTATCTCAAATGGAAAACTATCTTTCGATTAGAATTTTACTCCAAAAGTATTTTTATCAAATAAATTTGATAATCTAAAAAATCAGATTTTAAATCAAATCCTTCTCCTTTTTTAAATAAATAAAAATCATTGCTTTTTTAGCCACCCTGCTTGAAAGTGATACAGGCTGCTCACCAAACCTAGAAAAAATGTCAGGTATCCAGCGGCTGGCATGTGAGCAGATCACCCATTCTGTAATGAGCTCAATGACGACCAGGGAAGTCGAATCGCGTGGTGCATTAATTTTTAGTAGGTTCTCAACGCCATATAAAAAATTCTTCCTGATGTTTCAAAACGTAGTGGTGCTTTATACCGCAGGGTGCTTTTCAGTGCACGCTTAGGCCTGATTCACACTTGTGCCATGTGCATTGTGCATTTTTCAATACATGCCTTTCATCCACTGCAGTCTATGGAACCAAAAAACAGGAAAAAAGTCCCTGGCCCTGTTCATAAAATGCACAAATGTGAACTACATCTATGTTAAATGGACTGCAGTGTGTTTCTGCAAAACTAAAAACATGCCAAAAAAAAAAATGCATAAATGTGAACCAGGCCTCAAAGCACACACCATGCTATTATAATGTGAATTGTGTAATGGATCCTTACACCCCTTTCACACTGTGTGACGGTGTTCAGGCGCTTTAGCGCTAGTAATGGCCTCTAAGCACCTGAAAACCGCCTCTCATTTATTCCAGTTCGCCTTTTTCACTCTCGGACGATGTGCCTGCTGGACAGGAAAAGTCTTTGGGGAGGGTTGGGAGCGCTGTATACAAAAACAAGCAGAATTTCCTTGACTAATTTAAAATATATTGATATTTAAGTGTATACAGCGCTCCCAAAATGCCCCTGTCCATTGGAATGAATGGGCAGTGCCTTAAAAGCGCTTTGATAGCATCGCAAAACTAGAGTTTTTAACCCCCTTTTTTTTTGGGGTGAAAAGCGCCGCTAAAAGGAACGGCGCTTTACCTGCGAATGCAGCTGTGGCCCCAGTGTGAAAGGGGTCTTACTCCAAGTCATGGAGTACCTTAACAGCCAGAAAAATGTGAAAAAAAAAAAATCTTTATTTACTGGGACAGTTCCTCCAGTGCATCATGCAAAACCATCTGAATAATCTTTTATAATATCTAACTATTAAACAAGCATTGTCCTTTTTTTTTTTTTTTTTTTAAAGCGTTGTGTTCAAAACTCTGCAGCTGGACAGGCAGTGACTTTTGTTTTTCAGTAAACTGCTGATGTATCGTCATTGGGTAATGACAGTGCAGACTTCTCAGGGTCTCTGTATGGGTCCTTCCTTCCTTCCTTCCTTCCTTCCTTCCTTCCTTCCTTCCTTCCTTCCTTCCTTCCTTCCTTCCTTCCTTCCTTCCTTCCTTCCTTCCTTCCTTCCTTCCTTCCTTCTTTCCTTCCTTCTTTCCTTCCTTCCTTCCCTTTTTTTATTTTCAATAAAGCAGCTGACAACCACTTCTCCTTCTCCTCCTCTCCACCCCGCTTCCCCCGTGGATTTCAGCTGCTTTATTGAAAACTACTGATTTTCTATTGAAAAAAACTGACTATGCATCATCAGTGCTGCATATTAGTGCCACTGTCACATGACATTAAAGTATCAGTCTTAAAAAAGTGATATCAGTGCAACCCTAATGAAAGGGACAAAACATTTGTAATGTATACAGCACATTGAAACCATTAAAGAGAACCGGTCATCGGATTACTTGCCTGAAGGAAATATGCCTGATGTGCCATGTACTTTTAGTATGATCTGATGGTGTTCTGTTCGTTCTGCCTGGTGTCTCAGCTTGATCTATGTTTAGAAGGCTTTTTTCCCCTTAAAAGCAACCATGTGATGTCATGTCTTAAAGAAAGAAATGCTGTATGTCGAAGTCCTTTAACCACTTCAGCCCCGCAAGAATTTACCCCCTTCCTGACTGGGCCATTTTTTGTGATACGGCACGGCATCGCTTAAACTGACAATTTCGCGGTTGTGCGTTGTCGTACCCAAACAAAAAAAAATATTCTCCACAAATAGAGCTTTCTTTTGGTGGTATTTGATCATCTCATTATTTTTTTTTTTTTTTTTTGCGCTAGAAACAAAAAAAGACACTCAATTTTTTTATTTTTTTTACTATAATATCCCAATTTAAGAAAAAAAAATGTCCTCAGTTTAGGCTAATATGAATTCTTCTACATATTTTTGGTAAAAATAAATCGCACTAAGCGTATATTGATTGATTATAGTGCCTACAAAATAGGTTATTGATTTATGGCATGTTTATTTACTGTTAATGGTGGTAATCTGCGTGGTGGGTTTTTATTTTATTTTTATGTTTTTTTTTTTTTTTGTTTTTTTTTTTCTTTCCCATTTTATACAGCGATCAGTGCTATAGATAACCACTGATTACTGTATAAATGTCACTGGCAGGGAAGGGGTTAAAACTAGGGGGAGATCAAGAGGTTAAACTGTGGAGGGATGGGACTGACTGGGGGAGGAGACCGATCGGTGTTCCTATATACTACCTATATGTTTCCTCTCCCCGACAGAATTTGGATGTGTGTATGTGTTTATACACGCACATCCCTGTTCCTGCTCTGTCAGGAGCAATCGTGGCCGCCGGGCATGTGCATCTGCTCCTCAGTGATGCGGTGGGCACGCACGCTTCCTATGCCCCTTAAAGTGTCTGCCATACAACGATTTTCACAGGGGAGCCATTCTGCCACTGCCCGGTGGGCGGTCGACGTGTGGTTGTAAACCTCTAGACATGAAACATGAACAAAGTATATATCTCTCTATAGTGTGTTCTTGACTCAATTAAGAGTGCCTGCTGCTTCATTCTTCTATCGGCATTAATGTTTTCTCAGCCCTGTTCCTGTGTGCTGTGTAGAGGGGGGGTGTCTTTCTGCCAATCAGCTCTCGGAGCTCACCTCACTGAGCTCTGCAGAGTAACTTCAGCCCCTGCCCCCTTTTTTCTATACTTGGGCAAGCTTGTAAATTCAGCACTTTGAACAGAGAAAGGGGAGACTGCAGATAAACAGGTACAACTTAAGTAGGGGGCTTTTTCATCTATCACCTGAGGCTAGTCTCTTCACTGGGTAAGGGTTTACAACCACTTTAACTTTCCTGACCCTCTGTCAATCTTTTGTGTTTACAAGATGCTGCTTACTGAAAACTCTTCAGTGTCCAACAATGTCTAATGTCAGGGCCCCCTCAACGTGCTAAGGTTCTTTCCTTCCTCCCCTATGTCAATACAAAGCTCAGAAGTGTAATGTGGGGGTCGGCATAGGGAACCACCAAGCACCATGGAGCTCCGGGTATATGACCCTCCTAGAAGTGTCAGAGTCTGAAGAATCTTCAGCCATCATAATCTTTGTAAATACATTGAAGCTTGGGGATGCAGGGCAGATATGAAGTCTTTTATCCTGGCAGCATGTAGTTTCATAGCCTAACGGTCACCTTAAAGCAGATTTGACTTGACGGCCATCACCATTAAATATCTCCTGAGCTTCCCAAGTTCCTCCTTGGGTGCTCCTATTAAGAAGCCATTCATCGGTTGTACAGGAGTTCTGGCACTCCTCCTGACTCCTGTCTTTCTATTTTGCCTTCTAGTGCTCTGGCCAGTAGGACATTGTAATGGGATTGGTGGGCCAGAGCCTTCAGATCTGCATTATGGCGCACCCTGAGTTTTGAGAAAACTGACACTAATGAAAAATGCAAGGATTCAAGCAGACAGCTGGAGATGCATGCTCTATGGACCCATGCAGACACATCGAAAATGTGCATTTCCTGTAGATGTTCTTGGTGAGACTTGAATCTTGGCATTAAACTCTTGATGATGGGTCCTTCTGTGAGATAATAAAACATTTTCTAGTGCTGCTGTGAGGTCATGGCTTGATTGGTAACCTGTTTGTCACCACAAGCTGAAAGGGGGGGAGGGAATGTGAGGGTGGACGACACAATGCTTTTTGCAGCTACAACCACAAGGAAGGAAACGCGTAAGCCATTTCCTTTTGTTTGTGAGACAAAAGGGTCACCCACAGATCTCTCGGGTTGATTTTCTCACCTGTGTAGTGGGGGCTCGAATGCAGAACTTGTGTTTTGTTTGTGGCAGACTCAATTGTTTCTAGACTTCGATGGTTTTTCCTTGTGTTCCAGTTTAAAGTGGCAGTGTATGAAGACATGGGTGTAAGATATAAAATTCCCTAAACAAAGTCTGGCTTTGATGCTATGGGAATATGATTCTGGGTGAGCAGAAGCACTGAAGTTTGATTTAAAATGGATGATGAAGTGATGAAGCTCATTTTATTGCGTTACCAACCGGTCATACTGTCCAGACTTGATTAGGAGGGTCTAAAAGTAACCAAAAACAGCACGGATGAAGGAAGTCTCACTGTTGGTCATTGTATATTCTGTATTTGAATCTGGATATTGAAACGCCATAAAATTAAAATTTTAAGAAGTTTTTATTACAAACATTAACTGGATAGAAGAGCCAATGCTTTTTGGGGCAGATAGCGCCCCGTTAATGAAGCCTTGCAGCTTAACACCTGCAAGCCATGCTGTGCCTTGTCCCAGAAGGCTGCAGGAGGGGGGGGGGGGGTGAACTTCTGCTCAGATCGGTGCAGTGCATCTGACCGGTAATGGGAGGCAGGTAACTGTCAAAACCAGGTTACCTGCTCCAAAAAAAGTGCCAAATGCAAAGTTCCACTTTTAGTACCGGTTCACCCCAGCGTGCTTCCAGGGAACCAGTGCGATTGATGTGCTGGTTCCCACATCACATAGAACTCACAGGCACGCTGCCCTATGTGAACCTTTGCGAGTGTCAATAAAAATTTGACACCCCCCTAGATTGGTTCGCATATTGCAGTGCTAACACTGAATTCGGACAGGAATCGGAGTGCATGGGTGCGAACACCCATGCGCTCCAATTCTGGTGCGGACAAAAAAGGGTCCTGCACAATTTTGGTCTGAATGCGATGCAAATTCAACCATACGATCTGTATGGCTGAATTTGCATTGCACAGATATCGCATGTGATCTGCACAGCAGTGAGGCGCAAATTGCATGCGATGTCTGACATCGCAGAAGTGTGAACCAGCATTTAAGGTTGTAGTTGACATGGCTGAATGAATACCCAGATAATAACTGCATCTGATTGGCTACTGTCATCTTTCAGCCGGCAATTTTCCACTCTGCTTCTTCCCTTTTTAGGCCCTATTCACACAGCATTACTGTCACAGGTGTTACATGCATCCTCGTACTGACAGTTCCATAGATGGCGGCTGCACGGATACAGCTGCTATGTCCCAGTGTGACCTCTGTGCTGTTGCAGGACCCTGAACGCATGCTGGGTGCAGTTGGGGCTGTGTAGCCGCATGCATGTCACATTGGGGTTGATTTACTAAAACTGGAGCGTGAAAAATCATCTTTCAATTATATATTTTTTTTTTTTTTTGCTTAAATTGAACAAGCTGAAGTTAGAAGCTGATGTGCAGCAGTCCATGGCAGCCACAGATTTTACACAAGTTTTATAACCCCACTGGGACACGACGTCTAGGGTCTTGCAGCCATATGTCCCAATAGATGTCTATGGGACTGCTGGCATTGGGATTCATGCAACAGCTGTACATCCCCCTGCCTGTAAAAGACTACACTGCATGGGGCACACAGCTAATTGCCCCTGGTGAATGTGGCCTCTAATAGAAGTTTGTCAGGTGGTGCTTATTAGGCAACCCATGGCTCAGATTTGTGTTGATTCAGCAGAAATCGGCCAAAATTCAACTTGTGCAAGGCAGGCTTTAGCATTTTTTTTTTCTTTCTTTTCTCTGATGCTGAGTGGCTTCTAAAATTTTATTTTAGCTGACCTACACCAGACCACCAAAATATATTGCCTGTGCCCACCTTTCTTCCATGGGAGCTGTGCTTCTTTGCCCAACACATTTACCTTTTTGATATGCTAGATCAGGGGTAGGTAACCCCCGTCACACAAAGCCTCTTTTGCTGGCACTCGACTCCCTCCCCATCAGCAGGGAAGTGTCAGTGAGACACTAATACATTCCAATTTTAGAGTTCCCCCCCGCCGCACCTACACTGAGGGGGGAGGCCCTGTGCCCCCACACATTGTAAAAGATGGGAAACATTGTTTTTCTAACTTTGCTGTAGCTGCGCACACCAGCTTTTGTGATGGGGAAGAGATTGGGTGCAGTTCTGCGGGGGGCGGTCCCTTTTTCCAGGAGGACTGTCATTGGCCACTGCTAAAGCCAATCACAGTCCTGCTAGCCCCGCCACCATCTGGAGGAAGATGACTCGCTTGGTTGCCACTACCAATCTCAGAGGGGATTTCACTGTGATTGAGAACCACAATCAGGTGACAGTTTGTGGAATTACTGTTGAGCTTCTGGGAACTTTGTTGAAATTATTCCTGAACCTTTTGCATCACTTACTACTGAACCCCGGCACTCTGTGTCCCTGTAAGCCACAGCCAGTATTCAGCGCAATGGAAATCGCACACAATTTTCCCTGTGGCGCAGAGCGCCACACTTTTTCTTAGCTGCCGGGGACCCAAGTTATGATTCTGCACACAGGCCCATTGCTTTCAGAAAATACCCCTGACCTGAGCTCATCATTGCGCATCCATTCCAGATGCTTGTATGTGACATCACATACATCACATGCGTCACATACAAGCGCCTACATCGCCTCCAAAGCACATGGGCGGGATGCGAGAGTTGGATCAGCAGGATGAGTGTGCCAGGACAGGTAGATATGTCTCATCTCTGCTTCCTTTCACCACTCTGCATATCAGGCATTTATAGATGAGAAGAGGGTACAGCGATGGGGAAAATGAGCAGGAGGGATTCAGAGGTGGGCAGATGTGCAGGGGGGGGTACAGTGGTGGAAGAGATGTGCAGGGGGGGGGTGCAGTGGTGGAAGAGATGTGCAGGGGGGGGGTACAGTGGTGGAAGATGTGCAGGGGGGGGTACAGTGGTGGAAGAGATGTGCAGGGGGGGGTACAGTGGTGGAAGAGATGTGCAGGGGGGGGGTACAGTGGTGGAAGAGATGTGCAGGGGGGGGTACAGTGGTGGAAGAGATGTGCAGGGGGGGGGTACAGTGGTGGAAGAGATGTGCAGGGGGGGGGTACAGTGGTGGAAGAGATGTGCAGGGGGGGGGTGCAGTGGTGGAAGAGATGTGCAGGGGGGGGTACAGTGGTGGAAGAGATGTGCAGGGGGGGGTACAGTGGTGGAAGAGATGTGCAGGGGGGGGTACAGTGGTGGAAGAGATGTGCAGGGGGGGGTACAGTGGTGGAAGAGATGTGCAGGGGGGGGTACAGTGGTGGAAGAGATGTGCAGGGGGGGGTACAGTGGTGGAAGAGATGTGCAGGGGGGGGTACAGTGGTGGAAGAGATGTGCAGGGGGGGGTACAGTGGTGGAAGAGATGTGCAGGGGGGGGTACAGTGGTGGAAGAGATGTGCAGGGGGGGGTACAGTGGTGGAAGAGATGTGCAGGGGGGGGTACAGTGGTGGAAGAGATGTGCAGGGGGGGAGGTACAGTGGTGGAAGAGATGTGCAGGGGGGGGGTACAGTGGTGGAAGAGATGTGCAGGGGGGGGGTACAGTGGTGGAAGAGATGTGCAGGGGGGGGTACAGTGGTGGAAGAGATGTGCAGGGGGGGGTACAGTGGTGGAAGAGATGTGCAGGGGGGGGGGTACAGTGGTGGAAGAGATGTGCAGGGGGGGGGGTACAGTGGTGGAAGAGATGTGCAGGGGGGGGGTACAGTGGTGGAAGAGATGTGCGGGGGGGGGGGGTACAGTGGTGGAAGAGATGTGCAGGGAGGGGGGGGGTACAGTGGTGGGGCAGATGAGCAGGGGGGGGGGGGGCAGTGATCTGACGTGTGGAGTTGCAGGAATCTGGGCTGAATTGAGGCTTTCTCACTACTAAAGTAGTTTACAGCATTTACTTCATAAAAGTCCTTTTCATGATTGAGAGTGTAAAGTTGACTTTTTTTTTGTTTTGTTTTGTTATAAAATCGGCGTGCTCAATTTCTTTGAAAGCCTTTTTCACCACACTGTGCTAAAATGGTTGCCTACCCTTGTGCTAGAGAAGTGGCTGTATACTGTGTGTGTGTATATGTGAAAATAGTTGTGAAGTTGTTTGCTCATGTCATGTGCTTATGTAGCTATTTGTTTTTGTTTTGTCAGTTTGTTTGTTTTTTTTTTTTTTTTTTTGTTTTTTTTATAAGGTTTTCCTTTTTTTTTGTGTTTACAGTCAGCAGGAAGAGGAACGATGAAAACTGGTTGCAGTATGGTGGAAAAATCTAAAGGAGGGGGTGGTAAGTTACATTTATTTTCCTGTAGTAAAGAGTAGGCCAAGGTGTAAATGTTTCGTTTATATACTGGTAATTTTACTAGTTACAATGACCCGCAGTTTGTGGTTTACTGTATGTAGAACCCCTACGGACATCGTGATCTCTGTAAAATAACTTGCAATTATTTCCATTGAAGAGACGGCCGGGGCTGCAGGTGTCTTTTGCAGGGAAAAAAAAAAAAATGTCAGAATTTTTAAAGTTGTTTTGTATGTTTTAACCCCAATTTTCTTACTATTAATGCAGCTCTGGTGTTTACATACAACCATACTGAGAAATATGTAGACTGACATTTCTTAGAATGACTTGTCCTGGCCATCTGTGGCTTTAATACTTTGAGTCACAGACCCAGAACAAGATGCTTTCACTGTCAATTTAGGTTGAGGGTAATGTATACCTGTCATAAGAAAAGATGATGAATGGTGTTATTGATTAGTTCTCTTAAAAAAAAAAAAAAAATGCTAGTTTCCTGTGTCATGCTGATGTTTTGGTTTTAGTGCTCTCTGATTGGCCAGGTATAGAGATAAATAAAAATCCAGACATTTCTCTGTCTGTCTTTTGCTGCATACCTGTGATTGATTCAGTGCACTACAGGTAATCGCTGGCTGTGTGGATAGCCGCAAATACCTGCAGCCACCGACGACCTATCGTAGTGTATGGGGCCGGTGGCCAGAGAACTGCAGCAGGAATCTGGTTCCTACCACTACAATTTGCACCAGCCCTAATCGCTGGTGTGAATGTAGCCCTTTACTCTAGCAGCAGGTGTAGTAAGCTGAAGAAAACTAACCTTACAAATTCTATTTTCACAAGATTACTAGTGACCCAGGACTCTGAAAGCACCTCAGAAGTGTTTAGTTTAGCATTGGTGCCTAGTAGGGATTTTTTTTTTTTTTTGCAGGTATTGTTACTTTTTTTAGAATGTAATCATAATGCAGAATCCACTTTAACAGCAACTGTGTGTTCCCGTGCTTCTCCACCGCTTTTTTGGTTTTTGTGTGCTTTCTTGCTGGATATTTCTGCACGTTGTATCTTTTGCTTTCGTTTTAATCTTCTCTTCCAGTATTTTTCACATTTTTGTCTCCTTGCTCTGTTTCAATGTCTTTGATGGTGCTGCCTGGTGTTGGTGATAGCACTTTCATTTGTGTCTTTTAGACCACAAATGTGATTTCATTAGTCATTACCAGAGCTACACAAATGAGGTATCCAGTCATTCTGTTCTGTCACATGATACTGGTTGGACTTTAAAGGGGGGGTTGTCTGCTCTTTAGAGAATCTTGAAAGGTGCCTTTGCACATCAGGCCTTTTCCACGTTAGATTAGGGAAGTGTGTGTGTGTTGGCACCTACGTTACCTTAGCTGAGCTTGTTTGGGTCCATCCATTGGCTGGTATGTATTTTCCAGGATGTTTTAAAGCTTCTCTGGTGGCAGTTTGGTGGTTGGTGGTCATAGGTGTGGCACGTTGGATAGGTATAAAGAATAGAATGCAGAAATACTTCAGACTCTGAACCAGACTACAGAAGCCCTGTTCTTCTAGCCTAGGCTTACCTACAGGAATAAGTAACTTTGGCACTCCAGCTGTGGTGACACTACAAATCCCGAGAGGCATTGCAAGACTCTGACAGCCATAGGCTTGACTCCCAGAGGCATGATGTGATTTCTAGTTTTCAGGTGCAGTGCTGAGGTTCCCTACCCCTGGCCTAGAATTTTTAACCTATCCAGTTGAAGTCACTATTGTGCAGGATGACTTCAGACTTCTAACCTCCAAAGTGACAGGGGCTGAGGAGGGCTTTGCCATTCCACTTGCCTTCTCTGTATGGAAAGTGGGGTAGCTGGAAACTTTACAATATGCTTGGGGGTCTAAGCCCCATCCATCTTGCAGCAAGTTGATTTTGCACATTTTGTAAGAACTGGGTGCCTCCTTCGAGTGTCAGCAGGTTTAGAATTTTTTTATTTATTTATTTTTTAACCGCAACAGGGAAAGCCATTTTTGGATCCATAGCAAGCACTCTGGGTTCATTCTTTTGTTCTCTCAATGCATTGTGGGAAAATGAAAAGGGTAAATATAGCTGCTCTGCACAGTGCATTCTTCAGACACTCAAGTTACTGTTGTCCATGTCCATATTTATGAATCTCAGTCAGATCAGTACCTATGATGAAATCACTGGCCCTGTGAAGCGTGTTTGTCATATAGAGCTGTTTACTTTATTATATATATATATATATATATATTTTGTTCATGTAAATTGTTGCCTTGTTCATCCAGATTCTGTGTTTTAACAACGCACCCATAATGTCATACTTACCCCTCAGTGTATAATTCAGTTGTATGTACTTAACACTCTTCAGTCTTCTGTTGCTGGGGGGGGGGGCATTGTCTGCAGGCAGTGTCTCCATGTTCTACTTATGTGTAAGTTGGTGCTTTCGTCTAATGCTGGCAATTCTAATCTATCTCTGCTCTTCTCTATTTTTTCCTTGTGTGTGTTCTGCTTAAATGTGTTTGTTTTTTTTTTTCTTTAGTTCCCCATGTTTCTGTCTGATCATTTCTTTTGCAGTCATTTTGTCCTGTGCATTTTTTCTTTTTTTTTTCTTTTTTTTTTCTTTTTATCATTTATTTGATTTCTTTGAAAATCTTCAGGTTATCACTTCCCTGACTGGGCATACAAGGCAGAGTCGAGCCCAGGCTCCCGTCAGATCCAGCTGTGGCACTTCATCTTGGAGCTGCTGCAAAAAGAAGAGTTCCGCCATGTCATCGCCTGGCAGCAGGGGGAGTATGGCGAGTTTGTCATCAAAGACCCTGATGAAGTGGCCAGGCTGTGGGGCCGGCGGAAATGTAAACCCCAGATGAACTATGACAAACTGAGCCGGGCACTCAGGTGAGAGATGTGAGAGATGTGAGAGAGGGGGGGGGTGGGGTTTCTTTTCATTTTATTCAGCCTTGAAACCCCTTTAAGCTTCCTTAAAACTCAACTCTGGAACAATGTTCTCCCTTGCAGTGGGGCTGCCTCATCAGGCCTAATGCATGGCTCATAGCACTGATGCTGAGGTACAGTCTAGAGCATAGGAAGCGGCATCTGCAGGAGGAGCAGGGGATTGTAAAAGTGCTTTTTCATCCTCTAGAAAGCAAAAAGCAATCAGGCTGTGCCCGCACTGCATGGGTCAACAGCTTGTTTTTGTCTAGGGGACTAGCTGCTGATTTTTAATAAACTAAAACGGGTGGGACACCACTTTCATGTCTGAGGTTTGCAACCTCTTTACCACCTGTAGCAGCATTTTCTCCAGGGGAAACTGCTATTTTAGCTCTCCTATTGCTGTTCAACAATCCCAAAAAGACCTGTTTTAACTTTTGGATTGCATATGGATTGACATAACCTATACAGTGCCCCAGGAACCCTAAAACATTGGGTTGCTATTGTTATGGAAATGTCAACAAGCTGCTGTGGTAAAGACCTTGGATCTGCCTCTGTGTGGCTTCCTATAAGTTAATTGTCAATGGGGTTACTTTACATACCTGTCACACACTTTTTTATTGGTTACATTGAGGGCTTTTATTGGCTGTTACAAGCATTTATGACCAATGTGTGGGGTGTCTGAACTAACATGTCTGGGCAAGAGTCTAAATTATAGCTGTCCAAGCAAAAAGCTTGGTAATGCATTATATTGTATGTTCAGCACAAAGCACACGTGGGTACCTACCTGATCACCACAATGACTTTTGGCACCCAGGTCACGTTGTCCCTGGGTTTTAGGTCTCTGCTTTACATTGATGATTAATAGTTCTTGGGCCTGCAGACAGTATTGGCTGAGACTGCCCCGCTTATTCTTCATTAGCACATGCCTTACTTGGGTTTTGTTGCTTATTTGAAGTGGTATACTTGGTTGGGATTGGGAAGTGTCTGGATTTTATTCTGTTACCATTTGGGAAGAATCCCTTCACTTCCTGTGTGATCACTGAAAAAGGAAGGGAACAGGCTTATTATTGGCGGACATGGACAACAATAAAACCCTGCTAGAGGTTTTTAATCCCCAGTGTGTCTGGCATTCTGCTTTTTAAAGCAGTACACTTGAACATTGCTTTTTGTATGGTGTTTCTTACATGTTGTAACGCTCCCTTATAACATTCTAATCTTATAATAAGATGTTATTTACATACCAGGACACCAATGATACAGGCCAGAACAGTCTAATATTACACAATTGTAAGCATGCTTCCTGATCTCATCCAGAGGTTCCTGAATAGACGCTTGCTTCTGGTCCTGACTGCAGAATAATTTGGATAAAGTGAGGCCATGTGTTTGTTATACAGGTTTTGCTTGGAGTCTTTTTTTTTTTTTCCAAGCAATGCTGTAGCTGCTAGATTTTTATTTTTCGCAATACAGTTGGAGTAAAAGCAGAAAAGAATATTTCTTGCCTGATCTGCCTCTCTACTCTTGCAGTATCATTTTGAACTTTAGATTGGGTGAGAAGTGTATAGAAATCTTATCTGGTTACATTTCTTTCAGTTTATCTCAAGCAGAGATTAGCTAGAAGTACAGGGGAAGAAACTGCATCCTCCTATGGGCAGAATGTACTAGTTCTTTTATAATGTTTGGTTATGTGATTCACACCGCATTGCTGTGCAGATCACATGCTGAAATCGCATCGCATTCACACTATAAAATTGTGCAGGACCTTTTTTTTTTTTTTTTTTTGGTCCACACTGGAATCGGATTTGCAATTTGCGATTCAATTTCTGCATCATTTCACAGTTCACACTGCGAACCGATCTGGGGGTGTCATTAAATTTGTACTGACACCTCCAGTGGTTTGCAGAAATCAGTGTGAGCCACTATGCGAATGAATCGCAAGGTTTCCCCCGCATCGCACCAGTGTGAACCGAACCTGAGAGTGGTTGTAAAGGCAGAAGGTGTTTTTTTTTTTTTTTTTTTTTTTTTGTTTTAAATCTTAGACCTCTTTCACACTGGGGCGTTTTTCAGGCGCTTTAGCGCTAAAATAAAAAGCCTCATCTGCAGTCCCGTGGCGGTGCGCTTGCAGGATGTTAAAAAAAAAAAAAAAAAAGTAGTGCAAGCTGCATCTTTGGGGCTTTTTGCAAGCAGTGTATACACCGCTCCTCCACCGCCCCTGCCCATTGGAATGAATGGGCAGTGCTGCTGAAGCACCTGAAAAGCACTTCAGCAGCCGCGATACACGGACGCTTTTAACCCTTCTAGGGGTTAGTAATCTATGGACTTGTGCACTATTCTTTCCATTTTGATTGTTTAGAATTGTGAAATTACACAAATGGGAGATTGGAGTTTACAGTAATTCATTAAAAATGACAGTTTTTGGGAAGTGTGGATGCTGCCTCAGTGGAAGGTCCCAAGCTGGCAAACCACAGTGTGGTTGTGTTGTCTGTACACCAGTGCAGGCCCAGTTTTGAAGAGGAACTGATCCCTGGAAGCTGTGACCAATAAATGGCAGGCGGAGAGCAATGGACTAGCCATCTGTATTGTCTGTGGTCTCCCTGCATTAGATCTTCGTTACTGACTTGGCATACCTTCAACACTGTTTGGGCAGGGTGCCATGTTGGTAAGGAAGGGGTTTGCTTCCTATTGTCAAAATCTCTTGATCAAAGGGGAAATCGCCCCTCTATCAAAATACAAAGGCATTCCCCCATCCGTATAGTGTGTGTGTGTGGGGGAACCGAGTATATTTCTTTCGCTCAATGAGCAGGTTGGCCAAAAGAAAATTAATTTGTCTATGGATAGCCTTAAAGAGGTTGTAAAGATAGTGTGTGTGTGTGTGTGTTTTGTTTTTTTTTTTTTTGTTTTTTTTTTTTTGTTTTTATTATTATATTACTTTTGACGGCCATAGATGGTTTTGAATCTCAACTGGTTCAGCAGGGATCATTTGCAATTCGAACCATCTATGGGCAGACTGATTGTACCCAGGTCGAGCGATGGATCTACTTGGGTACCACTAGCATGTCGCATTTTGCATGAGATTGCCAGCAGCTATAGCTGTTAGCAATATTTACGGTGTTCTCCTGGCCTCGAAAGCTCTCCACAACACCCCCACTGACTGTGCTGCTGGGGGGATTTAAGCAATTTTCTTTCCTGCAACCTGTGATTGCATGACAGAAAATGGCACCACCTGTAGCCGGCTATTCTGTTATGTAAAATAAACAGCAGCTTTTTTAGAAAGCTGATCACAGGACCTTGAATTAATCAGACATAATGACACTGGGTGGGTCTTCTCCAGGCTAAATTCCTTGTACAGGTGTCAGATTTAAGTATATTCCCTGTTCACAATGTTCTATTCATGAGATCTCACATCTCCAAAGAGATTTGCTTTGAAATGGAGGAGCAGCTGAATGTAACTTTTATGTGGGAGCTGTAGTGTGTGTTCAGTATATGTTCACATTTGGGATTGTGACCTTCTCATTTGAATAGTAATAGGTCTTAGGGTTTGGTCTGAGAAGAACCTCATGCTGGATTTAATGCTTTTAATAATAGAAGCAGCAATACTTGCCCATCTTAATCGCTGTTTTGGTCTTTTTTGGTGCAAGTTGATTGACCAAATGAAAGGCATTGATTTTATGGTCTGATAAGAATTTACAGACTGGGTAGTAGGGGGACATATGACCATTGCCAATGCTGTAGGTCCCATAATGGAGCTCTGAATCAATGCACTTTAATTTTATGTTGAGCAGAAAATAGACTTTAGTGTGAGAGGGGTAGAACCCCTGTCAGGTTTTCAGTAGTCTGTGTTCCTGGAAAGTTTTGTCCTTTCCTAATCTTTTATTTATGTATTTTTTTTCAGTACACTAAGGCCACTTTCACACTTGGGGGGGGGGCGTGGCATTGATAGGGCACCTTTAACCCCCGCTAGCGGTCAAAAGGGGTTCAAAGCGCCGTTGCTGAAGTGCTTTGCAGGTGCTTTGGCTTCAATGGAAGGGGCGGTTTAGGAGCGGGTGTGTACATCGCTCCCGCACCACTCCAAAATTCTGCTTGCCTACCTGGTGGGATAATCCCTTAAAACATTTCTTGCTCTATAAAAATTAAAAATCTGCCTAAAGCTTCAAATTTTTTTGCTTCTGCAGAGGCGCTACACGGGCGCTTTTAACCGCTTGCCGACTGCCGCATGTACACATACGTCGGCAGAATGGCATGGCTGCGCAAATGGGCATACCTGTACATCCCTTTTGAATTTGTCACCGTGTGGTTGCGTGCGCGCCGCCGGCCGCGAGCTCCTTGAGTGTGATCGCGGGTCCCGCAGACTCTATGTCCGCAGGGATACCCGCGATTGTCTCACGGAGCTGAAGAACGGAGAAATGCTACTGTAAACAAACATTTCCCCGTTCTGCCTAGTGACACTGTTACTGATCACAGCTCCATGTAATCGGGAGCAGTGATAAGTGATGTCACATGTAGCGCCCCCCACAGTTAGAACACATCCCTAGGACACACTTAATCCCTGCAGCGCCCCTCCTGGCTAACCCCTTCACTGCCAGTCACATTTACACAGTAATCTGCATTTTTAATCGCACTGATCACTGTATAAATGTGAATGGTCCCAAAATAGCGCCAAAAGTGTCCGATGTGTCCACCATAATCACGCAGTCACGATAAACGCTGATCGCCGCCATTATTAGTAAAAAAAAAAAATTTAATAAAATTGCCATAAAACTATCCCCTATTTTGTAGACGCTATAACTTTTGCGCAAACCAATCAAACACTTCATATTTTAAAAAAAAAAAAAAAAAAAGAGGAATATGTATCGGCCTAAACTGAGGAAAAAAATGTTTTTTATATATTTTTTGGGGATATTTATTATAGCGAAAAGTAAAACAATACTGCTTTGTTTTCAAAATTGTTGCTTTTTTTTTTTTTTTTTTTTTTAATAGCACAAAAAATTAAAAACCGCAGAGGTTTTATAGCACCAAAAGAAAGCTATATTTGTGGGGAAAAAAGGACGTCCGTTTTGTTTGGGAGCCACGGCGCACGACCGCAGTTGTCAGTTAAAGCGATGCAGTGCCGAATCGCAAAAAGTGCTCTGGTCTTTGGCCAGCCAAATGGTCCAGGGCTTAAGTGGTTAACCCCTTCTATAAAACTATCACAAAGCCACTACAGAATAGGTCACCTTTTAAAATAAGCATTTCTATGCCCATGTATTGGAAAGCTTCTGTTCCCTAGCTGTTTCCTGGTTTGTTGATCTCTGACACCCCCCCCCTTCAGCTGCTTTTGTTCCTCCTGCTGGCTCATATGTACCTGTAGGACAGATGAGCTGGTGGGAAAAACCACAGCAGCTATTGAGGGGGGCACACCCAAGTTTTCAATTTATCAACTTATCTGATGGTTGATTACTTAAGACAGCTAGGGAGCAGATACGCAGCAGCTTTTCAATACTTGGGCTGCCAGAAAGTTGTGTTAGATTTTTATTTTTTGTATTTTTTTCCCACAGGTGACCAGCTTTGTAAAAGTAACCATGTGGGTGATGGTGTTCTTTTGATAAAAGCTCCAGTTTAATACAGGGTAGATCTGTTTTTGACCTTTGTTCATTTATGCGGAGGAGTGGCCAAGCATAGGAAGCAGTATTTATATAAGTACATGGATATCTGACAGTGAACACCACAAGAGGATTTTGTGATAGTCCAAAGGCTGTGTGCCGGGAAAGAAAAAAATCAGTGTATCTCGCCATTCATGCAAAACATCAGGGATGGAACAGTCTCCACTGCCGGCTATTGTATCCAGATCACCGCTGTACCAGCAGCTGCCTCACTATCTGAACAATGACTTCATCTCATAGGATGTTGTTACTGTTTGGTGGATAAACTTCCACCAGAAAACATCCACTTTCTGTCAAGCCGTTTGGTGCTTCGACCCGTCCGTGGGTACCTTTTTTACTTTATCTGCAACTCATTGGGGTTTAAGCCGGCCATAGTTTGCTTGAATCTCAGCCAGTTCAGCAGGGTCTAGCTGATATTCTAACCATCTAGACAGGCTGATTGTACCCAAGTCGATCCATCGGTTGTCTGGGTACAGCCTGCGTGTCTGATTTTTAGCATTCAATTATTGCCAGCGGCTATGGCCTCTAGCAGTAATCGTTGTGTTCTCCCTGCAGGAACAGCTGCCTGCGCTTGACTTTGTTGATGGGAGAATCAAAAAATCACATAATCTGTGGCCTGCCTTATGATCTGCATTTTAGAAAGGTAGTCAATGGAATTAATCACTGATTTTTTTTTTTTTTTTTTTTTTTTTTTTTACAGATAAAATAGGGTTAAATACAAGTGTTTTCCCCATCCAATCCTATTTGTTACCTATGCTTCCTCCCTATGCCTCCCCCACAGCCACCTGTGCAATCCCTTGCATGGGCAGCAAACATCCTTGTACTTGGATGTTGTACAGCAGTCGTGACTCCAAAGCAGAGAAGCACATGCATTTATTTTTTGTTTGTTTTTTTTTTTCTTCCAATTCTGATACATTTCCTCCCACTGACTTTGCATGTATCATGTCCGTATTGGAAAAGACGTAGGAAGGTGTGTGTGTGTGTGTGTGTTTTTTTTTTTTTTTTGTTGTTTTTTTTGTTTTTTTTCCATTCGTTTTAAAACTGGTTGGAGCCAGAAAGTAGAGGAATTTTGCTGCAGGCTGCCTTGGGTATCATATTATATTCAGTCGTAAGTATAAGTTTGGACACTCCTGGTCAAATTACTTTTTTAGACAAAGGGAAAAATATTTAATGTGTCCCCTGCGGGGAACAAACGTACACATGAAACACATCTGCATATAATATTTAAGCACTATAACAGATTAAAGGGAGTAAAACCTAAAATGTACAAAGCCTTGTAAGTACTTGGTAACAGCCTTTGAGCCTAGAGTCCATTAACGCTTCTTTTTTTTTTTTTTTTTTTTTTTTTTTTTTTTTGCTTCTGGGGGTTAAACAGATGAAAATGTTGCCATTAACGCAGTGTGTAGTAATACGCTGCAGTGATGTATAGTATCTCACAAAAGTGAGTACTGTACACTCCTCACATTTTTGTAAATTTATTTTATCATTTCATGTGACACTAAAGAAATGACACTTTGCTACAATATAAATAGTGAGTGTGTAGCTTGTATAACAGTGTAAATTTGCTGTCCCCTCAAAATAATTCAACACACAGCCACTAATGTCTAAACTGCTGGCAACAAAAGTGAGTACACCCCTAAGTGAAAATAACCAAAGTGTCTGTCTATTTTGTGTGGCCACAATTTTCTAGCACTGCCTTAACTGTCTTGGGCATGGTGTTCACCAGAGCTTCACAGGTTGCCACTGGAGTCCTCTTCCACTCCTCCATGACGACATCACGGAGCTGGTGGCTATTAGAGACCTTGCGCTCCTCCACCTTACATTTGAGGATGCTCCACAGATGCTCAATAGGGTTTAGCTCTGGAGACTTGCTTGGTCAGTCCATCACTTTTACCCTCAGCTTCTTTAGCAAGGCAGTGGTCATCTTGAAGGTGTGTTTGGGGTTGTTATCATGTTGGAATACTGCCCTGCGGCCCAGTCTCCGAAGGAAGGGGATCATGCTCTGCTTCAGTATGTCACAGTACATGTTGGCATTCATGGTTCCCTCAATGAACTGTAGCTCCCCAGTACCGGCAGCACTCATGCAGCCCCAGACCATGACACTCCCACCACCATGCTTGACTGTAGGCAAGACACGCTTGTCTTTGTACTCCTCACCTGGTTGCCATCACACACGCTTGACACCATCTGAACCAAATAAGTTTATCTTGGTCTTATCAGACCACAGGACATGGTTCCAGTAATCAATGTCCTTGGTCTGCTTGTCTTCAGCAAACTGTTTGCGGGCTTTCTTTTACATCATCTTTAGAAGAGGCTTCCTTCTGGGATGACAACCATGCAGACCAATTTGATGCAGTGTGCAGCGTAAGGTCTGAGCACTGACAGGCTGACCCCCCACGCCTTCTACCTCTGCAGCAATGCTGGCAGCACTCATACACCTATTTCCCAAAGACAACCTCTGGATATGACGCTGAGCACGTGCACTCAACTTCTTTGGTCGATCATGGCGAGGCCTGTTCTGAGTGCAACCTGTCCTTTTAAACCGCTGTATAGTCTTGGCCACCGTGCTGCAGCTCAGTTTCAGGGTCCTGGCAATCTTCTTATAGCCTAGGCCATCTTTATGTAGAGCAACAATTCTTTTTTTTCAGATCCTCAGAGTTCTTTGCCATAATGTGCCATGTTGAACTTCCAGTGACCAGTATGAGAGAGTGAGAGCAATAACACCAAATTTAACACACCTGCTCCCCATTCACACCGGAGACCTTGTAACACTAACAAGTCACATGACACCGGGGAGGGAAAATGGCTAATTTGGACCATTTCACTTAGGGGTGTACTCACTTTTGTTGCCAGCAGTTTATATATTAATGGCTGTGTGTTGAGTTATTTTGAGGGGACAGCAAATTTACACTGTTATACAAGCTGTACACTCACTACTTTATATTGTAGCAAAGTGTCATTTCTTCAGTGTTGTCACATGAAAAGATAGAATAAAATTTTTACAAAAATGTGAGGGGTGTACTCACTCTTGTGAGACACTGTATATAGGCCCTAAACATTTTTGTTTTCCTTTAGTAAATGTTATGCTTGTTGCCCTAAGGTAACAACACTGCTCCTTCATAAAGTACAATGAGCGTTGTCGCCCATGACAATATAGCTGTTGGAGCACCACTTTAAATTGTGACCTGGCCAGCTTGTACTGAACTACATGTCCCATGCTATCACTCTGTGGTCATGGGATTTGTCCTTCAGTGGGTTGACTGTATGTAAGGACTGTGTGTGTGTGCGTGCATTTGTACTCTGAAGACAGCAGCAGAAGCATGTGGCCTACAGTATTACTGCTGCTCCTGAATAGTCTCTCACTTAGAAACCCTGTCACATTGTAAAATGCTTTCATTCATTCGCATACCTTGAAAACCTTTCTTCTTGCCCATGCCACTCAAGTTTGCAGAGAACTCCCCCACCGGGAACCAAGACTTCTGTGAGTATTTGATTTCTTGGGTCCTCCTACAGTTCTTACTGGTACCTCAGACCTCATGTGACTGCAACGATTCAAGGTCAGAGGGAGGAACCAGCAAAATTGATGCTCCCAGAGGTATGGGGGAAATGCTCATAGTGTCAGGATCAACCGGTACAAATCCAAGGAAAAGGAAGCCTGTAATAAAAGAAAATACTAAAAGGAATCTCCTGTCAAGGGTGGAATAATGTAACCAATAACTTTAGGGTTTTCACATGCACTTTTTAAGGCTTCTTGAATGCGGTACTGTTACTGATATTTTGGCATTAAAACTTGCAGAATCGTGACATTTTGTTCTGTACAGATGTTTGGGATAAACCAAAACTTTTAATTTCACCTCTGAGTACTTTTTCCCAATCATACGTTAAAGTGGTAGTAAAATCTGCTTCGCAACCTGTGCATGTGAAGATAGGATCCCTGTCAGGTGACAGGGTGCTGCTGGAGGGTTTCATTCTATAGGCTGACATGATTATGATTTAAACCTGCAGGGGTGTTTTTTTTTTTTTTTTTGGTGCACGCCCTATTACTGTCATACATACTTTGGGCCCTTTCACATGGGCTTGCGATCACGTCTGCCTGTCAGTTGAACCTGATCAGAAGCTCCATGCAACTCTGTAGACAGGCAGATGTAAAGAGACTTCTCTGTTTACACCCGCATGCCTTTGAGTTCCCACCCAGGTCCTACACAAAAAGTCTAGTTTTTGCAAACCTCTATGTGGGGGATCAGCGGTAGCATTTTACATTGGGTCCTTTTACATTACACTGCCCATAGAGCTATCACATGTCTGCTGAACCCGCTTAAGGGGTACAAATGTTAAAAACTGACATTCATCCCATTTCAGCTCCGATTTCATTAGGTGATCTGCTCATGGATCCCCCACTGATCGGTGCAGACACCGCTCCATGTGAAAGTGCCCTTACATAGGGGGTTGCCAATCCAGCACAAGCATGTGGGTTGGGTACCCTGACATTTACTGGCTGCATGCTTGTTCCACATCCCTTTGTTTGGTCAGTAGTGAACCATGAATAAGGATGAAGTCTTGACACTTGCGTCTTTCAAATCACGCTGGTATTAACAGCTCCCATACTGCTCTATCGAAGTATTATGGGAAATGTACTATGTAACAGACTTTGTTTTTCCTGCAGGCTGTTTTCTGTGTCTATAGCGTGAAAAGCAATAGACCGGATTTAGCTGTGTGTATGAAGCTGCACGAGTGCTTTCTAAGCAGCCTTTGGCCTCTCATCACAAATGTTTACAGCTGATAGCAGCATCCGTGTCCCAGCCACGAGGACAAGACACTTCCTCTATCTCTCCCTCTTCCTTACAGTACAAGCTGGCTAGCCTTGGTATCTGTCTTGTGTACAATGGGCGTGTGGACTTTGTCTTTACAGTGTAGATAATGCATTAAGTTACATCAGAGTTCAGTGTGCTAGGAGTCAAGAGCACCTCCCCGCTGACTTGTTAGCCTTGTATTTGAATATATTGACTGCTTGAGAAAGTGTGTGTGTATTGAACTGTTCTCCCTACAATGTACAGCGCTTAAAGTATTCATACCCCTTGAAATTTTCCACATTTTGTCATGTTGCAACCAAAAACGTTAATAATATTTTGTTGAGATTTTATGTAATAAACCAACACAAAGTGACACATAATTGTGAAGTGGAAGTATATATGTGTGTGTATGTGTGTGTGTGTATATGTATGTATATGTGTGTATATATATATATATATATATATATATATATATATATATATATATATATATATATATATATATATATATATATATATATATATATATATATATATATATATATATATATTATAGTATTCAGCCCCCTTTACTCTGTTACCCCTAATGAAAATCTAGTGGAACCAATTGTTTTCAGAAGTCGCCTAATTAGTAAATAGAGTCCACCTGTGTGCAATTTAATCTCAGTATAAATGCAGCTATTCTGTGGGGGGGGACAAGCTTTGAACATATCACGGAGCACTGTTCAATCAACGGAAAGCGTATGGAACAACTGCAAACCTACCAAAACCTGGCTGTCCACCTAAACTGACAGGCCGGGCAAGGAGAGCAGTAATCTGAGAAGCAGCCAAGAGGCCCATGGTAACTCTGGAGGGAGAATCTGTCCACAGGACAACTATTAGTCGTGCACTCCACAAATCTGGCCTTTATGGAAGAGTGGCAAGAAAGCAACTATTGTTGAAAGAAAGCCATAGGAAGTCCCATTTTGCAGTTTGCGAGGAGCCATGTGGGGTACACAGCTAACATGTGAAAGAAGGTGAGACCAAAAACCTTTTTAGCCTAAGAGCAAAACGCTGTGTGGCTGGAATTTAACACTGCACATCACCCTGAAAACACCATCCCCACCGTGAAACATGGTGGTGGCAGCATCATGTTGTGGGGATGATTTTCTTCAGCAGGCACAGGGAAGCTGGTCAGAGTTGATGGGAAGATGGATGAAGCCAAATACAGGGCAATCTTAGAAAACCTGTTAGTCTGCAACAGACTTGAGACTGGGATGGAGGTTCCCCTTCCAGCAGGACAACGACCCTAAACATACAGCCAGACCTACAATGGAATGGTTTAGATTGGCCCAGTCAAAGTCCAGACTTAAATCCAATTGAGAATCTGATGCAAGACTTAAATTGCTGTTCAGACTCTCCATTCAATCTGACAGAGTATAAGCTGTTTTGCAAATTATTGACTCAGGGGCTGAATACAAATGCACGCCACCCTTTTCACATATTTGTGAACAAATATATATTTTTCTCATTTTCCTTCTACTTCACAATTCTGTTCCACTTTGTGTTGGTCTCACATAAATTCCCACTAAATGCGTTTACGTTTTTGGTTGTAACATGACAAAATGTGGAAAGTTTTCAAGGCGCTGTAAAGTACAAATCCACACAAACTGGCAGCTTGGCAATCTGTGATAGACCCTGTCAGAACAGTCACCCCTTGAACGTTGATTGCAGTCATCGCATGTTTTGCTTTAAAGAATAAGTTCCTTTTTAAATAAATAAATGCATTTTTTTATTTTCTATGAAGCCTGCAGAGCATTGCACCCATAATCAGCAGATCACGGTGCAATGTCCAGCTCCTGTAGACTCTATACCTCGTATAGGCATGCAGTTAACTGGGAGTATAAATATCAATTGACTATAGGCGTTCACTAGCACCCTCATAGCTCTCTGAAGACTACAAGTCATTTACAATGGTTGAGGAGGTGTGCTAACACAAGTGGAAGGTTGGCTTTCTGAAGGAGTTCTGTACTCAAACACCCCCCTGATGAGATGGCAAAACCATTTTTATTTTGGTGGCAGTTTTAGAAAATGGTGACTACTGATTTGAAATCTAAGGCCTTTCACACGATCGGACGATCGTTCAGGTCCGCTTGTCAGTTTTGACGGCAGACCTTAACGGGCACTCCATGTTAGCCTATGGAGCGACGGATGTCAGCGGAGACATGTCCGCAGACAGATGGCCTGGTCCGTCGCTATCGGATCGGGTGAGATCTGATGAAAACGGACATGCTGTCCGTTTTCATCCGATCCCTCCATAGGCGGCAGCGGCGCCTGACAAGCCCCTCCCCGCTCAGTGAGCAGAGAGGGACCTGTCATCCGCCGGCTCGGCGGAGATCAACGGACTGATCTCCCGCTGAGCCGGCGAACAGAAGCGGAGTCCGCCTCGTGTGAAAGGGGCCTAAAGGTAAATTTTTAATAATAAAGTATCAATGTGTGCATTTTTATGTTCTGTTGACCTTTTTAGTAAAAGTGGGAGTTTTCTTTAATGTAAAATGCAGGATACAATGTATGCCCGTCTGTTCCTGGGCACAAGCTTTCCAACGTTGTTTTAGGAGCCTTGGTTGTGCTATACATGAACACCTCCATTTTCTGTGAGGGGATGGTTATATCCTCTCCTTGCTAGGCCAGGTCTGGTAATAAGCACTGCCCACTCTTTTAGCCTGTCTAGATTACAGAGAGGTTCCAGGTAAATTAACTTGGGCTTATTTTGGCGCTTAACCAATATCAGTTGGTCAGCGATCGTTTTGGTAAAGGTGAGGAAATTATACCAAAAATCATATTTTTCTCTTTCATAGTTGGGCACCTGTGATGGTTTCAGCCACGGCTGGCGTCAACAGCCATGTTCAGTGTTTACGGCATTCTCCTCATACCACTGGATAACTTTACACCACTCTGGAAATGTTTGATCTATATTTATTTTTTTCTGTTTGCTTACATGTTGTTCATCATTTTCAGATATTATTACAATAAAAGGATCCTGCATAAAACAAAGGGGAAGAGGTTCACCTATAAATTTAACTTCAACAAACTGGTCATGCCCAATTATCCTTTCATCAACATCAGACCAAATGGTAAACCTGCATATTTTTGTTATCAATGTGACATTTCAAAGAACTTTTTTAATGCAATTTCTCCATTTTATCTCCTTGCTGTTTCATATTTTTATTTTTTGATTTCTCTATGGTTATCCATATTAAATGTTATCTGCTTATAGAATATATACAGAGTGTTGTCAGATGGAGTACAATGAGAATCCTATGAACCGATTATTAGAAAGTACACAGATAAAGCTGTGGGAATGCAGTAAGATGTAGAAAGGGAGTTAAATACGTAGATTGTGATGCATAAAAGCACTTTCATGTGGGTAGCAGTACTAACGTAGAGAAATAAAATGAAGGCTGTTGGTAAGCAACACTTTATGAAAATCTACCGAGGTTCCACACTACACTTAGGACTTGGTTATTGCCGTGCTGCCCTTTTACAAGATTACCTCCTTCCTTATTATTTTACCTAGGAAGGAGTCTGTGTCCTACATAATCTACATAGTTGAGCAATGTACTTCTCTTTTTCTGTAAAAGTGTTTAGGTCTGGAGGAATTTCCCTACCTCATTTCTGAGTATATGAATTTTGTTCTCAGAAGGAGATGTTTTATTCTGGGTAAAGTTTGTTTTCTTGGTTTCTTTCTTTCTTTCTTTCTTTCTTTCTTTTTTTTTTTTTTTTTTTTTTTTTTTTTTTTTTTTTGGGTGATAAAGCAGTTTTTGGAGTAAAATGTGCCATAAAATCTGAGGAGTCCGGGTGAGGCTGTGATGCTGTTATGTTTGAAAACCAACTGGAGAAGGTGGCACAGAGGAAATCCTCATTGACTGTTCCTAAAATTTATAGGATCCGACTTTCACCCTGGTTGTGAGTTCAGTATCGCAGCACTGTCTGAATTGTAGCTCTGTGCTGTACCCAGTAAATAAGTCACACTATATAGGATAATGCCACCTAAGACAACTTTAAAAAAAAAAAAATCACCAGACCACTCACAACAACCATCTTCCCATAAACCTATCTGCGCATTTAAGGTGTATTCTCTACCTGTAAAAGCTGCCTTGGAGGACTACAGTGTAGTCCTCCAAGAAAACCAGAGGCTGCTACTGGCCCGCTATCTTGGATATGGTGTGAGAAAACTCGGAGAGGAGAGGGCTGTAATGTGCTAGGAGGAAGGGCTCTATGTTGGGGGACTGGTGCTTTTTGGAGTGTCAATTCTCTAGCACACTTGTCTCCAAAGCTGCCATTCCTTCCCCTGGTACCATCAATGGGGGACTAGTCCTTTTTTTTTTTTTTTGGCCCCCAAAGATGGGGCACTATTCCTCCCACTGACACCAGCAATGGAGCACTTTTCCTCCCAACAATACCAATCATGGGACACTAATCCTCCTTCTAACCACAGGCACTATGTCATTTACTTGCCCCCACTGACGGTCAAGCCTGAGGCATTGTTAAATCCCATTGAGGCAGGCCGTTTTCTATGCCCAATGGTCACAGTCCGGCCCCACAAAAGTCTGAAGGACAATTTGGCACTGAAAGTTTGGGGACCTCTGCTCTAGCATATTCAGAGACTCGTCCTCCAACAGCTGGGACCTGTGCTGACATGCTCCCCTGTACAGCTCTTTACAAGGAAGATCAATTGTTCTTACTCTGCTGCCTGATGAAATACCCCCCTATAGTCTCCACCCCCACCTTATGCTGCTGAAAACTGAGTATGTGATCACATATGAAAAAAAAAAAAATTAAGGGTAATGTTCTACGTAAAATAACGAACATCAAAACCTCAATTGTATCCAAATAAGGGGTATATAACAACCTTCAACACTTTATACCAGATTATCTAGGACATCATTCTGTAGCAGAAGTTTTGTGACTAACGTAAAACGTATTTTGTGTATAGCAGATATAGTTTAAAGTGACTGTCACCATTTTCTGGAAAATTAAAACCTATCGCTCCCTCAAATGTAATTAGGCACCTGCACCACTCGCTTTTCAGACTGATCCAGGTGTAAATGAGCCCCTAATGTTTGCCTGTCTCACTGCCAGCATGGTGTTACTTCTTTAAGTTAAAGGAGTTTCATGTGATGCTTCCAGAGTGTTTAATGATGGTGGTGGTCCTTGCTGTATCCCTTCATTGTGTCCATATGGGCTGGCAAAGGAAACCACAGAGCACAACGGGGGACACCATCATTTGCACTACCTGAAGTGACCTTTTGGGAAAGTTTCATTCTTCAACCTAAAGGAGTTCAGCAGTGCACCATCGGGACATGTGTGCATTGCTTTCTTTTTAGGAAGGGTATTGAAAATTGTAAATAACTTTTAGGAGTACTGTCACTTTTGAAATACGGAGGCTGTTACTGTTGCTCTAATTTTTAAAATTCTAGATTCCCGAATATCAGCCATTAATGGCCCGTACACACGATCCAAATATCGTTCGAAAACGGACGTCTGTGGAAGGATCGTACGATTTTCGGATCGTGTGTACACTACTTTTACAACCGTTCATCCGATCATACGATTTTCAGTTGGTCAGTATAGTTGTTTTCCGAAAATTTCAATACAAAGACATTACAACACATAACATCACTTCCGATTTTATTTTTTTTGTCTGTCGTACGAGAATTTTCGTGACTTTATTTAGCTATTCAATTTCTACTTGCGACTATTAAGCGAAAACTGTCGTACGATATTCGGATCGTGTGTACGGGCCATAATACTTTGAGCTTCACACCTGGAACAAGCATGCAGCTGGTTAAGCTGGAATGCAATCAGAACATGTGTGGTCTGCATGCTTGTTCTAAATCTGTGTTTAAGCCAGAGTTGCCATGAGAGCCAGACAATTAATATACATTAATATTAAAAATGTTATTATAATTTTTTTTTTTTTTTTTTTTTTTTTTTTTTTCCTCCTTGACTGATGATCCTTCTTATTTTGCAGGTGGTGTTCCTCAGAGTGCTCCGCCAGTTCCTTCAGCCTCCTCCCACTTCCACTTTTCTCCTCTGGACTCCCCTAATGAAGATGCCCACGTCAGTCGTTTCTCTGGGAGCTCCACAGCACAGTCCAGCCGTGAATCCTTGAATGATATTGGTGAACGCAAACAGATGCCTTCAGAACCTGAAGACTTACACTCAGAATGGCGCCGCAGCGCAGACCTAATGTCCTCGCGAAACACAATTGGCCCTGGCACCCACGGCCTTCAGAAGCATAAATCTGAACTTATGCTTCCAGTATTCCCAATGCCTGGAATGTATGCAGATTCCCACAGTCCTTTTGCTATCTCTCCTCTTGCAGGACGTGGAGGCTTACTTAATATGCCCATCTCCCCAGCCTTGTCTTTGACTCCAACAGTCTTTTCTTACAGTCCCTCCCCTGGACTGAGCCCAGCGTTTCAGAGTGGCAGCTGCTTTAACTTCAATCCTGAAGAGATGAAACACTACCTGCAGGCTCAGGCTTGCTCTGTATTTAACTACCACCTTAGTCCACGGACTATACCAAGAATGCCCAGCTTCATGATGCCACCACCCCAGCGCCCTTATCCTCCTGAGGAGCAACAAGCATTCCCTATCAAGCTGCAGCCTCCTCCAATGGGACGGAAGAATAGGGAGCAACCCCAAACTCCAGAGGCTATGAGGCCTCTTCCTCCACAAATTCCCTTACCGCCCGTGAAGGTGGAGCCAGTGTCGGAGGAGGAGGAGGAGGCTATCTCTGAGGCGGAAGCTGAATTTTCAGACAAAGAAGATTTTGAGAGCGATGAAGAAGAGAAACCTTCAATACCAGATGCTGAGAAGGACAGGCATACTTTTATCAAACCTGCTACCCCTTCCTGGCTAAATTTCCCCACAGTTTCACCTCAAGTTAACTACCCCAAGGAGGGTACAGAACAACCAGCTGAGGCTGGAGACAAGGCAGCTAAGGACACTTCTACTAATACTGTTGTGGTAGAAAAGAGGGAGGACTCTTTGCCCCCCAAATTTCGCCTTAAACGCCTTTGGAACGGAGAGCGACAAGCAGAGGGCGTTGAGGAACGAGAGTGCCGAAAAGTCAGCTGCATCATCAGTGGCTTGCGTGTTACTGACCTTCCAACTGAAACAAAGGCGGTCGCTGCCACTGACTCCTAGTACTGGAACATGTATTTTATATAAATATATCTATTTTTTTATTTTGTAATCTCAATGTAGCATTGCTGCAGAAAGGTTGAGGTTAAAGGTTTGGTTGTATTAATTCCTGGACTTCGCTGACATTGCAGGTGATGCTTATGTATAATATTTTTTTTTTTTTTTTTTTTTATTATTTTTTGAGTTTTTAAGTGGAAAGATTTCTCACTCAAGGTGGGAGGGGGTAGGTTTAAAATTCAACAACCCATGTCTGTTTGCTAGATGGGAAAAGGAAAAATACTTTTACATTTGGTTTGTTGTGGTGAGTACTCTTTTCAATGATTATAACTTAGGAGTATCCAATTCAGAGTGAAGTTATTTTGCACTCATATATATAATAATTTTTCTTTCAGTTTTGAATACAGGATGTATGGTTTCAAACACTCCCTTGGTTTTTAACGTACTTTTTTTTTTTTTTTTTTTTTCGGGTTTTTGAGGCGGTGCATTTGGTCTAAACCTGACACTACAACATAGCTTGTAGGGGCTCCAGAACAGGGTGGTATTTAACATATATTCAGTCTATGTTCCCCTGTGATGTCAGCACTGTGATGTTTTTTCTTTAATGCCTCACAAAGTTTAAAACAGCAGTACTTTGCTAACTTCTCAAATGATTGTACTACCTCTTGTTCAGCTGGGCCAATTGGAATGGGGGTGAAGTTGTGTTGTGCTTGCCTAGCATTTTATTGATGTTTGTGTCTGTCATAGTTTTAAAGGCTCTTGAGTTGTGATTCATGACAAAAACTTCAGGATGTGTAACTTGTGGTTTGGTGACCTACAGGAAGCAGACTTGAGAAAACTCAGGAAGTTGAGGGATGTTAAACAAAGACTCTTAAGTTGCTGGTCATAGTCACTTTGTCTGCTGCCTCCTTTTAGCAGAAGTCTGCTTGTGTTTCCTCTTTGATGCTTGGAACATTCCTGATAATAAATCCCAGCCAAAAACCAAAGCTTTAAATATTACAATTTTCTAAGCCAGTGATTAGGTAACATATCTAGTTGTATACCTCATCAAGGATCCCATTGTAGACCTATTTTGCCAAGTGATTAAACCTCCAAAGGTTTTACACCACCACCCCTTCGTGTCCAGGGCATTTTTTTGCTGTTCGGCGCTGCTTTAACTGGTAATTGCTCAGTCATGCAAGCTGTACATAAATTAAATTGTATCCCTTTGTTTTGTTTTTTGTTTCCCCCCCCCCACACACAAAGTAGAGCTTTCTTTTGGTAGGATTTGTTCACTGCCAGGTTTTTTTTTTTATTATATAAATGAAAAAAGACACAATATTGTATTTTTTCACCTTTGTGTAATAAAAAGCATCCAATCAAAAAAATCTAATTTCTTCATAAATTTAGGTCAAAATATATTCTGTTACATGTCTTTGGTAAGAATTAAAAAAGAAACAACGATAAGTGTGTATATATATATATAGATTGGTTTGTGTGAATGTTTATGGTTTCATCTATAGAGGCTATTCTGTAATGGCAGTGATCAACAACTTATAGTGTGACTGATAGTGGGGCAGGCAATCTGGCGCCACAGGCACTGGCTGGGAGGGTCACTAACTGACACTGAGGTCGCTAGTGACACTAATACAATGATCAGTGATAATGTACACTGTACTAATGACACCTTCTGGGAAGGGGCCAACATCTAGGTGCAATTAAGGGGTTAACTGTGTGCCTAACCATGTGTATAATGTGCTGTTTTTTCTTCCTGCTTTTCAGGGAGAAGAAACTAGCAGATCGCAGTTCACAGCACACATTTCTGTGTTGGTGATTGGACACATCCGTTTAACTGACTAGCCAAAATCAGCTGCCGTACTCATTCTGTGTCCAATCACAGCTCTGGTCGGCAGTGGGCTTCCCGAAGCCAGTCAGCGATGTACATGTATGTTGTCCGGCTTGCCTGAAGTTCTAGTTGGGCAGTCCATCTGGAGTTGACTTATTCTTTGCTCACTTGAAGTGCTACATCTGCTGAAGATTCTTGTGCTTCTGACAGTTCTGGCTGTGTCAGATGGCCGCATCCCTCGCTGTGTGCTGTTCTGCCACTAATTCATTGCTACTGGGTTCCTGCAGAGCTGTAGTAAAGTAGTGGCCTATGAGTAAGTCCACAGTGCCCAGCAGGAGAGGATGCACCCTGTCAGTCTTCAGCTAGTAAAAACCAGAGCTCAAACTTTGGAGCCAACCTCTGACATGCTGGTATGAAAGTGTGGGTTTTTTTTTTTTTTTTCCTTGTTGGAAACTAGACGGTAACAGATTTTCTGTGGTGTTCACTTTTTAAGATCTGTTGAAGCTTCCCTCCCAGTACTGGGAGATACTCCTAATGTCAGTAGGTAGGGGAAACTTTGACGCAGAAACCTTACTTTTGAAGTTTCTGAAAATCTTTAAAATGCCAATTGAAATTTTTTTCGCCTGTATTGGGACTGAATTACACCAGATGCAGCCCAGTGTGTTTTTTATTCTGCATCAAAAAATGCATACACAGTGTTTAACGAGTAGATCGTGCTGCACACGCATCAAAAACGCACATGTCCTCAGATGAAGAAAAAGGAGAAAAACTAAAACGTGCATGCAAAAACACATCTGGAACACATGAAATGTGGTATGAACTGGCCCTTAAGGTTTTCTATCTTCTCAGTTATTCTGGAAACAAAGCTGGAAATGCTGATAATCCTTATACTTTCTTCACTCATCAAGGTGTGATCTCTTCAGTTTGACCTCCCTGACATTTAACCCCCCCCCCCCCTATGGCTTTTCTAGGCACTAAAATCCAGTTAGAATGTCATGGACTTTGAGGTAGGTGTTAGCTGTTAGGCTTCGTGTACACGGGAGAACTTTTTACAACCTCTCCTGAACAATTTAACTTGACCGATAGTAACCCACATTTAAAATGTCCGTTTTGCTGCGTTTACATGTCACGTTTGCGTTTAGAATCGTTTTTCAAAATGGCGAAAAACGCCTGTAAACGAAATGCGGCTAAGCGCCAGTTGCCGCCTTTAGCCGCAATTGGCACTTGAAAAACCTCTGCTCAGCTTCTGAACCCATCTTTTTGTGTTCCAAAAAGTTTCTAAACTCAGCTGCCTAGAAACGACTATAAGCAACCCTGTGTACATGTACTGATAAGATAACATAGAGGAGAGTTCAGGAGCAGTTGAAAAAAATGTCCAATTGCTCCTAAGGGCCCTTTCACGCGGGGGCGGCCTCGGCTTTAAAGTGGTCGCTATCGTAAGCGGCGCTTTACCGTAGGCCGCTAGCAGGGGGTAAAACCGCCCCGCTAGCGGGCGAGAAAGGGTTAACCACCCCAAAGCGCCTCTGCAGAGGTGCTTTGCCGGCGGTATAGTCTTGCAGTCCCATTGATTTCAATGGGCAGGAGCGGTGAAGGAGCAGTATACACTCCGCTCCTTCACCGCTCCTAAGATGCTGCTAGCAGGACTTTTTTCCCCGTCCTGCTAGCGCACTGCTCCAGTGTGAAAGCCCCGAGGGCTTTCACACTGGAGAGACAGCAGCGGCACTTTCGGGTCGGTTTGCAGGCGCTATTATTAGCGCAATAGCGCCTGCAAACCGTTCCAGCGTAAAAAGGCCCTAAAGCTTCATGTACATGGAACAGTTTAACTTGACAGACAGTAACCCAACGTCCGTTTTGCCGCATTTTGTGTTTAGAAGCGTTTCTAAATAAAAAAAATTGTTGAACTGCCTCTGAACGTCCGTTTAGCAGCAGCAGTGTACATGAGGCTTTAATCATTGAGTGTCCGAGAAACCAAGTGTGATTTTGATATTACCCACCATATTTATTGAGATCATGTTTATTCTCTATGGAAAGGACGCTTGCCCTCACCTAGGGTGAAATCTCTCCATAAGAACTAATCTCAGCAGTTTTGTGGTGAGTGAGATGCTTCAAGTCATGATCTGTCCTTTTTGTAGCAAGACTTGTATTAATAATGTATCCATTTCATAGGAAGTACGTTCAGGTTCCGTTAATGATCTTGCTTGTCCTTGGACATAGACACTCTTTAACACCGAGTTCCACCCAAAAGTGGAAGCTCTGCTTATCGGCCTCTCCCCCTGGTGCCACATTTGGCACCTTTTTGGGGGGGGAGCAGGTACCGCTTGACGGGCACCCATCCCCACTTCTGAGAGATCTTGCCGCGTCAATCACTCAAGTTCTGCCCCCCTCCTCCTTCCCCTGCCGCTGGGCCATTCAGAAAGTCCAGTGCGCTTCACACATGCGCAGTAGGGAATGGCTGGGAAAGCCAAAGGGCTCCACTGCCGGGTTCCCTTACTACGAATGGCAGCAGCAGCACCAGAGAGCCCATGGCAACATCGGCTGGATTCCAGGACAGGTAAGTGTCCTAATAAGTCAGCAGGGGAGCGGCGGCGGAACTGCTTAAGTGTGTCTTTTGATGCACTTTACCAACCCTTTCTTCCTGAGCTGTGTTTCCTCTCTGCTTCCAGGTACGGAACAGCCATGCCCAAACACTGTTACAAGGGGAAGGTGTTACCAGCTCAAACTATCGCGCAGTTTCTCCAGAGTGAGTATACCTTGCTAGAGGGAAGCTTTTCAGGAGTCCCTGAATGAAGTGCAGGTCTGAGTTTCTCAACATTTTTTCAGTTGCGGCACCCTTTAAAATTCAACACAATCTCTCCATCCCATTCCAAAAATGTAAAGGAACTAAACTAAGAGTTTTACATAACTCCTGCTGGCTTGTATATAAAAATTTACCTAATTTTTAGGCATTTTACTTGAAGAAACCTGAAGGAACCCAGTTAAAAGGCTGCACTAACAAATCCATAATTTTAAAGGACAAATAGAGCTGTACATTAAAGTACACAAGTTAAAATATGGAGCTTCTAAAACCTGAAATAACGTGTATATAACAATGTTTAGAAAACAAAAAAAATCCTCCATGCAAAGCAATTCTCTCTATGCATTAATGCAGGATATTTTAATCTTCCATTAGTTGTCATTTTAGACTAAAGGGGGCTTAATAAATAATACATCCCTCCCATTCCTCCCAGTTTGAATGAATTTTTTATATATATATATATATATATATATATATATATATATATATATATATATATATATATATATATATATATATATATATATATATATATATATATATATATATATATATATATATATATATATATATATATATATTAGTTGAGCACTTTCCCCGCTACTAAGCCCTTCCACCGTACTGAAAAACTAACAGCATATACATTTATCTGAATCCTTTTTATTTTTTTTTTTTTTAGATTCGGGTTGTGTGCTGGATTGCTAGTTCTGTAGTGTTAGAAGGCATAAAGTAAATATAGCACCTAGCTGTGTGCATAGTGGTCTGAGATAAAAATTTATTTGAAGTTTAAAGGCTCAGTTTAAAAAAAAAAAAAAAAAAAAAAAAAAAAACCCGGTTATACTTACCTGCTCTATGTAATGGTTTTGCACAGAGAACCCCCTGGTCCTCCTTCTCCGGTCCCCTGCCAGCTCTCCTGGCTTCCCCCACCTGCCAAATTCCCCCAGAGCAAGCCGATTGGTATGGGGGCACTCGTGCATGCTCTCTCCTGAGCCCAGCAAAAATAATAGTCCTCACATCCAATGATTGGTAAGCGACAATTTGGGGGGGGGTTATTGCACTTTAAGACATGTTTCAGAGTGTAGGAGCAGGTCTTCTATAAAGAAGCTGTGCAGCGCTGGGCTTCACCAGCTGATGGGAGCTGTAGTGAAAACACTTGTAGCTACTGGCCCAGCTCCATTAGGGTTCTCCTGCTAAAACTGGAAATATTGAAATTTTCTATAAAAGCTCCATTACCTTTGCGGAGTCTGGGTGTGAAATTCATCTAAAACGTTTTTCAGCACTTCGTCGTTTTACAGATCAGTGAACACAAAAAGGAATGGGACACCTTCCCTCTGGGGCTGTCAGTATCTTTAGCATCTTTAATTCCCCAGTGTGATTTCAGTTTCCTACTATCATATCCAAGAATGCGGTCTAACCCGTTGTCCAGGCTGTAAACGCCTTACAGCGCACTCTGCATTTACAGTGAGTGTTCGTTTCTTGCAAACTGAAGAGTTTTCCTGTGGATGTGACTTTGATCTTTATGAGTCATAAGTTCAGCTTTGAGTCTGTTCCTGCAACCTGTTAACCCTGTGAATTTTTTCTTTTTTTTTTTTTTCTTTTTTTGTGCTGTTTTATGTGAAACCTGGAAGAAGTCGTGACCAAGTAAAAACCTTGAAACAACTGAAAAAAAGAAGCCTCGTTAGTGATGAGGTTTTTGCTTTGAACGTTCAGGAAAAACACATCTAGGAAGTTTAAACATATGTACTAGCCCTGTGTACCCTTTTTTTTTTATCTATTTGGTTTCTGTCTGGAAAGCACGGTAGTGCCCAAGTGTGTTAAGCTTCTGCTGCTATGGATAGTCAAGATGGTTCAAGTTAGTTATGCTAGTCTGTGAATGGTGCCTTGGCAATCTGAACTGTGTACTTTGTCTGGTCATTGGCTATTCCTTCCACTTGATCCAAATACGTTGACATCAGGCAAGAACCTTCTCCTCTTACGTATACAGCGGTGCTCCCCACCGCTCCTTCATGGACACATTCATCCATGTTCTATTTTGTGGTGTATGGACCATGTTTGCATAACCTTTTGGCAATCCTAATTTGTACTAAAAATCTCTTATGAGCAGTTGTTGCATAGCAATATATAATTTTTACAAGAACCTAGTTAGGTTGAAGAAGAGACACAGGCCCATCAAGTTTAATCATCCTTCATATACAGAACCCTCTACCCACAGGTGATCCAAAGGAAAACAAAAAAGGTTTAGGTATGGTTAGGTATGTCCTCCCAGTGACACATGGGGCACAATTCCTCTCGCTGACGTCAAAGATGAGGTGTTGTTTACTCACTAATGCTGGGACATTTTCTACTCCTGATGGCCACAGCCCGTGCCCCCCTAAAGTCTGAAGGATGGTAAACTGGCCCTTTTGTTTAGAAAGTTTGCAGACCCCTGCCTTGGATCATGGATGCATTCCGTGGATTGTTTCCATGGATGGATTCAGTGGATCATTGATATCGGTGTTAATATTCTGCCCATTTAGGAAATATATATGACAGACATATATATAATTTTTTTTTTTTTTTTTTTAATCTTGTGAAAGTGGCTTGTAGTAGTTTTAAAACTGATACTTCAAATCTTTTGTACTTTCTGTTCTCATACCCTGGATATAGTATAGGCTCTTTTTTAAGAAGGTAATTGGTTATTTTAGAATGCTGTGTTTTTCTTGCTGGAATACCTGCTTTATCTAATGGCCCAGGGGGGTATTTTACATCTCCTTTCTCAAGTTCCTAGAATTTAAAATAACAATGGACTTCTAAAATGGTCACCCTGTATTATGTCTACTGTTTCCTTCCTGTGGTATGCTTGGTGGCAAAAGTACCAACAAAACTGCTCCTGTTATGTGTGGCTCAGCAAGTTTATTTGGACAAACTTTGTTTTTTTTTTTTTTTCTGCTCAAGTATTAAAATTACTGCTGTGTTAACCTTTTGAAACAAACCCTCAATGATGTCACTTTGGGGTGTGTTTTTGTTTTTTCACTGATTTTTTTCTTTTGGTAACAGTTAAAATGTAGACCCTTTTTTGCATGAAAGCTGCTCCTAAGCCAAAATTTTTTTTTTTTTTTTTTTTTTTTTTTTTGCCGAAACCATTGACCTCCTAGTGGTGGATGGAGTATTTTACAGAACGCTCAATATCCATTCTCTTTTTCCCAAGTGCCAGGTATAGGTAGATGCTGCTTTTTTGACAGGTGTTGCTTGCTATTGTATAATGTGTGTTTTTAATTTTAGTTCAACTTGATATTAACATTAAGTTATATATATTTACTTTTTTTTTTTTTTTTTTTTTTTAATTTAGGAGGGGTTTAAAAGCAGCAACCCTCTGTGTACAGAAGGTGGGGGAACCGCCTGTCTACAGAAGGTGGGACTTGCACTTCATCCTATTGTGTTGTATTGTTTTTAAGAAATTTTTTTTTTTTTTTTTTTTTTTTTTTATCTCAGGGCCTTACACACTGGACCAGCCAGTAATGGGCCAGATTGTATTACAGTAGGTGCTGGTAAAACTCCATGCCCAAAAGTAACCTTGTACCGAACAAAGAGCCCCTCCTAGTGTTAAAAAGTTGCTATTGCAACAGTTTAAAATGCTGGTGGGGAAATGTCCCTCTACCCCTTATACTAAAGCGGACGGTGAATTTGTTTCATCTCCAGACAAGTGCCAAATATTTTAAGGAATGGTAATGTAATGCATGGTAACACGACCTGTTTATTTGTATGTATGGAATGATTTAACACTAAATGTACTCTCAGCTAAATTCAATGGAGGCATTGTGTACAAGTATTAATATTTTTATGAATCCTCTTTCCTTTAACAGACTTAGTTAGCTTTTGGGCCTAACTGCTTTTTTTTTTTTTTTTTTTTTTTTTTTTTGGTGGGTTAGTCTATGAAATGTTTGCTTTGTTTTCTATTCTGCAGATAAATTTTAGTTGCAAGGGACTGTTGTGTCTCTTGCAAAAAAAAATTTAATGAAATAATTTTGATTAATATATTTTACATTGAACGATATCTCTTGTGGCATCCAGTGGGTCAAGCCTCGTAATGCTCATTGTTTTGGGGATTTTTTTGTTTTTTAAAAAATAAAATGAAGCATAGTTTTAGATGTAATCGGGAGCAAGCTCTATAATTTTTTTTTTTTTTTATCTTTTTTTTACTTTTCTTTTTTGGGGGGGGGGGATAATGTACGACGGCTGTTGACCAAATACTGTTTAAAACTTGTTTTAATTTCTTGAAACCTAAAATAAAAATTGGTGTCCATGAATATTATGAAAATTAGGTTAGAAAATGAGGTTCTAAAGGCTATCTGAAGTGGCCTTAGCACATGGCCGCCAGTTGGATAATTCTTCTTTGCTGACAGTTGTTGTGGCACAGTTTTTGGTCTATTGTAACTTTTAAAGCTGGCCATAGATTTGACACGTTTGGAAACTTGTCATCCACTCTAGATCTAAGAAAACACCACTTACAATGGAAATGTCTTCATTCTGCCACCTACCGTTTCAATCACTTTCTGGTCTTGATCAATCAAACAAGTACATTTTTTAGGTAAATTGATGGGAAAACAATGTAATGCCAACTGAAAGGCCTTTTATGTTTTTGTTCTATTTAAAGCCAAAACTTTTATTTTCATTTCTAGATGGGAGTTAGGGGCTTTTTATGTTCTTTACTCTCCTGGTCTGTAGACTGTACAGGAAGTGAGACTCTATCTTTCCAATGTGAGGCCTATGCCCTCTTAAAAAGTTGTCACAGGGAAAAAAGCATCCCCCTTTGGAAAATTTCTCCTCTAGTTCTGATGGCAACTCAAAAGTTTGGATTTACCTTCAGTTTCATTCCCAGTAACATTGGTGATCAGAACAATTGGAGTATCTTCTGAACAGGGACATCAATAAAAACCTGACAGTGGTTCTCTCATGGCGTGTTACGTTAAGCATTGTTTGATGAAATCCTGGTCTCACTCCTGTCTAGCCCACACAAGGATCTCTATGAAAAACTGGAATAAGTTAAACTAATTTAACATGGAAGCCCCCCTAGAGCAGCTGCTTGACAAGGTAGAGCCCCCCTTGTGGCAGGCTGGCAGCATTACATATATCATTCATCTACATCTGTGTATTGCCTCCAAACACTTAGCTGATTGTTGCTATTGTAATTCCAGCATTGCATTGTATAACTTTGTTTTAATTTTATTTCTAGAACTATTTTAGTGGTAAATGTTTTTTTTTTTTTTTTCCCCCTCCCCCTTATTTTATGTTTCGGGGTGTTCAGTGTTGCTACAGGGGAGATGACTAATATTGTTTTTCTGCCTCCCTCGCCAGATTGAGGTGGGCGTCTTGTGTACATAACTGTATACTAGCTGATCTGTGCAGTGCCTTTAGACGTTCCAATTTCTATAAAGTCTTCAAAAAACACAACTTTTTTTGGCATATATATTATATATATGATGTAATGTTATATAGAAATATATGTATAATATACATATTTTCCCAGGGGTATGTGATAGCTCTGTATTTTGTATAAAATTTGAAAGTTAAGTATTTTACCTCAAATTTTATGATTTAAAAAGTAAATAAAAAATTCCCTTTTAATTAAAAATGTGTTGTGTGTGTTTGTTTTTTTTTTTTTTTTTTTTTTTTTTTTTTTTTCCTTCACAGGCAGTTCTGTGGGCTTGTATACATAGGTATAAGTCTAACGTCGGAATGGCTTGTGCAAGTCGGAGATCCAAAACCAGCATCTCAAAAGAAATGTACCAGAGGGTACACGATATGGCCAAAAATACCTGTGGCTACCTGACATTACACCTATATGGGGTGGCAACCCTGGCACCATGGCCATAAATATATAGCCTGTGGGAATTGGGCTGAGATCTGTCCCACGATCAGTGTCCATTTCATCCTCAAGGTATTCAATATTTTGAGGTCAGGGCTTTAGGAATAAAATGCCTAAGGTCCACTTCACACCACATGCAGTCCAGTGCGTTTTTTTTTTTTTTTTTTTTTTTTCTTGCATCAAAAAGCATGGAAAGTAGGTTATATGGTTTTTAATGGCAAATGGCATAGTTCATACCAGTGCTAGCAGTTCCAGGGTGTTCCAGAAAAAAAAGTAGCACATGCTGCATTGTTTACTGTACTGGAACGCTGTAAAACGCATCAAAAACGCACTGGAATGCACCAAAAACACACTGCAACACACTTGTCCTTATTTAAGGTTAAGAAAAAAGAGGGGGGGGGTTAAGCACTGGACTGCATCAAAAACGTACTGGAACGCGCATACAGAAAAGCACCTGGAACACATCCGAACTGGCCCTTAAAGTAAACTAATGCAGTAACACGGATGACTCCTGATTTATTTGCAGTAGGTTTAAGCACATTTCTTTCAACTCAAAATGATACTCTGGAATAAATATTATCTGCTACTACAGATGAAGTTGCTAAACTCCTTTCTATCGCCCACCTAACCACCTGTCCCCTGGACCCTATTCCCTCTCAAATGCTACGGTCACCCTCTGACCCCATCCTACACTCTCTAACCCACATCTTCAATCTCTCCCTCACCTCTGGCATCTTCCCCGACGCTCTAAAACATGCACTGGTCACCCCCATACTCAAAAAGCCGTCCTTGGACCCTACCAATCTTAACCTACACCCTATCTCCTTGCTCCCCTTTTCCTCTAAACTCCTTGAACGCCTGGTTTACAACCAACTGAGTGACCACCTCATTAAAAACAACCTTCTTGATCCCCTTCAATCTGGATTCCGCCCTCAACACTCCACAGAAACTGCTCTTTTAAAACTCACAAATGACCTACTAACTGCAAAAACCAATGGACACTATTCTGTACTCCTACTTCTGGATCTTTCAGCTGCCTTTGACACGGTTGACCACCCCCTCCTCCTCAAAAAACTTTACTCCCTCGGTCTCCGTGACTGCGCTCTTCAGTGGCTCTCATCCTACCTATCCCAACGCACCTTCAGTGTCACTTACAATTCTACTTCCTCCACTCCTCTTCCCTTCTCTGTCGGGGTCCCCCAAGGTTCTGTTCTTGGACCTCTTTTATTTTCAATCTACACCTTTTCCCTGGGTCAGCTGATAGCCTCTCATGGCTTTCAATATCATTTCTATGCTGATGACACGCAAATCTATCTCTCCACCCCTCAACTCACTCCATCAGTCTCCTCACGCATCACTAACTTACTAACCGACATATCTGTATGGATGTCACACCACTTCCTCAAACTCAACTTGTCCAAAACTGAGCTTGTAATATTTCCTCCCCCACGTGCCACTTCCCTTGACTTCTCTGTCAAGAGCAATGGCACAACCATCCACCCGTCCCCACATGTCAGGGTGCTAGGTGTTATCCTGGACTCTGAACTCTCCTTTCAGCCCCACATCCAATCACTTTCCAAAGCTTGCCGCCTCAACCTCCGCAACATCTCTAAACTACGTCCCTTTCTAACCAATGAAACCACAAAGCTCCTGATTCACTCCCTGGTTATCTCTCGCCTTGAATACTGCAACTTACTCCTCATTGGCTTACCTTTAAACAGACTATCCCCCCTGCAGTCCATCATGAATGCTGCTGCCAGACTTATCCACCTTACAAACCGCTCAGTGTCTGCTACCCCTCTCTGCCAATCCCCTCCATTGGCTGCCACTCGCCCAACGAATTAAATTCAAAATACTAACAAGTTACAAAGCCATCCACAACTCTGCCCCCAGCTACATCACTAACCTAGTCTCAAAATACCAACCTAATCGCCATCTCCATTCCTCCCAAGACCTCCTGCTCTCTAGCTCCCTCATCACCTCCTCCCATATCCGCCTCCGGGACTTCTCCCAAGCCTCGCCCATCCTCTGGAATTCCCTACCCCAATCTGTCAGACTGTCTCCAAATTTATCCACTTTTAGGCGATCCCTGAAAACTTTCCTCTTCAGAGAAGCCTATCCTGCCTCCATCTAATAACTGCACTGTTTTCTCCATTAGCTCATCCCCCACAGCTATTACCCTTTTGTATAACTTGACCCTCCCTCCTAGATTGTAAGCTCTAACGAGCAGGGCCCTCTGATTCCTCCTGTATTGAATTGTATTGTACTTGTATTGTCTGCCCTAATGTTGTAAAGCGCTGCGTAAACTGTCGGCGCTATATAAATCCTGTATAATAATAAATAGATTTCTCAATCATTCATTAAAGGACAACTTTGCAAGAAATCTTAACCAAAGGGTTATAGCACCACCTCCAGAAAGGGGACACTAGGCTAGAAAAACAAAGCACCACCTAGAGGCAAACCTTGCTGATAGCCACTTCCCTCATCTGCCACAGGCAGCCTAATATTTTTTGCCTAGTGTCTAGGAGTAAAGACCACCTAGCTCAATGTTGGGATTCTTAGTGCTTTTTTCTTTTAGTAGAGTTAACTTTTTTGTTTAAATCTTTTTTAATATAGATCTTAGTAATCGCCCCAGCTCAGTCATCGAGCACATGCAGACCTCTAGTTATATGCGGGGTTGGCTGCGATGGCTTTGTCTGGAATTGACACCCCCGCCCCCACCTCTCATTGGTGGGTGTGCGGTGGGCTTCACTTAACTCTACTTGTCTACCTGTTTGGTGTTTCTCATGGTTTAATCACCCCTACTTGGGGCGCCACCTTCCCTCCAGAAGTTTTCACTCCTCCGCCCACCTGCGTCAGATGGTGACATGGGCAGTATGGGGGTTCCCTGCCAGTTCCCCCGAAGTATAAAGTGGCTGTGTTGACTAGTGGACATCATTTAAAAGCAAAATATGGGAATTTAGGTGGTGGTTTTTTTAATTTTTTTTTTTTTTTTTTAACCACTTCATCCCCGGAAGGGTTTACCCCCTTTCTGACCAGAGCACTTTTTGCACTACGGCACTGCGTCGCTTTAACTGACAATTGCGTGGTCGTGCGACGTTGCACCAAAACAAAATTGACTTTTTCCCCACAAATGGAGCTTTCTTTTGGTGGTATTTGATCACCTCCTGTTTTTTTTTTTTTTTTTTTTTTTCGTAATGGCAGTGATCTGCAATTTTTATCGTGATTTCGGCAATATGGTGGACACATCAGACACTTTTGACACCATTTTGGGACCATTGTCACTTATACAGCGATCAGTGGTATAAAAATGCCCTGATTACTGTGTAAATGACACTGGCAGGGAAGGGGTTAAACACTAGGGGGCCGTTAAGTGTGTCCTGGGGGGGGGGGGGGGGGGGGGCTACCTACCACTGACATGACAGTGATCACTGCTCCCAATCACAGGGAGCAGTGATCTGTCATGTCACTAGGCAGAATGGGGAAATGCCTTGCTTACAGAGGCATCTCCCCATTCTTCCACTCTGTGACACAATCGCGGGCCCCCCTGTAGACCGAGTTTGCGGGACCTGCGCGCACGCGCCCACAATGCAATTAAAGGGGGACGTACCTGTACGCCCATTTGCCCAGCCGTGCCGATGTACATCATCATGCACTGGTCGGCATGTGGTTAAAGAATTATACTTGCCTAGGTGAATGCTGCATCTGTCCCCTGCCGGCTACAACACTGAGAACGGAGCGATCAAACACCGCCGTTTGCTCGGTTCTCACAGCTCCCTGAGTAGGAGCTGTAGCGCTGGGCTGTGGAGGGGGTGGAAGTGACTCGCTGTGCCGTACTTCTTCTTTAAGTTCTGGCCTCAGATGCTGGTCATGCTCACTGACTAGGTGAATGCGGCTGCCGCTAAACGTCTGCGGTCACATGGCAGTGCCAATCATGGGGGAGCTTCATGCTGGTAGCCATCTTGGTAGAGCCTAAGCTGTCTATCCCCGCACCCGACTCAGTCTGCTGGAGCAGTTGCAGGAAGTAATGCAATTTGATCCTGGTGACTCCACATTGGACTGGTGTCATGAGTTCTGCTAGGATCTCCCTTCTTTGCAGCAGTCGCATCTTTGGATGGTAGCTTTCTGTGCCCCGCCTTTATTCAGGTGGATAATGCACTTATATTGTGGTGACTTATCAAGGGGTGCATTAGCCTTTAATGATCCAAATGTTACTCCCTGACCCTGTTTTGAACATGTGGGGCTCTATGATCACACATTCCTATGGACACTCTTTCTGCAGTCCTGGAGATCTTTGTCTTCTGTGTGAAAGTAGCATTTTAAAGGCAGAGCTATGAAAAAATGCCCCCCCATATTTCCTCCTCTGATAAATATGATATATAAAGGCCAAGGCTGCTGCAGGACTTGCACTGCCTGCAGTCAAAGCGGATACTAGCCCTACCATTTCAGGTAGTGGGGAAAAATGGATTATCCCCTTAATGTGTTGACTGTTCCTCTTGAAAGCCATAAGCCAACACTTTCCACCAAAGGTTTTTCCCCTATCCTGCCTATTTTGATACGTTTTTATATATAGGAAATGGTAACGTTCAAAACACATTTCATGGTCCCAAAATGGTTCTTAGTTCGTTACCTTTTTAACCTCTTCAGCCCCGGAAGGATTTACCCACTTCCTGACCAGAGCATTTTTTGCAATTCGGCTCTGTGTTGCTTTAGCTGACAATTGCACAGTTGTGCGATGTTGTACCCAAACAAAATTTACTTTTTTTTTTTTTTTTTTTTTTTTCCTCCCCCACAAATAGTTTTCGTTTGGTATTTGATCACATCTGTGGTTTTTATTTTTTTGCGCTATAAACAAAAAACCAACAATTTTGAAGAAAACATTTTTTTTTACTTTTGGCTATAAAAAATATCCCCCAAAAATATATAAAAAAATAAACATTTCTTCCACAGTTTAGGCTGATAAGTATTCTACATATTTTTGGTAAAAAAAAATTGCAATAAGTGTATATTGATTGGTTTGCGCAAACGTTGTAGCATCTACAACATAGAGGGATAGATTTATGGCATTTTTATTATTCATTTTTTTTTTTCTTCTAGTAATGTCGGCGATCTGCGACATTACGACGGACAGATCGGACACTTTTGACACTATTTTGGGACCATTTATACAGCGATCAGAGCTACAAATAGCCACTGATTACTGTATAAATGACACTGGCAGGGAAGGGTTTAAACACTAGGGGGCGATCAAGGGGTTAAGTGTTCCCTGGATGTGTTCTAACTGTGGGGGGGGATGGGCTCACTACAACATGATAGCGATCACTGCTCCTGATGACAGGGAACAGTAGATCCCTGTCATGTCACAAGGCAGAACAGGGAAATGCCTTGTTTACATAGGCTTCTCCCCGTTCTGCCTCTCCTTGCCACAATCGCGGGCTGTCGGTGAACATTTTGTGGGACCTGCACGCACGCTCTGCAAAAAATTCAAAGGGACGTAGAAGATATGCCCTTTTGCCTGCCTGTGCCATTCAGCTGACGTAAATCAGTGTGCGGCGTTTGGCAAGCGGTTAAGGAGGCCCTTCTTAAAAAAAAATGGACCACACCCCCCCCCCCCCCCCTGTAATCCAGCAATTGCCAGACTGAACATATAGTTGCTACTATGATTTCTGTAAAAGACCTGGCTGATATTTGAATAGTATTCACTACAGTGTAAACTTTGGTGCTTAAAATCACTACTTAGAGCTTAATCTCAGTTGGATTAGCATGTGTGACATCACAGGTCTCACTTTATGGCCATTTCTGCCTGGAGCCCTTATATGGTACTCTGGTATTTTCCTCCTGCCCTTTTGCCAGCGGGAGTTGCTACAAGATGGTCTAAACTAGTAGTTCTCAACGCCTGTCCTCAGGACCCACTCACAAGCCAGATTTTAAGTATTACCTTGGGCAGATGCAGACTAGAATACGGCAATCACTGAGCAGCAAATGATATCACCTGTGATGTATTTCAGTTATCTTGCAAACCTGGCCTGTTAGGCTCGGTTCACACTGGGGCGACTTGTCAGGCGACCTAGTCGCCTGACAAGTCGCCTCCCGTTCTGTGCTATGGAACCGTTCTAATTGGAGCGACGCAAGTCGCTCCGACTTAGAAAAAGGTTCCTGTATTACTTTGGGGGCGACTTGGGGCGACTTGCATAGACTTCTATGCAGAAGTCGTCTCGCAAGTCGCCCCGGCAGTCGTTTGCAGGTCGCCTCGCTGAGGCGACCTGCAAGTCGTGCCGCCCATGTGTGAACCGAGCCTTAGTGGGTTCTGAGGACAGGAGAACCACTGCTCTACACCCACCTTGCTGCATACTCCTGAACATGCTTAAAGTATATTTTGCATCCTACTCTGCGTACCCCATAGGGAAATACCCTTACACGTAAATATGGTGGCGAGGAGGCGAAAGAAAGCTATTGCAAAACCTCCAGGCGAACAATCACACTACTGAAGGCCTGGACCATGCCCCTTGCATGGGAGCAGGAGCCAGCTCTGTTCTCTGCATCTAAATCTAGCTCTATTTCAGGCAGGTAACAAACAGCCTACCTGACAAAAGCAGGATTTTCTGCATCTGTCACAATTCCTTGAACAATTCATGGCTTTAAGACAGCCATGCATGCACAGAGCTCAAAAATACTATGCCTCCCGAAGTGAAGTTTACTGAGCTGTCCCAAATTTATGAACCGCACCAATTTTTTTTTTTCCTGACAAAAATAATGAAATCGGATAGAGCCACATTTTTTACTGATGCGTCAAGAAGTATGTAAAATGGTGCAGATAGTATTTAATCTATAAATATAAAGTTACTGCTTTTAGCAATGTGTTTACATTATAGGAAAAGTTAAAAAATTTCTATATTTCCATTAAAGGATAGCTAAGGCCCCTTTCACACTAGTTATGCGACTTTGCAGTCCCAGGTCGTACCCCATGATTTCTAAGTCCCTGTACTACTTTGGTCCGACTTTGTGTTTACAAAAAAACAAAAACAAAACAAGTCATACTTACGTCCTCTGTGCAGTTGGTTTTGCACAGAGTGGCCCCGATCCTCTTCTGGGGTACCTCAGCGGCACTCCTGGCTCCTCTTCTCGAGTGCCCTGTTGGAAAGCCACACTCCCTCGGGACGCCTGTGCAGGCACACTCCCGTGTCCTGCTGCTGCTTCTATTGATACAGACTGCAGGCCTCGGCCCCGGCTCCCGAAACATTGGATTTGATTGACAGCAGCGGGAGCTAATGGCTGCGCTGTTATCAATCTATCCAATCAGGACCCGAGACACCGGCTGGAGCTGGTGTGCTCGTCCCCATCGCTGGAAGGACCATGTTCAGGTAAGTAAAAGGAGGGCTCTGGGGGGCTGCTGCGGCACAGGAGGTTTTTCTCGTTAATGCATAAGATGCATTAAGGTGAAAAACCACAAGGATTTACAACCCCTTTTAAGGTCAGGATAATATAACCCAGCAGCTTTGTTACCTGCATCCTGATGGGAAGAATTCCCTTCAATTTCAGTCCCATAGACAACTAGCCACCACCACAGTTGAGAGAAAAACCCATGTAGCCACCAGGATCAATAGAATAGAAGTCCCCTCAATTTCTGTTCTGAATTTTGTGGAATGGTAAACAAGGCAAGTGGAGGGTGAATATCCCCTGCTGGAGCACAAACACATCATTAAGAACTGACCCAGCAGTTACCAAAGAGACAGTTAGGCCGGGTTCACACTGATGCTACACGACAGTCATACGACTGTCATCCTACTTTGCTCTGGGACATCGGTCCTACATCCATCCTACTTGAATGAACAGGATACTATTTTGAACCGACTTTGTGATAGTACAACTTGTCCTTTGACCAATCAAAACAATCCCAGTGTGACATAAATTCCTTTTACTGCTGCTGTAATTACCATGTTGGATGTCACAAGTCGGATGGTTAGGATGAGGATCCCTACTTCAGTGATATTTAATGGGCTGAAGTAGGACCAAAGTCGGACTAAAGTAGTGCAGGAACCATTTTCAAAGTCAGACCAACTTGTGTCGGACCAGTTAAGACTGCTCTCATAGGGAAACATTGATTTTCACACGTCATGCGACATGAGCTCCCAATGTCGGAGCGTTCGTCGTACTGGTGTGAACCCAGCCTAATGCTAATGCATTGTTCAAATAACAATTCGTTAAAGGAGCTTGCAGCAATTTTCAGTTAAACAGGCGTCCCTATGTGAGCGACCATTTAGGCCTGGAGCGGCTGGAACTATTACCAATATTTTTAGACGTCAAACTGTTTTCACTGGGACAGGTGTCCCCATGTGAAGGCTGAAGGCTTCTCCTCACCACCTGTGCCAGTAAAAAGTGTCTGCAACAGACCACCTTCCGCAGAGTGAATACACTAAGGCAGGCAGGCGGGCAGGCAGGCGGGCAGGCAGGCGGGGGGGGGGTCAGCAACCAGTAGAACGCAGTCTAGCCTTGCTGACCCAGCAAGCACAGAGCATCAAACCGAATACAATGCAGAGGGACTACTTGTAAAGTTGGAGCTGGTAGTAGTGAGCAGGAGTCGCATAAGTCGATGCCTCCTCTGTAGTGCTCCTATCCCATGCGGAGTGATACCAACTACACTCCACCTCATATCCCGGCTAGCGGTCTCCAAAGTTGTACCAGCAGCAAGAAAGTAGAGATCTTCAGGTCAGTGTGAAGCAATGCACTGGGAATAATAGTATAGGGCTGCTTTCACAATGAAGTGCTGCAGTTTATCCACACTGTGGGTTCAGTGCAGTATATCTGCAGATTTCTTGCGGGTTTGGTGCATTTTCTGAACGCAGGAGTTTTGATGCGCTTTCAGAAAGTGCACCACACCTGCAGGATATAATAGAAGTCTATGGCAAACCACAGCTAACCCAGGAAAGTTGCAGATGCACTGCTCTGCACGCACAGCGCAGGTAAACCACAGCACATTAGTGTGAAAGTAGCCTTATAGGAGGCTCAGAACAGTAATGCCGCGTACACACGGTCGGACTTTTCGACCGGACTTGTCCGATGGACCAAATCCGAAGGACAATCCGATCGCGTGTGGGCTTCACCGGACCTTCAGCGGACTTTTCCAGTCACAAATTTGACGGAATTTAGATTTGGAACATGCTTCAAATCTTTACGTCGTAACTCCGCCGGACCCAGAAATCCGCTCGTCTGTATGCTAGTCCGACATACAAAAACCGACGCTAGGGCAGCTATTGGCTACTGGCTATCAACTTCCTTATTTTAGTCCGGTGTGCATCATCACGTACGAATCCGTCGGACTTTGGTGTGATCGTGTGTAGGCAAGTACGGTCGTTAGAAAGTCTGTTGAAAGTCCGCCAAAAGTCCGTTGAAAGTCTGTCGGACGGGCTGTCGGACTTTTGTAGCTGAAAAGTCCGACCGTGTGTACACGGCATTAGAGTTCATTTAGATTTGCAGTTTGGGAGGTGGTAAAACCCCATAGTTAAGATGTGTTTTTTTCACCCCTGCCCCAACCGCACACCTTCAGCTGCAGTGCCCAGGAGTGTACACATGTCACAGCCGCAGCAAGAGTTATACACCCTGTCATGATTGGGGAATGTAGCACCTGCCAAGCATGACCCATTCAAGTGAATGAGGCCGCTCTGCAATTGCCCTGCAACCTTGTGCAGTACAGGAAACAAGGGGTTAAAGCAGGCAGTGTTGTTTTCTCACCACCAGCTTTAATCCCCTGGACTCCCCAGAAGCATGCAATTGGCAGGTGGTAGCACCAAAACCAACATGGGGCTTAATTCCTGCTGTGGCATCTGTACACCTTTGACTGCTGTCTCAGCAGCTAAAGGGGGTAGGGATTGAGGGGCAGTAAAATCGTGACTTGATTGGGTGTTACCGCCTCTCTGAGACCCGGTTCACACGGGGGCGACTTGTCAGGCGACCTAGTCGCCTGACAAGTCGCCTCCCGTTCTGTACAATGGAACTGTTCTAATCCATCGCTCCGACTTAGAAAAAGGTTCCTGTACTACTTTGGGGGTGACTTGCATAGACTTCTATACAGAAGTCGTTTTGCAAGTCGCTGTGGCAGTCATGTGCAGGTCGCCTCGGTGAGGCGACCTGCAAGTCGTGCCGCCCCTAGTGTGAACCGAGCCTAACTTTACATGTGGACGAGCACTAAGGGTGCCGCTGCTGAATGCAACTAAGGGCTCATTCACAAGTGCAACAGGCACTGCCGCTCCCCTGAAAAGTGATCTGAGTGCGTTTGACAGGTGATGAGGAGGCGATGTTGCCTCCTCACCCCCTGATTTAAACCCATGATTGCTATGCAATTGTGACACAGTAGTACGGCAATTAGAGGTTTAAATAAGGTGTGAGGAGGCGACACTGCCTGGTGATCTTTGACTTCTCCCATGTTGTTCATATATCCACCTCTTTAAGGTTGCCTACCCCTGCACTAAGGTAAGGGGGGGTTACTGATAGAAGGGGGAACCTTTATATCAGTGCCCTTCCTTACCCAACTGTATGCCCTCCCCCCCCCTCAACCTAGCCTGGCGGTGATGTCACTGTGCAGGGCTCAGTCAGTCTTTCCGGGATCCAGCTTGGCAGCTCTGGTTTCATCCTATATTCTCCTCTCCACAGTCCACACACACATCCCAGTGGCATTTCCGCTCCTGCCTCCACTCCAGAAGACTGCAGACATGATACAGGAGCTGGTTAGAGGCTGCGGACAAGGTAAAGGAGATGGTTAGAGGCTGAGGACATGGTAGAGGAAATGGTTAGAGGCTACGGACATAATTCGGGTAAAATCAGTCACCACTGCCTGCGCTGTGCCTGGCTGTCTGGCATGCCACTGACAATCCTCTGCCCTAAGAGGTTCCTGGTGCCATCAGGAGGCTCTCCCGCCTCCCCATCTAGTCCACCTGTGTCCTGGCTGTTGTGGAGATGATTCATAAAAAGGTGCCGATGATCTCACCGGCTGCACTGTTTGTACCCAGGGCCAAGGATCCTCTACCACTGGCCTCCGTGATAATTCCTTGCCTTCCCTCCAGTTTGAATTCCCCCTCATCTGTTTAACCACCTCCAGCCCAGGCCTTTTCTGGCACTTTTTGTTCACATGTAATAATCAGTATTATTTTTGCAAGAAAATTACTTAGAACCCCCAAACATTATATGTTTTTTAAAGCAGAGGGCCTAAAGAATAAACAGGTGGGTTTTCAGTTTTTTTTTATGTCACAAGGTATCACACGGTATTTGTGCAGCAGTTTCTCAAACACAATTTTTTTGTGGAAAAAATTAACTTTTTAAAATTTTTAATGCAAAAAAACAATGCATAACCCATTTTTTTTCTAAAATATAAAAGATGATGTTATGCCAAGTAAATAAATACCAAACATGTTACACCTAAATTTTGTAAATGCTTGTGCAAAAGCAACAAACAACATAAATTTTACTACCCATAGACGATGCTTTAAAAGCCTTTGTTCTGGCACTAGAATTGCTGCCCATGATCTGACGTTCATGGTGATACCTCCCATGCGTGGGACGATTGCTGTGTGAGTGCGAGGACCAACACACACATTCGCCTTTGCGTGGGAGGACAGCGGCACTTTAAAAAAACTTTTTGCTGTCACAAGGAATGTAGACATCTTTAAGGAGAGATCTGGGGACTATAAGACTCCGAACCCTCCTCTGCACATGGTGATGGTTACTATCACGTACAGCCGATCAAAACCGATCCTCGCTTTGCTTGTCTGTCCAGCCATCCGGTGGACGCGCCGGCTGTGCGCTTGGGCCTCCCAGGGCGACGAGAGGGGGGGGAAAACCCATTCCTCTGCTTATAATAGCGATCGAGCGATTAGTTAGCTGCTTCAATTGCTATTACAAGAAAGCCCACTGCTGACTCTGAAAAAAAAACTATGCCAGGGTGATGCCTGCAGTTGCAGGCATCATCCCAGTATAACCACCAATAGTTGGGAAGTGGTTAAAAAGAGAGAGCAAGAGAGGAAAACAGTGAACTTTATTACACCCAACTGGCCCAGAAGAACCTGGAAAACAGACCTACTCAGACGTCTAGCAGATGACCCCTGCCCTGTTTCCAACAAGCGAGATCTGCTATCTCTGGCCCATCTGTTCCATCCTGCTTCTCACTCTCTGACTTTAATGGCATGGCATTTGCACTACAGTCCATTTAACATGGTTTCCTATGGAACAAGTTCTGTAGTGCAATTCTGCAAACTGCAAAAAAGCACTAAAAATGCATAGGTGTGAATCGGACCTTAGATGACCTTTCCTGCAAAGTAGCCTTTTTGGTTGCTGTTATGTCTGTCAAATGTGTCTGATCTGGCAGCTCTCTCCTGTAAGGAGCCATTTCTCATACATCACGCAGACAAGATTGTCTTACGCCGAAGACCATCCTTTCTTCCCAAGTTTGTATCTGTTTTCCTGTCTTAGTGAAAATATTATCCTCCTATCCTTATGTCCTGCTCCAATGCATCCGAAGGAAATCTCTTTTCGTTGTCTGGATATAGTCTGAGCCATTAGTCCACCTAAAAGCTTTAGCTTCTATCATACAGACGGATTCCTTATTCCTCGTTTCGTCAGCACCTTACAAGGGACACCTTGCTTCCAAGTCAACCATAAGAGATTGATAAGAAATCTGATCGCCAGAGCTTATACTCTCAAGGACAAATCTTCTCCTGCGCTTTTACGTACCCATTCCACCAGATTGGTTGGACTCTCCTCCCACCTGGTATTTCAGCACCAGGTCTCTGTAGCCCAGTTGTGTAAGGCTGCCTGGCCCTCTGTTCATACTTTTTGAAAGTTCTACCAGGTGCAGATGCAGCCTTCAGCCACAAAATTCTAGCAGAGGCCCCCTGAAGTTGGGTCTGTCGAGCCTTGTTGTTAGGCGTGTTGCAACAGCTATGTTTATCAAGTTGTTATCCAGCCTTCTCATTCATTGCTTGTGGATGTCCTAGGGTCTTTGAATGCTTTACCTGTGTCCTGTACTGTAAGATTAAGATAAGATAATTTTAACTTACGACATCCTCCCAGGATCACCCCACAGGCCACAGTGCGGCGCGATCTGTCCACCGGACACTGCGGATGGCTAATCAGTGTACCGGCTCGCTGCTGGTACAATGTGATCGTTGTGACCAATCACAGCAGATCACATGACAATTATACACAATGGATGACTTCCATTCATGCCATTCATTGTGTACTTGTGTTGATATCTGTGATTGGTCACAGTGATAACATGGTACAGACAGGGCCAATCACAGCCCATCTGTACCATGTGATTAGCTGTGGCTAATCACAATAGTACACACTGAATAAATGTATTTCATTCAGAAAAAATGGTTGCCTATAACCACTATCACTGCTATGAGCGATTATAGTGTATTAAAAACAAAAAATACTGATCACCTCCCCAGAGTTATACAGTATTTCTATGGTAATACTGTATTATTCTACTCGCATTATGTGAACAAAATATAATAAAAATGAAAAAAATATTTAAAAAAAAAATTATAAAATTTGTATTTAATTTTTTTTTTTACATATTGTTACCAGTCAGTGTCCCTGATCACTGCCACACCAATTGTATGATATTGCTGTACTGCTCTGGTGACAGTATCATCTTAAAAAAAAGCGCAAAAAAAACAAACATTTTTTGTAGTTTCCTAATTTTCCAAAAAAAGTTGGCAAAAAATTACAACTTCAAAAAACTCACCATGGCTCTTACTAAATAAATTGGACTGTCTAATTTCCAAAAAGGGGTAATTTGGGGGGAATTTGAACTGTCCTGGTGTTTTCAGGCCTCAAGAATTTAGATAGGCCATCTGTACATCAGGATTGATCAATTTTCATATATATATATATCTATATATCTATATATCTATATAGATATATAGATATATAGATATATATATATATATATATATATATATATCTATATAGATAGATATATACTGTATATATATATATATATATATATATATATATATATATATATACAGTATATATCTATCTATATAGAGATATATATATATATATATCAATCATAGTCTATGGACTCCATAACTTTCCTACAGACTAAATAATATAGACTGATTTAGGTTATTTTCACCAAAGAAATGTAGCAGAATACATATTGGCCTAAATTTATGAAGAAAGATTATTTATTTGCAAAATGTTTGAAAATTTCGGTCTTGTTTTGTTTATTTAGCAAAAAAAATAAAAAACCCAGTGGTAATTAAATATCACCAAAAGAAAGCTCTATTTGTGCAAAAAAAAAAAAAAATAATAAAAATGTCATATGGGTACAGTGCTGCATGACTGCGCAATTGTCATTCAAATGTGACAGCGCAGAACATTGGCCTGGGTAGGAAGAGGGTGAAAGTGTCCAGTATTGAAGTAGTTAAGAATACTTAAGCAATGCATGTTTGAAAAAAAATATATATATATAGCCAGGTACATAAAAAAAAATTAAATAAGATATAGCCAGGCAAATTGAGCAAACTTGCCTTCCTCCTGCTGCCCTCAGAGATCCTCAGCCAGTTTAAAGAAAGCTTAACCAGCATCTCAGACAAATCTTCATACTGTGCCAATCATATGCATATCGGAAAGGATACCCTCCCTTGCACAACAACAAAACTGAACGTAGAGAGCACGACTCCCACTTATATCTTGTAAGTGTTTTTAATCTTGTGCAATAAATTATACTGTTTTAACTACACTTAGAGAGGCGCCTCCCCCCCCTTGTTTCTTTTACAAAACTGAACGTGGGCTGCCCTGCCCTTAGGATTTCCTTCTGTTGAACTGTAAAGCTGACAGCTGTCGCTGTTTCTAGGAAGTATCTGGACATAATAAAATTATTTTATTGCTGCCAGCTCCTCTAATCAGCTAGGTAAGAGAGGCGACATAAGGCTTTTAATCCTTTTTTTTTTTTTTTTTTTTAATCAAGATGTGCTATTGGTGTTTGATACATTTTCCTGACTTTTAATTAGTCTGGACTAGTCATAGTCAATATTTTCAATGTGTTAATAACAAAGTCCGAAATAATATCTTCTGTAAGTCTCCGTCTTTTCTCAGCTCCGTCTGTGTTAATAAAGTCTTGTTTCATAGCTCAGAATAGTTTCACTCTGTCGGTTTTCTGAGTATCAGAAGCCCCGCACGCATGGCATTATTGATCCGCAAGATTACTCCATTTCACTGGTATTGATCACGTAATTGCTTGATCTCAGATCTAATTTAGACGCTGCGTTCCTTCTCTATTGCTTTTTACCTTTTCTGTTTCGCTGCTCCAGCATCGTGACCAATTCAGTAATAAATGGGGGGAAAAAATGCTGCCCAGTCTCTTTGGAATCATAAGCTTTATTAATTGCAAAGTTCAAGACTTTGATATCTTAAGAAATTGGCTTTCCTTTCCCATTTTGTTAAAGAAGTGCTCTGCAAAGCAATATTTATACTTAAAGTGGTGACGGAGCCACTTTATGACCTGCAGTTCTTTCTGTGTATATATTATTGAACACGTCACCATTTTTCTAGGTAAATATATTTCTAAAGGTGCTATTGACATAAACTTTTCATCACATGTCAGTAACAACCCGTGTAATCCATACATACAAAGAAACCAAAACAAATACGTTCAGAAATTAAGTTATGTGTAATAAAATGGAATGGAATGGAAACAGGAAACAAGTATTGAACACATGAAGAAAAGGAGGTGCAAAAAGGTATGGAAAGCCAAGACACCAGCTGAAATCTATCAGTAATTAGAAAGAAATCCTGCCCCTTGTCAGTGCAAATTAATATAAGCTGGTTCAGTCTCAACTGATGGCCTATAAAAAGGTGTCTCAATACCAATGTGTCACACAAGAAACATCTTATGATAGGTAAAACAAAGCGCTCTCTCAAGAGCTTTGCAACCTTATTGTTGCAAAACATACTGATGGCATTGGTTAAAGAAGGATTTCTAAACTTCTGAATCTTTCAGTGAGCACTGTTGGGGCCATAATCGGGAAATGAAAAGAACATAATTTGACCATAAACTGACCATGACCAGGTGCTCCTTGCAAGATTTATGACAGAGGAGTGAAAAGAATTATCAGAAGAGTTGAGGACCACTTGTGGAGAGCTTCGGAAATAACTGGAATTAGCAGGCACAATTTGTTTCAAAGAAAACAATAAGTAATGCACTCAACCGCCATGGCCTGTATGCACACTCACCATGCAAGACTCCATTGCTAAAGAAAAAGCATGCTGAAGCTTGTTTAAAGTTTGCTGCATAACATTTGGACAAGCCTCTGAAATATTGGGAGAATATAGTCTGGTCAAATGAGACCAAAATTGAACTCTTTAGGTGCCATAATAGACACCATGTTTGGAGGTCAAATGGCACTGCACATCACCCCAAAGACACTCCTAACAGTGAAATTTGGAGGTGGGAACAACATGGTATGGGACTCTTTTTCAGCATGTGGTACTGGCAAACTTTATATCATTGAAGGAAGGATGAATAGAAAAATGTACCAAGACATTCTTGATAAAAAATATTCTGCCATCTACCAGGATGATGAAGATGAAACAAGGGTGGACATTTCAGCAAGACAATGATCCCAAACACAAGGTCAAGGAAACTCTCAATTGGTTTCAAAGAAAGAAAATAAAGCTGCTAAAATGGCCCAGCCAAACACCTGACATGAATCAAATAAAAACTCTAAGCAAAGAACTAAAGATCAGGGTTCTTTGAAGAGGCCCATGGAACCTTTAAGATTTGAAGACTGCGTGGAAGAATGGGCCAAAATCACACCTGAGCAATGCATGCGACTAGTTTCTCCATACAGGAGGTGTCATGAAGCTTTTGTACGAAGTATTATATAAATTTCAGTTAGCGCGTTTCTCCTAAACTTTCAGATAGACTGTCTCAAATCTATATCTTACATCGGGCATATCTCGCCCCGCTGAGAGTAGCTAGATTTTAGAGTGGGCAGTCTACCAACTGCCTATTTGGTCATCAGGAATTGGGTAGGTTCTTTCATCTAATTTGGGCATGCCCGTTGTTACAAGCATTTTGGAAGCAGATTGTAGATTTTCTACATGACACTATGGGATCCCCACTCACCTTGGATCCAAAACAATGCCTGTTGGGAATATTCCCTGACTCTGAAATTGATAAATTCACAAAGATCATTTTAGATGAAATGCTATTCTACGCCAGGACAATAATTGCTAGACAATGGATGAGAACACAAACTCCAAGTTTTACTGACTGGAAGGTGAATAATACCCTTCCCTAAAAAAATTCTTCTATATAAACAGGGGGTGCCCAACCAAATACAATAAAATTTGGGATTGTTGGCTACAAGATTCAGAAACATTTACATGAACACCACGTCGGTCCCCCAGAAGAGTTCCTCATTGACTGTAGTTAAACCATGTTTTCATCACCATGCGGGAATCATCATTTGTGCCCTGATGGACATATCTCTGTTTGTATTGCGGTTAAACCTGGATTTTACCATGTATCTGAGATATAACTTTATTTTTCACGTGTGATAGATGTATTGCCTTGAAAACATGCATGGATCTATTGTATATGTCAATTGTTTAATAAAAACCTCTTGTTAACAGAAAAAGAAAAAATTCTGTTAGCGTGTTCATTACTTTTTCCCTTTGTCATTCCATTTAATTACACATAACTTAATTTCTGAACTTATTTGTTTTAGTCTCTTTGTATGTATGGATTGCATGGGTTCTTACCGACATGAGGTGAAAACTTCATGTCAGTAGCACCTTTAGAAATATATTTACCTAGAAAAATGGTGACGTGTTCAAATTCCCCAACTTCCCTGGCCTTCTGTGTACCTGCAAACCCCCCTCTCACTAACCCCCCCCCCTTTACTGCTAAGCATCTAACTTCCCTGGCCTGCTGTGTACCTGCAAACCTCCCTCTTTCTAACCCCCCACCAAGCTGTTGAACACCTGCAGTATTCCCCCCAGGCTGCTGAGTGATTCCACCCACACTGTTAAGCACCTGTAATCTGCTTCCCAGACTGCTGAACACCTGCATCTTTCCTTCCCACCAGCAGACTGATGAGCACCCACAATCCCCCCCTGGACTATTGAGCACCCACAATTCCCCTTCCCCCCTGTGAAGCTCCAGCCACATCACGTACACCTCGTCCAATCATTACTTTAAAAAAAATAGAAGGTGTTCTGCGAATGTTGGCACTGTTGAGCGAGCCATCCCTTGTGGTCAGTATGCATTAGGGCAGCCACATGGAACAGGACCACAGGACCTGATATATTAGCATGAAAGCAATGATCCTAGGACTATAATTCATAAATAACGCTAAACAGATAACCCGTAAACTCTGAATTTCATGAAACATTCACTGCAGGTGAAAATTCTTAGAGCAGCAACCAAACTTGCGAACAGACTTCCAAGCCTTACGCTTTGCAAAATTAACAAAAAGGTGGTAACAAATCCGGAGCCCATAGTAGAAAGCTTCAAAACACCACTACCATGTAAATATCTACTTTTATAGGGCTTCCATGGAAGTTCAAATAGGTATTTATAAGAGAAAACATTTATCTGACTCTTATGCAGCGTTTAACAAGAATATTTTATTACAAAAAATTCGAAAGACAAAAAACACATAATGGTATACCTATTAAAGCCCACATAACTCCCAAAATTATCTTTAAAAATACATAGATACATCCTAAAATATGAATCAAAATATCAAAAAACTTGTAGCCAACATATAATGTATGAATGGTAAGGATGTAGTACTTATGTAACAGTACTGGTGGTACTCTCTCAAAATGGCAACAGTTCCTTAAAGGGCTCTGTGAGTGAAATTATTAATCGTAGAGTAAAAAGGAAAACTGTAGGATAGCAGATGCTAGGTCATCCACTTTTTCCATGGAAATTATATGTCACCCTGGTTGCATTCCTGGGAGGGCTCAGTGAAGACTTCTTATATTGCTAGAATTCTAACACATCAGGTGGGGCAGTCTCTGAGGAAGTTGGGTCACCAACGAAATCGGTTAGAACTCAGGCTTCTTCTCCGTTATGATAGAGTGGTGGTGCTTTCCATATCCCTGTTTGATTAATGGACTTTTACCTTTAAATCTGGTATGAAGACTTTACTTTTTGAATTGATGCTTTAGTTGATTGGATTATCATGTATCTGCCTCTACTTTGGTCACCTACTCAATGGGCACCTAAGTATCTGGGGCGACATCTAAGACATGCATCTAAGGTCTCGTGGTCCCTGTAGAAGCCTGTGTGAGACATCAGTGTATTACCAATGCCAGTTAAAGTTCACCTGGAGACTTGATGCACCAACTATAATCAAATGTAGTTACCAGAAGAACAAGGTGTGCTATATGTCTACATCCACATAAGGTTTACAATACAAGCAAAGACAAGGGTAGCTGTGGATTTTATGTAGACATAGAAAAATCGACAACACTGGCATAAAATTAAGAAATGCATTACATTCATGATTTAAATTAAACAAGCAGAAAGTACGGCAAATCATAAAATATGTCTATTTTCGGTTCAAATCGGATGAAAAAGAAACTCCCCATGCAAACTGAACACGCTTTGAACATTCTTCTTCAGGAGTACATGTGAATGGAATCAAAATGCTGCAACTCGCACCCCACTATAGGCCCCATGCTCCATGTATGCTCTTTGGCCTGCCTGAATCCGGAGCTTTCCTCCAGTCCATCGCCATTATCTCCCATCCTGGGGAACCCTAGCTTCCTTCCGGGCACATAGCCTGGTCCGTTTCGTGGTCTTCTTGAGAGGTTGCATCCAAGCGTATCATTTTTTGAGCTCTGATGCTTCGCCCTCGGTCTCCACATTGACACAGTCGGGTGGACGGTTCGGATTAAATCTCTGGCAAGCACTGCAATTGCTCCATTTTCTCAGAACCTTAGGACCCCAGCGAACTTTTGACGTCGGCTGACAATGTTTGAATCTTACTGCGAGGATAATGACCCTCTTCCCCGTTCCCTCTATAAAATGTACGAGCTATTGATCTCCCCCTCTGAGGTTTATATTATGCCAGGCCTGAGCAAATGGGAGAGGGATCTCAATAGAACCTTTACACCTGCTCGGCGCCAGAGAACCATACACCTTGCCCTGAAATCCTCCATTTGCACACGTGTGCAAGAAACTAATTACAAAATATTAACACGCTGGTACCTTACTTTGTCAGTTCTGTGTAAATACTCTCCTGCGGCTTCGGATGGTTGCTAGAGATGCCATGAGGAACAGGGGACCTTGCTAAAACATCTGCTGGACTTGTCCAAGACTTAAACAGTACTGGTTGGAGGTACAAAAGATCTCCCGACAATTTACAGATTTCCTGATACCGGAGGATCGCGCCTTTTTCTTGATCCACTGCTCGCAAATCCCTCTTAAGACATACAAGATGTCAGTACTTCTTCACTTGATTAATGCCGCCAAGGCCTGCATTACCTTGTGTTGGAGAGACCCCCAACCCCTCTCTATTGCTATGTGGCTTAACAAAGTTAGGAACATTAATGCTCTGGAATATCTGGTTCTTACCACCCAAAACAGGCGAGAGCAATATACTAAGACATGGTCTTATTGGAACATGTACGTATATTCAGACGAAGGTAACACACTAATGGGGGGCTATTCTGGAGATGGAGATTGAGGTCTTTCTGCCCTTCTTGCTAATATATGTACAACCCATTACAATACGCCAAACAGCACAGAGACAAGCCTCAAACCTTCTGGCACAAAGTCATCTGGAGTGATGAGACCAAAATTGAGCTTTTTGGCCACAACCATAAACGCTTCATTTGGAGAGGAGTCAACAAGGCCTATGATGAAAGGTACACCATTCCTACTGTGAAACACGGAGGTGGATCGCTGATTTTTTGGGAATGTGTGAGCTACAAAGGCACAGGGAATTTGGTCAAAATTGAGGGCAAGATGAACGTAGTTTGAGGAACATTTGCATTCATCAGCCAAGAAGCTGCGCATGGGACGTACTTGGACATTCCAACATGACAATGATCCAAAACACAAGGCCAAGTCGACCTGTCATTGGCTACAGCAGAATAAAGTGAAGGTTCTGGAGTGGCCATCTCAGTCTCCTGACCTCAATATCATTAAGCCACTCTGGGGAGATCTCAAACGTGCAGTTCATGCAAGACAGCCCAAGAATTTACAGGAACTGGAAGCTTTTTGCCAAGAGGAACGGGCAGCTTTACCATCTGAGAAGATAAAGAGCCCCATCAACAAATACCACAAAAGACTTCAAGCTGTCATTGATGTTAAAGGGGGCAATACACGGTATTAAGAACTGGGGTATGTAAACTTTTGATCAGGGTCATTTGGGTAGTTTCTGTTGTGATTATGATTTGAAAAAGGGTAAACACAGTTGATTGATAAAAAAATAGAAAAGTTTTTGTGTTATCATTCATATTCTCTGAAAAATGGCCAAGAAATCATGAATTCTGCCAGGGTATGTAACCTTATGAGCACAACTGTATGTGAAATGTACCTGCGGTTTTAGGTGCGCTCCCATCAAATTCTATCAGACTGTGTATTTTCATGAAAGTGCATCAAAGTCCTGCATGCATTTTGTGAGATTTACACTCCTGATCCCTGTAACTGTATGTGACGTGATCTTTACCCCGTTATCTGTGTTTTACGCACTCCTGACCCTGCATATACAATCACGCTGCAGCCAAACCACAGCACACCAGTGTGAACTCGCTCTTACTCCGGTCTGGTAAAAGTGTTTTCGTGGGAAGTGAGTGGGAGGGAATCTGTACTGGGGAGATTTTGATTTCGGGAGAGAGTTTTTTTTTTGTTCTTTGTCTACTGACCTGTGTATTATGCTTTCCTGATCCCTGTGACTGTATGTTACACAATCCTTACCCTGGTCTTTGTGTCTTACATAATCCTTTCCCGGCACTCTGTGCATTGCGCACCCTTTGAGAACGACAGAGTGACGAAACGCGTTGAGGCGTAACCAAAGGTGACGTAATCATGCACAGTACACCTGGAAGTGATGTCATTGTACATCTGGGATCAAGCTGGAAGAGATTGGTAGCCAGGAGTATGTATGAACAAGATGCTGGAACACATTATACTTGATACTACGTTATTTTTTTAATACGTGATATATCCTTGGTGCAAGGCATAGCACTGTTGAATGTGAGTAGGATTATAAAGTTTTTCCATTTTAATAAAAGTTAATGATTTTACACTATGGCGAATCTCCCTTGTCTTCCATATGTGTCACTTGTGATTGTATCCCAATTTTAATGAGAGGAGTGGTGGATGTCCCAGAGCTGCTGCGGATGGTGGATCCTCTGTCTAAAACAGGCGCTATATGACTTACCTGTAGTGAGTTGTCATGTATAGTTGGTGAGTTCTCTTGTGTGTCAGTGGTCGATCACAACAGCGCTTTTTGAAGATTTTTTGCACAGCACAACAGAACTTTATGGCATTGTGGAAATTATTATAAATATATAAGAGATTGTTTTATTGCATGGGCACTTTATTTAGCGATGTTTAGTTGTATGTATGATATTTATTGATTTAATTGATTCACATGGTACAGGGAAAGGTAAACCGATCACGCTGTATAATAATATAGAGTGTTTTGTGCATTGTGCACCCTTGACTTCTGCACTCTGTGCAATATGCTCTCCTGAACTCTGTGCATTACACACTCCAGACCCTTGCGCTCGGTGTAATATGACCTTCTGACCCCTGCGTTCTGTGCAATATGCACTTCTGACCTCTGCGCTCTGTGCAATATGCACTTCTGACCCCTGTGCACTGTGCAATATGCACTCCAGACCCCAGCGCGCTGTACAATATGCAATCAAGACCCCTGTGCTATATGCACTCCAGACCCCTGTGCTCTGTGCTATATGCACTCCAGACCCATGCTTTCTGTGCAATATGCACTCCAGACCCCTGCACTCTGTGCGATATGCACTTCTGACCCCTGCGCTCTGTGCAATATGCACTCCAAACCCCTGTGCTCTATGCAATATGCACTCCAGACCCATGCTTTCTGTGCAATATGCACTCCAGACCCCTGCACTCTGTGCGATATGCAATTCTGACACCTACGCTCTGTGAGATATGCACTCCAGACCCTTGCCCTCTGTACAATATGCACTCCAGACCCCTGCGCTCTGTACAATACGCACTCCAGACCCCTGCGCTCTGTGTCTTATGCACTTCTGACCCCTGTGCAATATACTCTCCAGACCCCTTAGTTCTGTGCAATATGCACTCCAGGCCCCTGTGTTCTGTTCAATATGCACTCCAGACCCCTGTGCTCTGTACAATATGCACTCCAGACCCCTGTGCTCTGTACAATATGCACTCCAGACCCCTGTGCTCTGTACAATATGCACTCCAGACCCCTGTGCTCTGTATAATATGCACTCCAGACCCCTGCACTCTGTGTCTTACGCACTTCAGACCCCTGTGCTCTGTGCAATATACTCTCCAGACCCCTGAGTTCTGTACAATATGCACTCCAGACCCCTGCACTCTGTACAATATGCACTCCAGACCCCTGCGCGCTGTACAATATGTACTCCAGACCCCTTCACTCTATATAATATGCACTCCAGACCCCTGCCCTCTGTACAATATGTACTCCAGACCCCTGCACCCTGTATAATATTCAATCCAGACCCCTGCGGTCTGTACAATGTGCACTCCAGACCCCTGCGCTCTGTACAATATGCACTCCAGACCCCTGCGCTTTGTACAATATGCACTCCAGACCCCTGCGCTCTGTACAATATGCACTCTAGACCCCTGCACACTGTATCTTACGCACTTCTGACCCCTGTGCTCTGTGCAATATACTCTCCAGACCCCTGAGTTCTGTACAATATGCACTCCAGACCCCATGCGCTCTGTACAATATGCACTCCAGACCCCTGATTTCTGTATAATATGCACTCCTGACCCCTGCGCTCTGTACAATATGCACTCCTGACCCCTGCGCTCTGTACAATATGCACTCCTGACCCCTGCGCTCTGTACAATATGCACTCCTGACCCCTGCGCTCTGTACAATATGCACTCCAGACCCCTGATTTCTGTACAATATGCACTCCTGACCCCTGTGCTCTGAACAATATGCACTCCTGACCCCTGCACTCTGTACAATATGCACTCCTGACCCCTGCACTCTGTACAATATGCACTCCTGCGCTCTGTACAATATGCACTCCAGATCCCATGCGCTCTGTACAATATGCACTCCAGACCCCGGATTTCTGTACAATATGCACTCCTGACCCCTGTGCTCTGTACAATATGCACTCCTGACCCCTGCGCTCTGTACAATATGCACTCCAGACCCCTGATTTCTGTACAATATGCACTCCTGACCCCTGTGCTCTGTACAATATGCACTCCTGACCCCTGCGCTTTGTACAATATGCACTCCTGACACCTGCACTCTGTACAATATGCACTCCAGAACACTGCACTCTGTATAATATGCACTCCAGACCACTGCACACTGTGTCTTACGCACTTCTGACCCCTGTGCAATATACTCTCCAGACCCCTGAGTTCTGTACAATATGCACTCAAATTTAAAGCTCCTCCCACTGTTAGCACAATATTGGTGAAAGTCACATTCACGGCTTTATAACTATGCCCCTATGTTTTGGTCCGATGATTAGATACAGATATAAAGGTGTGTTGTTCCAGGCTGGTCTGCTCTCACATACCTTTGTAGAAGACATCAGAATCTCTGACTCATAGCTTTTCCATTTATACAGATGAAAGGTAATAGGTCAGGGATGCAGAACGGCTCGGCAATCTTTTAGAGTCTAATGTGTTTGTCAAACGGCTGATTCACCGGGTTGCTTAGTAATTCCCCAAATCCACAGGCAATGCCCTGTCTGAATCACCGGGGTGTGACCCCACGTGCTCCTGGCTGCCCTGTCCATCCCGCTCCACCAGCCGTAATACTAATATGCCAGCATTTCCCTGTCTGTATGATGTAACTAATTCATACACAAAGCTTTGTGAATAATCTTTGTTCTGTGCCCATTTCCTAATAGTAGTTCTATTATTAAATTGATGATTGATTGAATAGCCTAACCTTTTATGTTACTTAATGCCAGCAGGTAATCAGCCTATTTATAGAAAAAAATCGGAATTCTTTCATAATACTTCTGTTAACATGACCTTTGTCTTAAGGTAGTATTAAACCCAACAGCAAACATTTATTATATTGCAGCTTACCAATTCTTAGATGTGATGGCTGCATTCGTTTTCTTTTTTTTTAGGCTTTCTTTTTTCTATTTTCATCTGGTGATCTGCCAAGTAAGTCTGTTGTTTTTTAACCACTTAAGGACCAAGCCTCTTTTTGAGATTTGTTGTTTACAAGTTAAAAACATTTTTTTTGCTAGAAAATTACTTAGAACCCACAAACATTATACATTTTTTTGCTAACGCCCTAGAGAATAAAATGGCAGTCGTTGCAATACTTTCTTACACACCGTATTTGCACAGCGGTCTTACAAGCGCACTTTTTTTGGAAATACACTTTTTTGAATTAAAAAATAAGACAACAGTAAAGTTCGCCCATTTTTTTTTTTTTTATACTGTGAAACATGTCATGCTTCAAAATTGTGCCCGCTCATGGAATGGTGACAAACTTTTACCCTTAAAAATCTCCATAGTCAATGTTTAAAAAATTCTACAGGTTGCATGTTTTGCATTACAGAGGAGATCTAGGGCTAGAATTATTGCTCTCGCTCTACTAATCGTGGCAATACCTCACATGTGTGGTTTGAACACCGTTTTCATATGCGGGCGCTACTCACGTATGCGTTTGCTTCTCCACGCGAGCTCGGCGGGATGGGGCGCGTTTAAAATTTTTGTTTTTTTCTTACTTATTTTACCTTTTATTTTTATTTTTTATGTAAACATCCCTTGTAATAGAAAAAAAACATGACAGGACCTCTTAAATATGAGATCTTGGGTCAAAAAGACCTCAGATCTCATATTTACACTAAAATGCAATAATATGTAAAAACGTCACTTCCGCCCTGCAATGGTATGGAGACAGGTGGGGGCCATCTTCCCCTCACTCATCTCCATGCCACTGACGTGAGAGGATCCGATCGCCTCTTGCTGCTGCTGACGGCACTGGATCGCCGCCAATAAAAGTGATCTTGCAGCGAATCCGCCGCAGACACCACTTTTATCGGAAAGCGGACCGCCGGCCGGGGGTTATGGCAGCTAGCTGCTGCCATAACCGCTATATTCCTCTTCAAAGTTAGGACGTATATCGGCGTGCAGTGGTTGATAAGTGGTTAAAAGAACAAGTTCTTTCAGTTACAGAGATGGGACAACCCATTTAACAATGGCAGGGGTGCTTATAATGATCAGTTTTTTTTATTTATGTAAAACCTTTATCCCAAAACAGTTAAAATCTGTTTGCTGTTAATGCTTATAAAGTATTAGCTTGAGTGTAGCTTCAATTTGTCAGTGTATATAAATCTGCTAATACATCTAATACTCTAGGCTGACTGTTGCTGCTGTCATAAGGTGCCCCCTGTGCGCCTTCATCCAGAGTGGGGGCGCTCTAATACAAGAGGTGTGTTACTGGGCAGATCACCAGGTGAAAACAGAAAAAAGAAAAGAAAACAAATGCAGCCACCACATCTAATGATTGTTCAGCTGTAATATATTACGTTTTTGTTTTTGGGTTTAATATCACTTTAACCACTAGGTGATTTCAATATGTAATACATTGCGGTTTGCAAGTGGTCTACCGGGATTATGGCTGAAGATAACAGCCATAACCCTGGTATTGTTTTTACAGCCGGCAGCTGGCTTTCCCATGAAAGTGGTCCGAGTGGCTCATGAGCCTCTGGAACACTTTCAAAAGCGCCGGGAGGGCATGTGTCCCCCCACCGCCCCCAACCCCCACTCGCCAGTGTTTCTCTGGCTTTCTGCTTCAACCGGTTCGCCCGAGAAACGATCTGACGGTGCCGCTCGCTGGCCACACAGGCGATCAAAGAGTAGATCCACTTTGATCACCTCTGGCCTTGGAGGACTGGAGAGACGTCAGGACTTCACTTCCAGTCCAGGCTGAAAGTAAACAAGTGGTTTCTTTTAACCGCTTAAGGTCTGCCCAGAGCAGTTTTATTGCTACAGGGCGGCACCTGTGTGCCAGATCATGTATATATGCGCTATCCATAGGCGTGCGCACAGGGCGTGCCAGGCGTGCCCGAGCACACCCTAATCACCCTGTGCTGCGAAGATTTCCCCTGCTGCTTGGCTGCAGAGAAAGGGACTGGGGAATCTCTGTCCTCAGTCCCTTTCTCTGTCTCAAAAGTGAGATATCAGGGGTCTGTTTAGACCCCTGATATTTCACCAAATTCCCCTAATGGGCTCCTAAACAATTGTAAAAAACAATAATAATTATTGTAAAAAATAATTTTAAAAAATTCAATTGTAAAAAAGTAATAATAAAAAAATAATAAAAATACAGACACCAATCTCTGCCCTACTGACATCGCCCATTGTTCTACCTACACTGTCCATTGCCCTACTGCTATATATATATATATATATATATATATATACACACACGCGCGCATGTGTTTGAACTTTGGGGTGCACACCCTAATACAGTAGGCTGCACACACCTATTATAACGCTATCCGACACTTCTGACAGCTTGCTTCCGCTGTGATTACACACAGTGGAAGCTGATCAGCGGTAGCACGGTACCCGATGTCCGCCGTCACCCAACGATCATTAGGCAGAGAGCCAGAACTGCAATCCCCATATGTAAACAAAGCAGATTCCCGTTCTGACAGGAGGGAAGGGATGAAGTTTGTGTCTCTGCAAATCAGGGAATAAATTCCATCTCTTCCCCTAATAAAAGCACATCCCACAGTATAGTAAAACAGGAGTTAGGCACACAGTTAACCCTTTGATTGCCCCTGATGTTAACCCCTTCCCAGCCAGTGTCATTAGTACAGTGACAGTACATATTTTTTAGAACTGATCACTATATTAGTGTCACTGGTCCCCAAAATGTGTCATAGTGTCAGAATGTCCGCTGCAATATCACAGTACCGCTGATCGCCGCCATTAGTAGTAAAAAAAAACAAGTATTCCATAGTTTGTAGACGTTATAACTTTTGCGCAAACCAATCAATATACACTTATTGAGAGTTTTTTTTTTTATTTTACCAAAAATATGTAGCAGAATATTTTATAAATTTATGAAGAAATTAGATTTTTTACTTTTTTTTTTTATTGGATATGTTTTATAGCAGAAAGTAAAAAATATAGTCTTTTTTCAAAATTGTCGGCCTTTTTTTGTTCAAACAATAGAAACCACAAAGATGATTAAATATCACCAAAAGAAAGCTCTATTTGTGGGGAAAAAATGACATAAATTTTATTTGGGTACAGCGTCGCACGACAGAGCAATTGTCAGTTAAAGTAACGCAGTGCCGTATTGCAAAAAATGCCCTGGTCGTGAAGGGGGGTAAGTCTTTTGGAGGTCAAGTGGTTATCAAGAGATACTTTTTTTTTTGTTTACTTTTGCTTTTAAAGCTAAAGGAGAGATTTGGGGTCTTTCTGACCTGAGATCTCTCCATAAAGAGGACCTGTAATCCTTATTTCTATTACAAGGGATTTTTACATTCCTTGTAATAGGAATAAAAGTGATAAAAAAAACTAAAAATAAAAAATGAAATGGTCAGTTTAAAAATAAAAAGTAAAATAAATAAGAACATTTTTTTTTTAAAGTGCCTCCATCCCTTCGTGCTCGCGTGCAGAAGTGAATGCATACGTAAGTCGCGCTTGCATATGTAAACGGTATTAGCACCACACATGTGAGGTATCCCTGCGTATGCTAGAGTGAGAGCAATAATTCTAGCACCAGACCTCCTCTGTAACTCTTAACAGGTAACCTGCAAAGGTGTTTAAAGCTTCACCTATGGAGATTTTTAAGTACTATAGTTTGGGGCCATTCCACAAGTGTGCACAATTTTAAAGCATGACATGTTAGGTATTTATTTACTCGGCTTAACATCACATTTTACAAAAAATTGGAGTGAATATATATATATATATATATTTTTTTTTTATTAAAATGTATTTTGTCTAAAAAAAATTGCGTTTGCAAAACCACTGCACAAATACTATGTGAAATAAAAGAATGCAATGACCGCCATTTTATTCTCTAGGGTCTCTGCTAAAAAATATGTATAATGTTTGAGGGTTATAAGTAATTTTCTAGCAAAAAAATGTAAACAAAAAGTGCCAGGAAAAGCTTGGTCTTCAAGTGGTTAAAGTGAACCTTTCAGTAACTTTGCAAGTCTGAATGAATATAATCCTGATGTAATATACAGAAGCAGTATACTGTAGCTGTTTAAAGAGCCGTTCTCTCATTGTAAGCAGTCCTTGAGCTCAGTGCAAGTGCCTAAGAGATGATGTCTCCAGGCAGGGGAAAGTGATCAGAGATCACTGTGACTGTACATTGTAACTTTGCAGCAACTCACAAAGGTCATTAGGCAGCTGGAATAATATGTATACATACGCTGATCAAACATAACTTTATGACCACTCATTTAATATTGAGTATGGGCCCCTTTTGCTGAGAAGACATCCCTGACCCATAAGCCCTGACAAAACACACCCGGCCATCCACATGATGTAAATGAAAATGTGAGCCATCAGACCAGACCACCTTCTTCCATTGCTCTGTGGTCCAGTTCTGATGCTCAGGTGCCCATTGTAGGCACTTCTGGCTGTGGACATGGGTCAGGATGGGCATGCTCACCGTTCTGTGGCCCCATACACAACAAACTGCAATGCCCATTTTACCCCCTTTCAACACATCAGCTTCACGGACAACATGTTTACTTGCTGCCTAATGTATCCCACAGACTTGGATGTCATTGTAACAAGATAATAAATTTTATTCACTTAACCTCTCAGTGGTCATAAAGTTATAGCTGATCAGTGTATATACCAGAACCAAGGGCATAGCTATAGAAAACTATGCAACTGCTGTAGGACCAGAAAGACACTGGGCAGAGAGCTGCCTGGCTACACAATGAATTATACAGGTACCAACAAGTGATTGGGCAACGTTGAGGACCATAGACACAGTGGTCGGCCAAGGAAACTTAATGCAACAGATGAAAGACATATCATGCTTGCAATGTTACTATAGTATTAAGTATAGAACGTTAAGGAAAGGTGTAACCACAGGGAGGGTACTGTAGGCACACCATGGGTATATCACATGCCACGTCCTGATAACTGTTAAGGAGTAATAATAAAAAGTGTTGTGACTTTTTAGGCACATAGGAACACATAAGGATAAAATCAAATTATCTTTATTACAATCTTATTAAAACACCTAAAATATCAATACTGATATCCTAAAATCAAAGCACCCTGACAAATGGAATCAGCGCAGTCCCCCCAAAAGTTACATTGGTCAATCAACAATATGGTACTGTATCAATAACCTATTGGAACATCATATGGGGTTTCCGCATTCCAGTAGACTTGTGGCTCAGCATGTTTCGTGATGATGGTCGCTTCCTCAGGAGCTGTTGAGGTGCATCAAATTGTAGTAAGAAATATACATTTATAAATATAGTAGTGGACTACAAACTATGTCATCCATCAACATATAATATACACTTCCATACTCTAAGTCTGTGTATGAACCATGTGCTGTGCTGGTTCCGCTATATAGACAACATTTTAGTAATTTGGACTGGCACAGAAGATACTTTAAATTAATTTATGGATAAGTCTATAATCATAACAGCTACAACTTAAAGGTCATGATGAATTTTCATTCTCATTCCATTGCTTTGTGGATCCCCATATATACAAGGATACAAATAACTGTTTAGTTACAAAGCTTTTTTTTTCGTAAAACCACAACATAGGCACTCATTCTTGCGAGCCTCATGCAACATCTTCACTTCCTGGCTATTCCAGTTTGCTGCTGTTGCAATCTGTAGCGGGTGTCATTGTAAACTTACCAAACACCCCAAACGTCGGTTGCGAGCACAGTGCATTTGTCCAGATGAGATCACATGGTATACAGAAGTACCATGCGAGCTGGTTGCAGTGAGCTTCCAAAAGTAGTGCATGCAAATCCACTGCACAAAACTGCATGTGAATCGTTGTTCACATTGATTCCTGGTATGAAATGGCCTTAAAAAAAGAAATTCTATTCAAGTATATATTCCTAACTCAAAAAAAAGTCCTTCTATTGCTTTCATCCTTTCAAAATCTTCTAATACACTTTTTTTATATACAACTTCCTTTTAGAGCTAAACAAAAGGCAAGTTTACTGTTCTTCAGACTTTAGGGGGGCCCGGACATTTGGGAGTAAAAATTGTCCTGGCATCAGTGGGAGTAAACCACATCTTTGGTGTCAGTGGGAGGAATAGCTCCCTGTCATTGGTGTCATTGGAAGGTATAGTGTCCCATTGTTGGTGTCAGTGGGAAGAACAGTGTCCCATCATTGGTGTCAGTGGAAGGTATAGTACCCCATCATTGGTGTCAGTGGAAGGTATAGTACCCCATCATTGTGTCAGTGGAAGGTATAGTGCCCCATCGTTGGTGTCAGTGGGAGTAATAGTGCCCCGTCATTGGTGTCAGTGGAAGGAATAGTGCCCCATCATTGGTGTCAGTGGAAGGAATCGTGCCCCATCGTTGCTGTCAGTGGGAAAAATAGTGCCCCGTCAGTGGGAAGAATAGTGCCCCATTGTTGGTGTCAGTGGAAGGAATAGTGCCCCATCATTGGTTTCAGTGGGAGAAATTGTGCCCGATTGTTCGTGGCAGTGAAAGGAATAGTGCCCCATCTTTGATGTCAGTGGGAGGAATTGTGATCCATTGTTGGTGTCAGTGGGAGAAAACGTGCCCCAAGGACCTGGATAAAGGCAAGCAAAGGGCCACATTCTGCCCCCGGGCCGCAGTTTGGAGATCACTGTTTTGTTCATTCTCCATGGTCCCACTGTAAGTAAGCAGCCACCCTCTTTTGTTTACACCCAAGATGGACTATAGACTTTGGGATTTGTAGTAGAGCAGTGCACCTGACCACAACTAATATACACAGAAATGAGGGGGAAAAGAACGTTACAGGGAGGCAGAAAAACACAGTAAAAAAATTTCATGAAAAGTCGTTTACGAATCCATTAAGTGGTGGATGTGTTTGTTTTATTTTTGGAGAGTAAGGATATCATTTAGTGTCACTTTGATGTCACCGCATGGGTGACAACAGCCCCGAGCCCTCCTCTGTATCAGCCCATCTCAGTACCTCCCCCTACTGGCTAACAAAAGAACTATCCCACCACAAGCTTCATTTCAGATGTCAACAGGCAGGTGACAACCCAAACACAGATTTCTGGTAATGGCACATCTGAAAAGTAACTTCACAATTTATCAAGAGTTTTTTTTTTTGTTTTTGTTTTCTTTTTTTTTTTATATTTTCCTGAAGCGTTTAGAAGGATCTTTACACATAAACGCATCAAATTTTTTAGTCACCTGATATTCACCAGTTAGTGATCCAGAAATCTTTTATGTCATAAGAGCAAGATAAGCATCTGGGATTAGCTATATGTTTTGAATACAAGCCATTACACACAATGCAGTGTGATCCATCTTCAGACACTTCCACATTCAGAACATCTGATTCCTAAAAAACACAGAGCTGCGGTTCGCAATAATACCAAGTGCAATATCCCTGAGGCCTAAGGTGAGTCTTTTCCTAACTTAGGGCTTTCCACAATACCAGTATATACAGTATGCATGCTAATTACGTATCCAAAAACACGAAGAACAGGCTTCCATGCTGACTTCTATGCAATAAACCCCAGGCCAAAAAAAGTAATAATAGTCTGACATTTGACATGACCGTAAACCAGCCAGCTCCTTCCTATCTACTCCTAGCTACGAGGGATATAGGTTATGAATGTGATAAATTCACTTAACTGTCAGTATGTAGGTGTGCAAACTCTTCAAGGAACAGTCCCCAACAAATCGATTAAAACCCGCTGCTCTTCACTTCTTTTTTAAAATAAAAAAAATCAATCAATTGTCATTTGTTTCAATATGTACTTTACTGAATTAACACATCCTGTGTGAAAGTTTAATTCAGAAGGTGCTCAGTGGGGTCTTACCGGAGGGAAAGAGCCTGAACTCATGTCATCAGTGTGGTGGTGGAAGGCGGGGCAGTGAAATAAAGACTGCAGAATCAGCTACAACTCAAAAAATAAATAAAATTAATTAAAATAATTAAAAATGCAGCATTCTCTACAACACTCACCTTGTTCCTAAAGCTTTCTTGCAGACTTAGGCCTTGTTCGCACGGGCGTACATCCAAGTGGGGACCATGTTTGCCCGCACAGGGATGCATAGGTGTTCCGTGCATCCCGGGGCAGACAGTCCCATTCATGTAAATTGTGACTTGGTAGCAGTGCAGTAGCTGCACAAATTTGACAGCCATGCAAATGCAGGTGCAGGGCCCCAAACACAGTCTGTGTGCTTTCGGGGCAGTGCATGTGCACAGCTGTCAAGTTGGGAGCAGCGGCTGTGTACCAACTGACATGAATGGGACTGCCTGAACTGTGCACAGGGATGCATGGAACACCTGTGCATCCACATACAGGCAAACATGGCCCACACGTGGGTGTTAGCTATAGTACACCTGTGTGAATCAGGCCTTACAGTTCTGTGGTCCAGTACTGGTCCTAATCTGGATTGAATAACACCTTTCAAGAGATTCTATGACTTTACCCTAAGTAGACAAAGTTACAGAGTCAATTTAACCACTTCTGAACCCTGGACAACCCTGGAAAAAAAATCAGCACGGATCCTAGGACATATCTACTATGCTTCCTGGCCACTCTTGTCAGCAACAGCTGGCTACTATTACTGGCAAATCCGGCTGTCAAAATGACAGCCAGAACCTGCTCTGTATCATGACACTTGCAGATAATGTCTGTAAGTGCAATTGTGAAATACATTGTAACAGAAATATTATTATATTGTATTTATATTTAATTATTCATATGCAAGACTGCTGATAGAAATCATGGGGCCCTGTACAACCTACCTGACAGGGGCCCCCACCTCTGAAAATATCAAATCATATTTTTGCTAAAATGCAACAGCTGCAATGCTATGCTTTGCAGTCATAGAAAAAAATTATACCCTGTCGAACAAGACCCATTCAAGTAAATAGTGGCACGGAAGAAATATCTGCGCCCCCACAGTGAATGATCGGTACCGATCGCTCACTGTGTTCATTCAGGATGGTGTGTTTGTTCAGGATGGTGAGCCCCCCCACTCACCATCCTGAAATAACCCCCCTGAGTGTCCTCAGCAGCTTCCGGCAGAGGAAGAGTGAAACCGGCAGCACTGTGGAAAAAGGGGGCACACAGGGGTCCCAGAGAGCAAGGAGTGCAGATACTAGAACTTATCCCCCTGCAGCGCAGCTGGAGGGAGAAAAGAAAAGTAGAAGCCGACAACGCTGCACAAGAGTCACAAGTGTCAGCAATAAGGCAGTACTGTTTGTCCTCCTGCTGAGCAGGTCCCCGGGCCCCCCTTTTGAATCGATGAGTCCTGGGCCCAGTACAGGAGGGCTGGCTGTACTGCGTTATCAGCGGCCCTGTTCATATGTATACCAACGGGATGCCATTTGATCTGCATTAGGGACGAGCCAAACTGCCCAAGGTTCAGTTTGAGCGGGATTTGTTCAAATTTCTAAGTTCAGATGCCAACCCCCCAAAAAATTATAGAGAGTCAAATTAAAAATAGCATAGGGGGAGTGGGCACTGTCCTGGGGAATATGTACTAATGCCACAAAATAAAAAAATGCATTCCAATCATCAGAGAGCAGTGATTTCTAAAAAGGAAAAAGTGTTTTAAATTCTGTGCCTTTACCCTACAAGGTGACAGAATCTTTTTGACCACTTCTGGACCTATAAAACATCATCCAGGTTCCTAAGCTATTGATGGCAAATTCAGGCTGTCAGAATGACAGCCAATTGGTGAAGTTTGACAACTGGCAATGCCATTATGCAGCCAATAAGCTCTTCACATCTGCCTGTTTTCAGATTAGGATCCCCTTTTAGATGATTTCACCACAGTCTATAAAGGAACTCCAACAATCTTAGCCAAAGCCTCAATGAAGGGGGTCCTTGAAATACTCTGGCTACTGCATTTATACTGCCTGTCATTATACTGTCAAGAGTAAAGACATATGAACTTTTGAGCTAAACATTTGGTGCTCTATTCCTTCTGTTCACCCAAAATGACAGCCAAGACCTGCTCTGAATCATAACTTTTGAAAATATAATTTAGAAATACATTGTAACAACATTGTTTTCTTGTATTTCCTTTGTATCATTCATATGTAGATAAAAGGATTGACATTTGTTCTGCATATGGCATCAGTTAAAGCAACCTGAAAATGTTGTCCTTGTTTGTCCTGAAATATATGATGTATGCATTGCTTTTTTAACTTTAACTATACCAAAATTATTGGCAAATCAAAAATCGGTGATTGTAAAATTTTCTCTAATCTGTCTAAGGTATACAGGTGCAAGAGCTGAACTGGAAAATACCTGTAGAACGATAAATTAATTCAACAAACATGAAAAACAGGGTTTCATGTTGACTCCTGTACAGTCAGCCCCAGGCAAGAGGTAACATTTTTCAGCTGACTTTACAGCTCCGAGCTGTATTCAATCTAGAACAGGAAAAAGGTATAAATGTAAAACAGCTAAGAAGACATTCTAAAGATTCCCCTGTACATCCTGGTACAGAAAGAAGGAACTTGATTTCATAAGATCAGCTATACTTCAATTTTTTGCCTGGTCTGGTAAAGGTCTACCGCATACCTGATGAAGACTGGAACATTGTGGAGGCTTCTCTTGCACCTCCTGCCAAATGCTTCTGAAGGTGGAGACAGGGAGTGTAAGGGCAAGAAGTGGCATGAGTGCCGTAGTAGCTGGCTGGTGATCCACTCTGTAGGTGGGTAGAGCTGGTATTCGCAGTCCTCAAAACAGGATGCAGGAGCAGCTTAGCACCAGAGCAGGAGACGAAAGCAGTACAAAGTCAGCAGGTAGGACAATCCAGTAAACAGGCCAGGGTCAGAATAGTTAGGTAACAGAGGAAGAGCAGAAACTAAATCCAGAAGCAAGCCAGGTCATACACGGGTAAGCAGGTACAGTGGATCAGGTCTCGGGAACACAGGAACAAGCTGAAGACTAGGGATGAGCCTGATGTTCGAGTCAAACGTAAGTTCCACTCAAACGTTGGGTGTTTGCCTGTTCGCCAAACAGCGAACATTATGCGGTGTTCGTGGCAAATTCAAAAGCTGCGGAACACCGTTAAAGTCTATGGGACACTAAGATGAAAAAACAAAAATGCTCATTGTAAAGGCTTATATACAAGTTATTGTCATAAAAAGTGTATGGGGTCCTGCCCCAGGGGACATGTATCAATGCAAAAAAACTGCTGTTTTTTTTCAAGAGCAGTGATTTTAATAATGCTTAAAATTAAACAATAAAAATGAAATATTCCTTTTTATATCCTGCCTGGGGGGTGTCCTTAGTATGCCTGTAAAGTAGTGCATTTTCCCCGTGTTTAGAACAATACCACAGCAAAATGACATTTCTAAAGGAAAAAAGGTAATTCAAAACTGCTCACGGCTGTAATGAATTGTCGGATCAATTGAAAATCATCGAAAAAAATGGCATGGTCCCCCCCCCAGCCCATTACCAGGTCTGGTATGAATATTAAGGGTAACCCCGCACCAAAATTTTTAAAAAATGCTTAGGGGTCCCCCCAAAATCCATACCAGGCCCTTCAGGTCTGTTATGGATTTCAAGGGGAACCCTGTGCCAAAACTAAAAACAAAATGGCATTTGGGTCCCCCCAAAATTCATACCAGACCCTTATCTGAGCAAGCAACCTGGCAGGCCACAGGAAAAGAGGGGGGCGATGAGAGAGCAGCCCCCCCTCCTGAACCAGACCAGATGCCCTCAACATGGGGAGGATGCTTTGGGGTCCCCCCAAAACACCTTGTCCCCATGTTGATGGAGACAAGGGCCTCGTCCCCACAACCCTTGCCCGGTGGTTGTGGTGGTCTGATCGAAATCTGGATACCCCCTTAACAAGGGGACCCCCAGATCCCGGCCCCCCCATGTGAATGGGTATCGGGTACATTGTATCCCTAAACATTCACCAAAAAAAGTGTCAAAAATAGTAAAAATGACAGTAGACAGTTTGGGACAAATCCTTTATTAAAAAATAAAAAAATAAAAATGTCCCGCAATGTAAATCCATCGTCCATCACGCTGCCCGACGAACTGAAAAAAAACAAAAAACGCAACAACTCCGCCTCCATGGGATGCTCCTGCCGACTAAAGCCTCTTCGCGATGACAGCTGTTATATAGAGGGCGAGGTCACATGGTGACGTAAACGTTTTTTTTTTCGGTTCGTCGGGCGGCGTGATGAACAATGGATTTACATCTCGGGACATTTTTATTTTTTTATTTTTTAATAAAGGATTTGTCCCAAACTGTCTACAGTCATTTTTATTACTTTTACCCGATACCCGGTACCCGATACCCATTCACATGGGGGGGAGCTGGGATCTGGGGGTCCCCTTGTTAAAGGGGTCTTCCAGATTCTGATAACCCCGCCCGCAGACCCCAAAACCACTGGGCAAGGGTTGTGGGGACGAGGCCCTTGTCCCCATCAACATGGGGACAAGTTGTTTTGGGGGGACCCCAAAGCATCCTTTCCATGTTGAGGGCATGTGGCCTGGTACGGTTCAGGAGGGGGGCCGCTCTCTCCCCCCCTTTTCCCTTGGCCTGCCAGGTTGCGTGCTTGGATAAGGGTCTGGTATGGATTTTGGGGGGACCCCTACGGCATTTTTTTTTAATTTTGACACAGGGTTCCTCTTAAAATTCATACCAGACATAACTGGTGTTGAAATAGCAGGCACACCCCATAAGATATCACTGTTCGCAGACGATATCCTTTTAACCCTGACAAACCCTAGAATCACCCTACCTAACCTGTTCTCTCTGCTAGACTCCTTTGCCTCCCTCTCTGGCTTGTCAGTTAACCCCACCAAATCAAAAGCCATGTCAATCAATCTCCAACCCTTGGACTTGATAACCTTACAAAACACCTTCCTGTTCCAATGGCTGACCTCATTAACGTACCTGGGGATCCGGCTCACCCCAACCTACGCGGGACTCTATAAGGTGAACTTTCCTCCTATACTTAAGAAGCTGACGGACATGTTGTCCTCCTGGGCTCATCTCCCATTATCCTGGTTCGGTAGGATCGTGGCAATTCGCATGACATACCTGCCGAAACTACTTTACTTCTTTAGAGTCCTACCGATCCCGATTCCGCCGCATATCCTACGAATACATCAGCGTAAAATCCTGAAATTTGTGTGGGGTTCTACCCATCCCAGGATCAATAAGCAAATATTATATGCCCACAGAATCAATGGAGGACTCTCAGTCCCTAACCTACAAACCTACTATATAGCTGCCAAAATTGCCCCATTATCCCAACTCCATGCACAACACCAAATGCTGCTATGGGCCACCATAGACCTAGTAGACTTGCACCCAACACCCATCTCCTCGTTACCCTGGCTCCCCCCCACACATCGTCCTCTCGTGACGGGGCCATGTCTTTCCCATTGCCTTTGCATATGGGATTCGGTCAAGTATTCAGCCAGCCTGATTTCTCCTCATCTACCCTTACTTCAACTTTTTCAGTGCCCATTGTTCCCACCAGGCTGCGAAAATCCCCAGCAGTTCTCCTGGTGGAAGACAAATGGTTTCACAGACATCCACTCTTTTTTTACCCCCACTAGGATAATATCATTTGAGGCTCTACGCTCCTCTCATGATATCCCATTACTCGAACACTACAGCTACCTACAGATACGCCGTTTTCTCCAGGGGCTTATAAAATTTCGACCGACCCCTTATACTGACCCCTTTTGAGAACTTCTGCAGAGCAAGACTCCAAACCTCGGGTTTATTATCACTGATCTATTCCTCTATTATTACCTCTAAAAAACCACCGACACGGCCCTATCACCTTCAATGGGAATGGGAACTAGGAAAACAGCTAGATCCGGCGGACTGGCAGGTCATGACTTTATTATTATTATTTCTTTTTAGAAAATGCCTATAAGGTATTTTACAGGTGGTACTACACACCGGCTAGACTGGCCCGTTTCATTCCAGCCTACTCCCCCCTGTGTTTCCGAGGGTGCTCCCAGGAGGGCACAATGACGCACATCTGGTGGACCTGTCCGAGGGTACGCAGGTTATGGATCAGAGTTTACTCCATGCTGACCTCAAAAAAGATCCATACGAAGCACTTCTCTGCAACCCAATAGCAGAGCTGCTTCGCCCGGAGCGCCAGCTGGCTCTTCGTCTCTTTACTGCAACCAAACTAACGATAGCTAGTGCATGGAAGACACAGACACTAAGTTTTGAGGCAGTTAAAAATCGCATAGACGATATAATGGTTAATGAAAAGCTGACTGCTGTCCTTTCGGACGCTCATGATAAGTTCCTGAAGGTATGGAGCCCATGGGTTGAATATACTAAACCCACCAGATTTGATACCACCCTTCTTGAGATTTAATGCACTCTTGCTCCCCACCACGAGGACCCACCCCCCCCTTTTTTTTTTCTTTTTCTTCTCCTCTTCTCTCCTTCCCCCCTATTCTTTACTCCTCCTTTCTTGGCTAATCTCAACCCCTAGTTCTTCTTTAACCTTCCTCTCAATGCTTTTACTTCTTAGTTGCACTTAAGAATCCATCTGGCCACCGGGCATAGCCTCGGTTGAGATGGTTGAGATGGTTACATGGATAGATATTCAGGACTATTTACAGTTAGGCCCCTGTTAAGACAATCTTTTGAAGTATTTGTTAAAAATCGGACGCAGTCCTACGAACATTCGTGAAACCTTAGTATGTCCAATCACTTTCATGTTTCCAATGTACAACTGTTTTCAGCCTCTGTTATACTTTTATTGTTTTGTTTTTCTTTGATTTACTAGCACACTTATTTTACTTATAAGATGCTACATTTTATGTTATGTTTATTCATGAAGCATTCTCTACACTGTTAGACTGTGAAATTGCTATGACTATCAATAAAACCTTTTGTAAAAGAAAATTCATACCAGACCTGAAGGGCCTGGCATGGATTTTGGGCCCCCCCCCCACACACACACACACATTTTTTTTTTTTAAATTTGGCGCAGGGTTCCTCTTAATATTCATACCAGACCTAAAGGGCCTGGTAATGGACTGAGGGGGAACCCATAAAGTTTTTTTCAATTATTTTTATCTATTGCCGAGACCCGACAATTCATTACAGCCGCGATCAGTTTTAAATGATTTTTTTTTCCTTTAGAAATGTCATTTTGCTGTGGTATTGTTCTAAACATGGGAAAAATGCACTGCTTTACAGGCATACCAAGGAGACCCCTCCAGGCAAGATATTTAAAGGAATATTTAATTTTTATTGTTTCACTTTAAGCATTATTAAAATCACTGCTCCTGAAAAAACTTCAGTTTTTAAAACTTTTTTTTGCATTGATACATGTCCCCTGGAGCAGGACCCGGGTCCCCAAACACTTTTTTTTTTTGCAATAACTTTCCTAACTTGCCTTTAAAATGAGCACTTTTGATTTTTCATGTCCGTGTCCCATAGACTTTAACGGTGTTCGCTTGTTCGTACAAATTTGTTGCCTGTTCGCATGTTCTGGTGTGAACCGAACCGGGGGGTGTTTGGCTCATCCATACTGAAGACCATTCAGTAACTGCTCATAGTGATAGACCAGTTTAAATAGGCCACTAATTGCTGATTCATATGTGCACGTGCTCAAGTGAACATGTGCGCGCTTGCACTGAATTTGCATGTGATGAACTGGCGCAGTACATCTAACATTGCCCCTTTACTCGAAAAAATGAGCAAGCGATGTTAAGAATCCAGGCTACTGTACATAGTCATTTTTTTTTTTTTTTTGGTGCTCCGTGGTGCCATACTTTGTCAATCCCCAGTGAATAAAAAAGAGCATGAGGGTACAGAATGCGGGGACAAGGTCATCTAGAACCAAGGGTGAAGATGCCAACCAGAGCCCCCCCCCCCCCTCTTCCCTCCACAAAAAAAATCAAGCACTAATCTGCACCCTAAGCATATATTCTCCTTGCAAACCAAAATTCTCCCCTTCCAAAAAAATTCCCCCTCTACCCAGTGAAAATTCCCCCTCCCAGCACAAACTGCTGTCACTACTCCTGTCCGCTTGAAGTTGTAGGAACTCTCCAATCTGTGTCCCCCCACCTCACATGATACAGCAGCACCCAGAGCATCCGCCCCTGCTGCCCCCCCCCCCTTCTTGTCCCGGCCCTGCCTAAACCCCCCATAGCACAAGCCTGCTGACGGGGCAGAGCACTCTTGCCCCGCTCCTTGAGGACTTGCTAAAGTTGGTCCTCCAAGGAAGGGAGATCCCCAGTTTGGAAGAGAAAGAAGCCCTCCATCTCTGTGCAAAAAAGCAAATACACATGAAATATAAGTGCCCATGATAAATAATAGGGTTGCACCAATACCACATTTTTAAGACCGAGCACAAGTACCGATACTTTTTTTCAAGTACTCGCCGATACCGATACTTTTTTTAAATGCCATGTGACAGCGGCACATGTGTCAGAAGTTATTTTATTTTTATTGTATTTTTTGGTGAGATATCAGGGGTCTAAACAGAACATGTAAACAAGGCGATTCCCAGTTCTGCCAGATGACATGACAGAGATCTAGTGTTCCCAGTAATCAGGAACAGTGATCTCTGTCATGTTCCAGTAAGCCCATCCCTACTACAGTTAGAACACGCCCAGGGAACACAGTTAACCCCTTGATCGCCTCCTAGTGTTAACCCCCTTCCCTGCCAGTGTTATTTTTACATTGATCAGTGCATAATGTCACTGGTCCCCAAAAAGTGTCATTCATTTGGGGTCAGATTTGTCCGCTGCAATGTCGGCGTCCCGCTAAAAATCGCGATTTTCTTTACCAAAAAAATGTAGAAGAATATATATCAGCCTAAACTGATGAATACATATTTTTATACATATTTATACATATCGCAAAAAATGGCCTGGTCATTAACTACTTTCATGGTTTTGTATTATTTTTGAGCAGATAGATAGAGCTGAACTTTTTTCTTTGACATCTTCTTAAAGGCAAATTCCACTGAAAAAAAATTCTAATCCATGTTATACCTTTAAGTTATTATGCTCTGTCCTGACGATGCTGTGGACAGGCTGCATCCTGAGATCACAGCATTGTCCTTAATTGAGTTACTGAGAATGCGCCCTAAATCAAAAAAAGGGTTTCAAATAAAGGGGTTGTAGATGCAAGTAGGTGGTTTCTGCATAACTAGGGGCGGGGCCATCTGGAAAGTTGAGTGGTCTGCATCAGGGCCACCCAGAAAGTGGCCATGATCAAAGCGGGACCACCTGAAAAGTGGTAAGTGTGGACAGTAGGTGAGAGTGATCCTGTCCCACGGACTGGAATAAATATGTTGACTAGCATGGTATTTCAGCAAGTGCATTCGCATGACTCGCTTTAGTATCTACAAAGCCTAAGCAGGTAGGGATTTGCATGGAAATATATGATAATCCTTTCAATGTACACTGGCTGGCCACTTTATTAGGTACACCTGCTCAATTGCTTGGTAACACAAATGGCTAATCAGCCAATCACATGGCAGCAGCTCAATGCATTTAACCATCTAGACGTGATGAAGACAACTTGCTGAAGTTCAAACTGAGCATCAGAATGGGGAAGAAAAGGGATTTAAGTGACTTTGAACGTGGCATGGTTGTTGGTGCCAGACGGACTGGTCTGAGTATTTCAAAACTGCTGATCTACTGGGATTTTCATGCACAACCATCTTTACAGAGAATGGTCCGAAAAAGAGAAAATATCCAGTGAGCGGCTGTTGTGTGGATGAAAATGCCTTGTCAATGTCAGAGGTCAGAGGTGAATGGGTAGACTGGTTCGAGATGATAGAAAGGCAGCAGTAACTTAAATAACCACTCATTACAACCAAGGTATGCAGAAAACCATCTCTGAACGCACAAAACATCAAACCTTGAGGCAGATGGGCTACAGCAGCAGAAGACCACACCGGGTGCCACTCCTGTCAGCTAAGAACAGGAAACTGAGGCTACAATTCACACAGGCTCACCAATATTGGACAATAGAAGATTAGAAAAACATTGCCTTGTCTGATGAGTCTCGATTTCAATTGCGAAATTCAGATGGTAGGGTCAGAATTTGGCATAAACAACATGAAAGCATGGATCCATCCTGCCTTGTATTAACGGTTCAGGCTGGTGGTGTAATGGTGTGGGGGATATTTTTCTTGGCACACTTTGGGCATCTTAGTACCAATTGAGCATTGTTTAAATGCCATTGCCTACCTGAGTATTGTTGCTGACCATGTCCATCCCATTATGACTACAGTGTCCCCATCTTCTGATGGCTCCTTCCAGCAGGATAATGCACCATGTCACAAAGATCCAATCATCTCACCACTGGTTTCTTGAAAATGACAATGAGGTCACTGTACTCCATTGGCCTCCACAGTCACCAGATCTCATCCAATAGAGCACCTTTGGTATTTGGCGGAAGGGGAGATTCACATCATGGATGTGCAGCCGACAAATCTGCAGCAACTGCGTCATGCTATCATGTCAATATGGACCAAAATCTCTGAGGAATGTTTCCAACACCTTGCTGAATCTATGCTACAAAGAATTAAGGCAGTTCTGAAGGCAAAAGTGGGTCCAACCCGGTACTAGCAAGGTGTACCTAATAAAGTGGCTGGTGAGTGTACAGTATATAGATGGTGAATTTGTTTCAGTTTAAGGGACAGCAATAGGGGATTAGGAGGGATATGATCAACATGTTTAAATACATAAGTGTTCCATATAGTGAACTTGATGTTAAGTTCACAAGGGGGCACTCTTTACGTCTGAAGGAAAAGAAATTTCATCCCCAAATTTGGAAAGGCTTTTTCACAGTGGTGAATAGACTCCCTCCAGAGAAGGTTCTGGCCAGCTCAGTAGATTGTTTTAAGAAAGGCCTGGATTCTTTCCTAGATACACATTTTATAACTGGATACTAATATTTATAGGTAAAGTTGATCCAAGGAACAACTGATTGCCTCTTGGGGGATCAGGAAGGATTTTTTCCCTCGTTGGAGCAAATTGGATCATGCTTTATTGGGTTTTTTGCCTTCCCTTGGATCAACTTTGGGTATAGGATTGTATATATAGATTGCATTTTTTTCCCTTTTATCGGTTGAACTAAACGGTCTTTTCTCAACCAGACTAACTATGTAACTATATATAGCATTATTATTTATAGATATAACCTGTACATGAAACAGCTTTATATAAATATTAAAAACCTTGTTTGTGTGTGTAATTTGTAACGATATGCTGTATATGTATGGGGGCAGCCATATTTGCTCATTACATATACCGTACTTCCTGCTTGGCGGTGTAGCACAATGTTTGTGTCTTACTGGTATTTATTGCAAATATACTGGTGAGGGTCTGTTTGATAGAAAATAAAAGCTTCTCCACAGTAACCAATGGCATAAAATATTCATAAAGCTTCTAGCAGCCAGAGATCATGTGATCTTTGCCTAGGCTTTATGTAGTATGCAGGATTTCTGTAATTTGCTAGTCCTGAGGTGTGCTCTACCGACTCATGGACTATTTACCAACAGGTCCACTTTAGGTCGGGAAATGGCCTTAAAATTTTTAAAGGAAGTGAAGAATTAATGGTCTGCCACAGCACTGTCCTCATATAAGGTTTCTCAAGGTCTTTCATAAACATTGGCTAGCCTCCTATTTTTGATACACACTGCAGGGTGGGGGTCCATCACAGAACCCATGCCTAAATCTAACTGAAATAGGTTCATTACTCAATCCTTTTCTCTGAATTGTTATTGATCTGCCACTGTCACTTTTCATTGGCAATAATGGGATATGAAAAGCCATAGCAGACCTATCTCACTGCATGCCAATTTCTCTCTGGACGGCCTCATCTTTATTCCAGGGATGGTTTGTTTTGCCCGCCATTCCATACTGCTCACATTGCTTAATACCAATTACACCACAGTAATGGCTTCTAAGTGCAGCCACGTTGGAGTACAGATAAACAGAAACAACAGAACTGTTTGGAAGCACCCTTCTTATGGTGTTTGTTTCCTTGACGTGTTATAAAAAAATGTTCAACCAGAGTACCCGAGGCAGCACTAAAAGTACCCATAGACATGTGGGGTTGATTTACTAAAATGAGAGAGTACAAAATACAGCGCAGCTCTGCATAGAAACCAATCAGCTTCTAGTTATTTTTAATCAAGCTGAAGTTAGAAGCTGATTGGCTACCATGCACAGCTGCACCAGATTTTTCACTCTCTAATTTTAGTAAATCAACCCCATGGCGTCAAAAGATCTAACGGGGCAAAATTTTTCTGTACAATAATTCTGCACTTTTATTACATGTGCAGACTTCCTGGTGCATGATATATGTGGGTTCTACAAATATGATCAGCTAGGAAATTACATCCATCTTAGATTGTAAGCTCTAAGGAGCAGGGCCCTCTGATTCCTACTGTATTAAAGTGTATTGTATTTGTACTGTCTACCCTCAAGTTGTAAAGCGCTACGTAAACTGTATTACTATATAAATCCTGTATAGTAATAATAATAATCCATCTCATTTAATTTTGTCTTGAGGGTAAACAGGAAGATAAAGATACCCTAATTAAAATTGTGTTGTGCCCATGCAGGGGAAAACAACAGTTTAATTTACTTTCCACATTCCAGATTTGCACATACTAACCCTCTTTGTTTACTTGCAGCTCCATTTGACCATCAGTAATGAAGAGGTAAAAACCCTGGGTTGTGGCTTGGTACTTACAGAAGGCTGAGGCCTCCTTCCCCACACCCCATGTAACAACTGTTGGGTAGGAGCACAGAGGTACCTAGTGTTGTTTCCCAGTTTGACCACTAGGTGTTGCCATAGTTAGCCTTTAAAATAGGCTTAGGGACTCCTTTTAGCGAGGGTCACTGTAGTGTCCTAAGTAGCAGATAGAGGCCCTCAGATTAGTTGTGGGGTGTGACCACAGATAGTGAGGTTATGCCAGCCCTGCCCATGTCAGTGTGGAGTATCTTGGGAAGTAGGGCTTTGTATACTGTAATAGTCTGGTGGATGTCCACCCTGGATCATCATTGGAAGTGTCTACAGCAAGGCTGCAAGGATTGGTGCATCCCCTTAGGGGGGAGGAACATTGCAGGACTTTGGGGACTACACACATCACCTATACATGGGATGTAGAACTCTGGCTAAACCTCCTAAAAGGAACAGGCTCCTCATCTTGACTCTTTGGCTGTATTGCAGAGGAAGGTATGGAACAAACTGCCTGTGGGTGCTGGTAAGACTAGACTGTATTGGACAGGATCCCCTGTCCAAAATGCCCTAACAGGTCTAGGGGACCATCCTATATCCAAGCAGTAATAGATTAAAGCGTGCACATGCCCCCCCCCCCCCAATTTGGTTAGCTGCACATATGGAGGACATGCAGCCCAGCATGCATCTCTTATTGCACAGCACAAATCTAGGAGCCTAATGCCGTGTACACACGAGTGGACATCTCGTCCCCCTGAACCCCAAAGGACTTTTCGACGGAGTTCTGACAGAGTTGCGACGGAGTTCGAACGAAACGGACTTGCCTACACACGATCACACCAAAGTCCGACTAGCATACAGACGAACGGATTTTTCGATCGGACACGAGTCCGTTGGAAAGATTTGAAACATGTTCTATTTTTAGGTCCGTCGGAATTTTCGACAGAAAAGGTCCGATGAAGGTCCGATGAAGCCCACACACGATCGGAATGTCCGACGGAAGGATTCACCTTTTCTGCCAGACAGTCCGCCCATGTGTACGCGGCATGAGACGCAAATCACTAAGTGCCATCACTGTCATGAGAGAAAAGGGGAGAAAGTCACATGTCTCCCATATTTGGAAGTACCAGGCATATCTTTTCACTCCTGTTGGCCAAATTGAACAGTGGGAGGTATGTCCTGCTGGGACAGCCCAACTCCGGGCTAAGAAAAAAAGTTTTCCCATGCAGTGGGGCTGTGCCCGCACAGCACAGTTTAACTGCTCGTTTTGTCTAGGGGTGGGGAGAAAGCTTATACTCACTTGAACCTTCATTCCATTAGAAAACAGCACTCCCCCATGGTTCAGTGGTAGACTTTTTCTATGGAGCCTGCTCTGGACTTGATGATGTCAGGAATAGTCCACAACTCAAGACCACTGGAGAGCAGGGGTGCCGAACCAGTGTTTTGCTGGGAGAATTGGGTAAGCATATCTCCTTTCTCCCTTCCCCTAGACCAGTGGTCTCAAACTGTTGCGAAACTACAAGTCCCATGAGGCATTGCAAGGCTGACAGTTACAAGCATGACTCCCACAGGCAGAGGCATGATGGGACTTGTAGTTTCGCAACAGCTAGAGGCCACCAGTTTGAGACCCCAGCCCTAGACAATAACAAGCAGTTAACCTGTGCAGTACAGGCACAGCCCCACTGCATGGGTAAAAAAATTTTTTTTGCCCAGAGATGAGCTTCAAGTGACCTTGTTTTTTGCCCTGTATGGGTTCACATAAAGTCCCACCTTGATCCAAAAATTTATAATACAACATAACATTTTACTCTGACCTGTTGAAGTGAAATGGATTGTTCACCACATCCTTGATAAGGAGGCAAAATCCAATGTAAATCCATATTTTATTCAATGTTAAAATGTGCAGGAGATTATAGAGCAAGAACAGGATATAAAAAAGAAAAGAGTACCTCAACAATTGAAAAAATCCAGTAGAGGGTTTATTAAACATGATACAAAAGTAGGTAGCCAATGTTTTAAAGGGCCTCAAAACTTCTCCTTCCTCAGGGCTTTATGTAGCGATGGGTTCAAAGAAACAAAAATGTCAAGTAACTGGGATACCATATCACACGTGGAAAAGTGTCCCTGAGCTAGCCCAATATGGTTCCCTTTACCATTTCGCTCAGCGTATTAGGGCTAGCTTCTCTTCACAGTATGTTGAACATTACCAGCATAGATGCATGGGTCATACACAGGAGCCTCCTGAAAGGAGCCCAGTTGTGACCCCTCCTCCTACACCAGTAGATGATTAATCCCTCTTGTGTAAATTGACCATTATTCATTCTATCGGTTTGAGTGTAATGCCCTGTACACACGGTCGGACATTGATCGCACATTCCGACAACAAAATCCATTGTTTTTCTCCGACAGATGTTGGCTCAAACTTGTCTTGCATACACACGGTCGCACAAAGTTGTCGGAAAATCCGATCGTTCCAAACGCGGTGACGTAAAACATGTACGTCGGGACTATAAACGGGGCAATAGCCAATAGCTTTCGTCTCTTAATTTATTCTGAGCATGCGTGACACTTTGTCCATCTGATTTGTCTACACACAATCGGAATTTAAAGGATCTGATTTTGTTGTCGGAAAATTTTATAGCCTGCTTTCAAACTTTGTGTGTCGGAAATTCCGATGGAAAAAGTCAGATGGGGCCCACACACGGTCGGAATTTCCAACAACAAGCTCCGATCGCACATATTCTGTCGGAAAGTCCGACTGTGTGTACAGGGCATAAACGTATATTTGGTAATACTAGCTATATAAAGACCATTTAAAAATGTTTTCCAAATTAGAGATGAACATAACAGCGACTTCTCTGAGAGCCAGCAATTTGCAAACCATCTCCACAACAAGGGCCAAAGTATGCAGTGAATGTGTTTTTGTGTTTGGTCTCATCATCTCCACTATCAGGAAAGACAATGTCAGGAAGTAAAGATTTATTTGGACCTCTGACCTCAGATTGTTTAATCCTCACTGTACAGAGTGATTTGTTGTTGTTGACTGTTGGCTTTCATTGTCTTCTGAACCACAAAGTTTTTTTTCTGGTGTGAATATTTGAGCCTGCTGGAATGCCTGTAAAAAAAAAAAAATTTATGAGATATTCTTTAAAAGCAACCTTTCAGGATAGAAACGTTAATGCAGTCATTGCAGGTTCTGCAGTTGCCATCCCCAGTATAAATTCTTTAAAGGATCAGTTCACCCAAAAGTGATCATTCAGATTTTGATAGATGCTGGAGAGTTACAGCACCTACAGGGGTTGATTTACTAAAACTGGAGAGTGCAACATTTGGTGCAGCTGTGCATGGTAGCCAATCAGCTTCTAACGTCAGCTTGTTCAATTATGCTTTGACAAAAACCTGGAAGTTGATTGGTTTCTATACAGAGCTGCACCAGAGTTTTCATTCTTCAGTTTTGATAAATCAACCCCACAGTCTCTTATAGCTCTAGGTAGGGATACACTTGTCTAAACCTGGAAGTCAGCTGTAATTTCTGGGCCCATGAGCAGCAGGCAGGGGATTCTCCTGCCCGCAGCTGACATGCACAAACGGGTGATTGTGACACCATTGACATAATATGCCCACATGGTCAAATTTGGTCAATGTCATTGACCATATCGCCATGTGGCCACATTAGGTCAATGATGTAGTGAGAATCCTCATCCCTTTTTTTACTTCAGTTGCAGGGTGGGAAATCCCATGAATGACAGCTGACTTCCAAATTTGGGCCTATACTCATATGGCAAACACAACCCCATCCTTATCTCTGGGGACTCCATGGTTGAGACTTCTGGGTGCCTGGGCCTGTACTCCTGCTGTGATCATTAAGAAGGTCTTTATTACTGAGCATGCAGCAGGAGGATCCAGAACAATGGAAGATGGCAGGAACACCCAAAACTTCCAGACTGGAAGGATCAGTTGTGAATTATAGCAAGAAGATATCAATGTTAAAATGATCTTGTCTGCACAGGGTCAATTAAACTCTAATAGCCCACCTGCTAAAACATACAGGCAATGGGCTTATTTTTCCTGAGGCCCATGCCTTGAAATGCCCCCACTTTTCTGCTCCTAAACCAATGTAAGTATTTAACCTGTTGGATGTGTTGAATACCTGTTCCTTCTGCCACCTTGTACATCCTGTAGTGACGTATGAGCCAGCGGGAGCAACCACTATTAGTGACGAGGCAGCAGATATCCTACACATCTGTTAATCTGGAGGGGAAGTATATTGCCTTTTTGTTAGTAGGGCTTGTTGTACAAGTAAGCCTGCGCTGACAGGGTCACTTTAAAATATCCATGGTCAATAATCCACTTTTGTGTTCATATTCTTCTGTAGCGCTACTCCGCAGGAATTACTCTCCAGGTCTTCGCAACTTATGCCTCGCAGCCAGGCACACAACAGGCTCATTCATTCTTTCTCCATGGACCAGTCTAGGGGATGTTGCTTTTGTTGTTTTTTTTTTGGAGAACTTGGGTAGGAATGAGGGAAGTTGTGGGATGCTCCAAGAAAAACAACTATGTACAGCTGAGGACATGGTTTTCCTTGTAAAAAACATTGGACTTCAGCTTAAGTAGGAGTAGAGCCATTAAAGCTAATTCCCTCTAAGTAGGAAAGTGTCTGGACAGAGCACTTCAGGACACCAGCCGCTGTCCTCTTTAATAGACTGAGAAAAGATAGGCCCACAGCTGACTATAATAAGGCACCAGAGGGGTAGCTAAAGCACAAGGTCCCCAAGATCTTTTAATGTCTGTACTCACAAGGCCCAAGGACAGATGGAGCCCCCTTCCAGTCTTCCAAGCTATGCTCTCCAGTGATACCAAACAGATCTATGGCAGACAGCTCCCCACAGTCAGCTTCTTCCAAGCACCTGGTTCTCAGCATTCCTCCCTCAGGTCGCCCACCTGAGGCCTCCTCAATGCAGTTTGTGCCTGAGAGGGCATCGTGCCCCCCTCAGGCTTGACTACTCCACTCTGGGGCAAGACCCAGAGCTTTGTGTGCTCCCAGAATAAATATAGTCTCCCAGCATGCCAGGGCTGTATCAAAATTCATGCTGCCATCTACATAGCTCTACACCTATCATCCAGAAAATTCTCAAGTTACCTGGATACAGAGGGAGCAGACTGCAGACTATCCTGCAGACTGGCAGCATCAGAGCAAGCAGACCTAACTAACATTGGTATATATATATATATATATATATATATATATATATATATATATATTATTAGGCAGAAAAAAACTTTTTCAAACAGGAATGTACAACGACAATATATTGGGGGAGATTTATTGAAATTGGTGCACACAGAATAATGGTTAGAATTGGTAACTATGCACAGCTGTACCAGATTCTGTGTCTGCCAGTTTTAGTAAATCCCCCCAATGTGTAAAGCGAAAATAAAGTTCCAAATAAAGCTATAGAAGAAGTATTTGAGTTCTAACTTCCCTTAAAAAGCTACAGTGAATGAGCCTAGTATTCACATTTACATGTACCTGACATTCCACAGCTTATCCAAGCCATTTCTTCAGTTCATGAAAATTGTTTTTTGGTATGGGGGCATGGTAAAAAATGTACATATGTAGGCGGTTGCAGTGTGGCATGGCTCTGCTTTGTTAAAGACCCACAGTGGAGCACAACTTATGTTCTTGCCCACATGCCCCCTGCATTGAGAAAATGCCCCTGTACAGAACCCTAAACCCAAAGTTGATCCAGAGGAAAGCAAAAAAAAAAACCACCTTAACCCTTACTTCTATCTGTACTGCTGTTAACAATATTTCTGCTCACTACCTGTCCTGGGGACAACCTTTTTACTAGGCAGCAAGTGAAGGAGTCTCTCCAAAGTGGCCTCCAACTGCAGTAAAACCTAACCTAGGTGCTAATCCTTCCCCACTCTAGATAAAACTAGAAAAAAATGTTGGCCATGGATACCCTTTAACAATGAACTTTTCATATTTGTTCTCTTTTGATCTGCTAAATATACCATTAAGTGTAATTTTATTGTTCTTGACTATCTCTTTGGACTAACAAATACCTCACTTGTGTTATGGGGACGAGGAGAATGGGAGATGTTCTGCATTCCTGCCCTAGGGTGATAATGCTACAGTATGGTGAGTGAGCGTAGTCACCCTAGGACAGGAAGTGTGTTACAACTTACCAGCAATGTCATCAGATTAAAATAAAGGAAAACAACCCTGAAAAAGAAAACAAATGCAGCCACCATATCTAAAGACTTGTAAACTGCAACAGAATACATTTAATTGTGTTTAAATATTCTTTAATTGCACACTTGAAAAAAACAAAAAAAATACACATATACATATAGGTATGCTGGAATACAAAGAAGAAAAAACTCTCACTGGTTCAGTAAAAGGGCCCAAATAATTTCTTCTACATACTGTGGTAGGTACAGTATATTATATAGAGCTCGCTTTAAAACACGAAAAGCATATCTGTGTTTTGAAACTTTGTAAATGAAAAAGTACTTAAATCTCTGCATAGAAAATATGTAGAGAATAAATTAATACTACTGAAAAAAATGGAACTGAATTGACTTATTTTACCCGATCTGTTCTCTGTTTCATGCAGGAACAGAATTATAATCTGAGTACTAGTTCAATGTTATTTAAAGGGTTAAGCTAACTGCCTGCAAACCACAGTCCCCTCCTGGGACCACACAAGACAGGACTATCATTTTAAGTAACTCTTAATACAGCGTGTGATGAAAACTGCCACTCACTGGTGACAGATACCAGAGAGACCGGAGACAGACAACATCACTCCGCTCTTCAGGTAAGGTGGCACTTATCTATATATTCCTAGATATAAAAGACTTTTCTTTTCATTTAATATTTGACATTACGGAATATCAGCTTAGGTGGTAATGGCAGGGACAACGGTCTTTTAAAAGTCTAAGGATATAGAATTTCTTAAATTATTTTATTTCATATATGTCTATATCATGAAGATGATGGTATATTAATTTTAAATTAATTTTCAAATAATATACCAAGGTATACCTAGACATATCAATAGGACCTTAGCTAGATGTATGGATGGATTTTGGCAAATATATATCGACAGATAAATAGAAAACACATAGATAGATAGATAGATAGATAGATAGATAGATAGATAGATAGATAGATCAGGGAAAGATACTTAAAGAAGCATTTATAAATAAGTGAATGTTATTTTAACCAAACATTCACTGGTGGCGAATCAATGACAGTCGTTTAAAACACATGCATCAGGAGAATTTACCTGCAGTGAATGTTCGGTAAATGTCAGTTTAATTGCATTATTGATATGCCCCTAAGTCTATGTAGATAGATAGATAAGATAGATAGATAGATAGATAGATAGATAGATAGATAGATAGATAGATAGATAGATAGATAGATAGATAGATAGATAGATAGATAGATAGATAGATAGATAGATAGAATAAGATAGGATAAGATAAGATTAGATAGATAGATAGATAGATAGATAGATAGATAGATAGATAGATAGATAGATAGATAGATAGATAGATAGAATAAGATAGGATAAGATAAGATAAGATAAGATTAGATAGATAGATAGATAGATAGATAGATAGATAGATAGATAGATAGATAGATAGATAGATAGATAGATGTTATAAGTTCTGCAGTAAATATACAAAGGTGCATAAGTTTTATTTTAAGTGTTCCATGCCTCGTAATTTTTGCACTGTATTTGTCCAGAAGTCTATCTACCAATCGACTAATGTATAACCAGCCTGGCAGATTTTTGCTGCTCGATCAGCGCAACCAGCTATAGCCTACAACGCTGATCAGTGTATTCGCAAGGCGGGGAAGTCTCCCCGCTGTCAGAACACAATGGCTCAGAAAGGAGAATTCCCCCCATCCACCTTGAATGTGTGGATAGGGAGTATTGAGTCGTTTTTTTTTTTTTCATTCAACCCGCTGGTTGAACGAAAAAAAAAAATTTACTTATTTATGGGCTGCCTAAATCTTATGGTGCCATGCATTGTGTGTTTGAGATCAATCCATGGATTTCCAATTATATTAATATCTGAGGGACTATAAAGGCCATTTCGAGACCTTAGTCCTTTTGTTTTAAAATGTGTACTGGATTATTGTCTTGTTGAAATATCCAACCTGTTTTCAGGTTATATATTACCTTACTCACAGTCTTCTAGGACTTCTTGATACTAAGTATTCTGTAATCTAGCTGTTTTCGATACCAAGATCTCAGCGCTGATTGTTCTGGCACCAAATAAGACTAATCATTTAAATTTAATTAAAGTGTAGTTTGAATAGAAAATACCCCTGTCTCACTATCAGGTTCTTGACTAATTGTCAAGATAGAGATTTTTTCCAAATTAAGATAAAGGACTTTATCACAAGCCAATGTGTTTTGGGTGTCAGAGCACACCCCCTTTTATCGGCGCTTGAAATGGAAGGTCCCTGACGAAAGGGGTACCGTCTGACCACCAAAATGCGTTGGCTTTGCGATACAGTCTTTTATCTTTCCTTACAATAAATCTATATCAGAACGATTAATGTTTAGTGTGGCACTTCAATTCTAGATTTACTCAATTACAAATCAAGCAGATAGTGAAAATCCTTTGGAATGGAGAAGCTGCCAACCCCAGGAATCCAGACATTCTAGTCAAATACCTTTATACCCCCTATCAGGGCCAGGACAAAGGGTGGGCAGGAGGGACGGCTGCCCTGGGCGCAATGGTTTATTGCAGGGATGTGGGTGTTCTGACCCTAACCCTAAGAGAAGGGGGGGAGCAGTTTAGCATCTTTCCCCTGGGTGCTGGATGGCCTTGTCCTGGCACTGCCCCCTATAGCAATAGGATAACTGTATAGTGCCAGTGCTACCCTTCCAAATTTCTTTCCTAGGGTTTTTTTTCTGTCTGTGTCCCAGTGGGAGATTTCCCTTTACTTCCTCTCCCCAGTAAAAAGGACAAAATAAGAGAAGATCTCTCCAAAGGGAGTGGATATCCCCCTCTTATTTGTCACTAAAACAGAAAGGATTTCTCAAAGCTCAGTTTCCTGTTACAACTCAAAATGTTTGGATTTCCGATCACTTTCTGTAACAAGGCCCTAAGGTCACCAAGACCAATAGCAAAAGTAAACATCCCCACTGGGGACAGATAAAGCAATAAAAACCTGACGTAGATTCAAACCCTTCCACATTCGATCTAAAATTAAAAATAATAATTTATATACACTTTAAAGAGTAATTCCACTTTTGTGGAAAAAATATAATATATACTATATATATATATATATATATATATATATATATATATATATATATATATATATATATATATATATATATCATATACAGTTACTACAGAAGCCATATTGTATTTTAATGTTGTTATAATGTTGTTATACTTTTCCTTTAAAATATGCAGATGCTGTAACGTTTTGTAAAACTCCGTGCAATATGGCAACCTGGAGGTTTCTCCAGGTTGCCTCCAAAAATTGAACTTTCTGCTTGCGTGATTGGCTCACTGATTTCTCAAAAGTCTCTGCTCAGTCAGATTTTAGGCACCTTCCGAAACTGAAATTTTATTTTTGGTGGGATACTCCCTAAGGACTTCTTTAGACATGCTTTGGCCTCTGAAAAGTGAATCGCGTTGGAGGCATAATTCTTCCCTGCCACCTGTTTTGATTTCTAAAAGCCTGCACTGCTGCACTGAATGTGGTTGCGGGGCAGGTGTGGAGCAACCCCATTCACTTGAACAGGTTGCACTCAACTAGCGGTACTGACCACCGAATGCGACATTGTGGATAATTGTTGCCATGCCGCAATGCCAAGTATCACAGCTGCGGCATGTGTGATCACACAGGGTAAAATCATCACAATATTTTACAAAAAAAAAAAAATAGATTTAAAAATATGATAAAATTAAGAAAATCTCTGACACAAATGGGTCTATTCATTCATGTTTTTTTTCTCAAGATTCACACAACTTTCATCCAAGTTCCACATATATATATATATATATATATATATATATATATATATATAGTGCCTTGAAAAAGTATTCACATCCCTCCAAATTTTCCACATTTTGTCATGTTTTATTGGGAGTTTATGTGATAGACCAACACAAAGTGACACATAATTGTGAAGTGGAAGGAAAATGATAAATGGTTTTCAAAATTTTTTACAAATAAGTATCAGAAAAGTGTGGCGTACATTTGTATTCAGCCCCTCTGAGTCAATACTTTGTAGAACCACCTTTCGCTGCGATTACAGCTGCAAGTCTTTTTGGGTATGTCTCTATCAGCTTTGCACATCTAGTGACCATTCTTTTGTGTAAAATAGCTCAAGCTCTGTCAGCTTGGTCTGTGAACAGCAATTTTCAAGTCTTGCCACAAATTCTCAACTGGATTTAGGTCTGGACTTTGACTGGGCCATTCTAACACATGAATATGCTTTGATCTAAACCATTTCATTGTAGCTCTGGTTGTATGTTTAGGGTTGTTGTCTTGCTGGAAGGTGAACCTCTGCCCCAGTCTCAAGTCTTTTGCAGACTCTCACAGGTTTTCTTCTAAAATTGCCCTGTATTTGGCTCCATACATCTTCCCATCAACTATGACCAGCTTTCCTGTCCCCGCTGAAGAAAAGCATCCCCACAACATGGTGAGGCCGCCACCATGTTTCACAGTGGGGATAGTGTGTTCAGGGTAATGTGCAGTGGTAGTTTTCCGCCACACATAGCGTTTTGCTTTTAGGCCAAAAAGTTCAATGTTGGTCTCATCTGAGCAGAGTACCTTCTTCCACGTGTTTGCTGTGTCCCCCTACATGGCTTCTCGCAAACTGCAAACAGGACATCCTTTGGCTTTCTTTCAACAATGGCTTTCCTCTTGCCACTCTTTTATAAAGGCCAGATTTGTGGAGTGCACGACTAATAGTTGTCCTGTGGTCAGATTCTCCCACCTGAGCTGTAGATCTCTGCAGCTCCTCCAGAGTTACCATGGGCCTCTTAGCTGCTTCTCTGATGAATGCTCTCCTTGCCCAGCCTGTCAGTTTAGGTGGACGGCCATGTCTTGGTAGGTTTGCAGTTGTGCCATACTCTTTCCATTTTCGGATGATGGCTTGAACAGTGCTCCATGATATGTTCAAAGTTTGGGATATGTTTTTATAACCTAACCCTGCTTTAAACCTCTCCACGACTTTGTCCCTGACCTGTCTGGTGTGTTTCTTGGCCTTCATGATGCTGTTTGTTCACTAAGGCTCTCTAACAAACCTCTGAGGGCTTCACAGAACAGCTGTATTTTTACTGAGATTACATTACACACAGGTGAACTCTGTTTACTAATTAGGTGACTTCTGAAGGCAATTGGTTCCTCTAGATTTTAGTTAGGGTATCAGAGTAAAGGGGGCTGAAAACAAATGCACGCCACACTTTTTAGATATTTTTTTGTAAAAAAAATTTGAAAACCTTTTTTCATTTTCCTTCCACTTTGTGTTGGTCTATCACATAAAATCCTAATAAAATACATTTACGTTTTTGGTTGTAACATGACAAAATGTGGACAGTTTCAAGGGGTATGAATACTTTTTCAAGGCACTGTATATTAGATTTACACAATTTTTAACCAATATTCACACTTTTTTTCATATTAGATTCAGTTTGAAAAATGTGTAAACATTTTTAAATCTTGGGTGAAAACGCTGATAAATTAACCCCAAAAATACCAATGCACAGTTAAAACATTTCTAGATGTTTTCAAATACACATTCATTAATAAATGTGGTATTCACTCTGCAGTCAGAAATAGTGTAAAAAAAAAAAAAAATATGTAAAATAATTTAGAAAAAGTAGTCAAAATTTGTTGCAGATATTAGTTGAAAGGTTCCTTTGCCTACCCAAGAGCTTGCAATTTACAGTAGGATTTACACAGCAGCCTGATAAAAGGTCTATATTTACTTTATTTTGTCATGTGTCCCCCCCCCCCCCACCACCACCACCGCTTCTCGGTCCTATTTCAAATGACCTGCGTTTTTCCCCTCTCGTTTAGGATTTCTTGTTTGACTGTAGTACAAAAGCCTTTTAAATCCCATTTCCCCTAGAGACACAAAGCAAGGAAATGCAGAGAGTCAGCGGTAGACTGCTGGGGAGTGCTGGGAGGGTGGAAATAGAGTCAAGAGAGAGCTATATTTTTAATTATTGGCGTTGATCATCTGCGGGAGAGCTGCCAGGAGCACAAAGACACGGATGCCTCGGTAGTTCCCAGAATAATGTAGGTGTTGAAAGTAAACACGGGTCAAGACTTAGGTTTATTTATATCGACATTACAGCATCGTCGGTCCGACGTAATGCAGCAAGAATAGATTTTCATTTTTATCTCAGGCTGTGACATCTCTGTTATCAGGGTCTGGGTCTTTTCCGAAAGTCATGAAATAAACACCGTCCGATCTAAAAATAGCAGAATGCTAATAATGACTAATAATACCTTGCACACATGGACCCATCGCCAAATGCATCATATAGCAAAGCAGCACCCGTTTAAATCCTAAATGTAAAAGCCATCTTACTTGGACGTCAGTTAAAAGGAGGAGGGCACGGGATAGTTTTTTTTTTCTCTACATTTTTTTTTTCTCTACATTTTTTTTTCTCTACATTCTTTAAATGTACCATAGGTACAGTTTTCCATCCAATTCAAGCAACTTTGAGTCATCTGCATGACTGTATAAAGTGCTTTAGAGAAATGACAGATGGGATCTGATTTCCAATGCCTCCTCTACTATTTGCACTGTTTTTAATTAACTAAGGCACTCTGTCTTCTGCATTGCACAACAGCATGTCCTTGTAAAGATAAACAATTAAATTGTGATAAACGATAATAACCTTTTTTTTATAATTTAAAACCGGGACAGTAGGTGCCAGCACTGAATCCTTTTTTACACTAGGGGGAAGCTTATTCCTGTCTTTTATTCTATTTTTCTATTATATCTCCAAAGCTAGCCATACATAATTGACAATTTTTTGTCAATTTGAATAAGTTTTAAGCCAACAGGAATCAAAAATTAGATCACAAGTAATCGTGAGATCGTATGCACTTGTTGAAGGCCATTTTTATTGCACCATAAGGCTCAAATGTCAGAAAGACATCGGTATTTTTCCTTGCATTTAGCAACATTCAGGGTCCATGGACTTTGGCTTAAAAAAAATGCTGCTCCTAGAGGCAGGGCCCGGACAAGGGGTGGGCAGGAGGGACGGCTGCCCTGGATGCAGTTGTTTATTGCAGGGACGTGGTCACCTGACCCTTAACCTAAGAGAAGGGGGGGCATCTTTGTCCTGGGTGCTGGATGGCCTTGTCTCAGCACCGCCTAGAGGAGTTCAGCATTTTGCATATAGAAGCAACTAATGCTATCCTATGTGTCCATGCACATTAGGTCATTTAGAGGCATATTTTAAGCTCAGCATTTAGAGGCAGAAAAAAGAACCTCTTCTGTTTTCTGTTTTTGAAAACAGTTTTCTGGCAAAAAAATGCTAAACGCTCCTAAACGCTAGTACAAAAACCTGCCTAAAACTAGCGCTTTTTTCTGCCAATTTTTTAAGCCATTGTGCATGGACTCTCATGGCAAATTTTAAGCTTTTGCCATTGTTAGGAAAGTATTCAGTGATTGTACTGAATGCTGCACCCACCCACCCAATTTCATTATTTCACTATTACAAAAACATCATGTTATAAAAATTTGTACAGTGTACCAAAATAAATATCCATACATCTGTGTACCCAACATTATTTAAAAATGTATCATAATTAGATCCTGTAAATTATATGCATAATAATCAGTGCAACTAAGTTTCAAAAAGTCAGTTGTCAAGTGTGCCCTCAAAGCTACCCGTAGATGGATCGAAATTCGTCAGGGACCTGCCAAACTTCTATCCATTTATGGCTGTTCCTGCTTAACAATCTAATAATCAACTTCTGTTGAACGGGACTGTTGGAAAACTTTAATTCGATCAGCGGCTGCAATATTGATCAGTGCATTTTGACAGCCGAGGAGTCCCCGCTGGCAGAATACAATAGCACAATGGGGAGGATTCCTCTATTGTGTGGATGGGGAAATCCATTTGTTCTTTTTGGGGTTTTTTTATTAGCCCTCTAACTGTTCAAAGAAAAATTAATCATCTATGACCAGCCTTTGTCTTCAATTTAAACATTGTTCTCAAAAGTGCTCCCACCTCTTCTTCCACCTCTGATCTAACAAGAACTCTTCTCTTTGCTGACCCTTCCCAAGAAAAAATAGACAAAGTATCCCAGCTATAAAACTTTAAAAACTCTACCCAAAATTGATATTCTTATATGTCTTTTTGAAATATCAGTAAGACCCTTCAATAGCCAAATTTCATCAAAGTGGTTTGCTGCTATAATCAGAGGAGGACAGGGAACCCTTGGTCTGTTGGAGAAGAACAACCGACTAGCACTTTTGTATGATGGGGACAGATTTCTGCTGAATTTGTCATTGGGAATTGGACTAAGCTTTAGCAAATAGATTGAGCATAATTCTAGAAATATAATTTAGTTCTTCCTTTGGGCAAGATCCCAGACCAGCAGTCTGCTGTCTGAAGGCCCTTGGGCTTCAACTCATAATCTAGAGCACTTGGCCCTCTTGCAGGTTATGTAGCTTGAAAAGAAGGCTAAGTACCTGGAGGAGCAAGCTGCGTTCCTTTGGGGAGAGGTCCCTGACCAGCAGTCTGTGAGCTTGGCTGGAAGCTTTTGGACTACAGATCTGTGCCTGGAGGGCTTAGTGCTCTTACAGGCTGTGTGCCTGGAGGAGCAGGCTAGTTACCTGGGGGTGCAGATTGTCTACCCGGTGAAATTTGGTTGTGTGCATGAGAAGCCATTATCTAAAAGCTGCAGTCAGAGGAATATAACCTGGAGTTTTGTTGAAAGTTAATTTAGTGGTAGCTATGTGCTCCTGAAGTTGAACCTGACCCAGAGACTGTCAGCAAGAGATGCTGTAGGAGCCTGTAATTTGGGTATTCCACTGTCTCATTTTCTTGCGAGTCCATCAATAAAACCCTTACAAAAACTTACAGACTGAACTGGTGCAAGAAGAAAGTAATTGAACAGCCTGGGCACAATGTGTTCTCAGAAGGGGGATCCCACATGCAAAGACCAAGGCCCTTCTAAGTGGAGGCACTATACAGAGAGAATTAAGGAAATTCTGCTATCTTACACTAATAGGGAGGCTCCGATAGTCTGCTTTACCCAGTGCTACAGAGAAAGTTGATGTAAACTGCCAGGGGATAGTCATCTCACATGACCCCCAAAACAGTGTTACATTTTTTTTGCCATGGTTTTATGGCATTTTGTATTTTAGTTCCACAATCCCCCCCAACATAGATTTTTTTTGGAACCTAATGTTTTTAAGGTACATCCATTTTCTTTTGTACCACAATGGCATAGGACTTTGAGCTAATGCTTTTACACCAATAAACAATTAATTGTTAAGGCATTAATTGTAAGGGATTACATATAGGTTACCATTACAGCTGGAGGTTGAAGGAAACCAGTTCTGGAGAAACATGGAGGCTACCATTGTTGAAATGGATCTTCTTTTGAAAATACTTTTTAATGGCTCTTATACTGGTCCACAAGCTTTAATACTTTTTACATAATACTTTTAGCACTACATAGAAGATGTCTGTATATCAGATCGGTCCTAATTAGTTCCCCAAATCCCAGGTGTTTTGGTATGCAAATATTACATAATTTTTCTCAGCAAGAGCCACGCTCAATCCCCAAGTTTCCTTAGCCTCATTATCGGCATTTGGCACATTACGTTTGCCATCATCACAGGCCAGAAGTGATCTTTAAGAGGTAAAATGGGGCAGAGCCAGGTAATTAGTTATTTTGTGTGAGATCCTACCTGAAAAATCCAATCAATTTATATCCAATCAAGTAGGCCATCTTACGAAATAGTTATCAGTAACTTTTACTGACCTGGGTCAGATCTATGGAAAATCTAAAAGTGAACACTACATGTCATTCTCCTTTTGGACCTGATTAGGAGATAATCCAATGTCTATGAGGCCCCAGGAGACATCTCTAGTCAAAGACTTATGGAGGTAGTGCCATACCAATAGATCTAGAAACACCCTCCCACCACAATATATACTATTTATTTTATTAGAATCAAATAATTACAAAAATCATAACACTTTAGGACCACTTTCACACTGAGGCAGTTTTCAGGTGTTTTAGCGCTAGAAATAGAGCCTGTAAAGCGCCTGAAACCTGCCTCCCATGCCGCCCGAGTGTGAAAGCCCGAGTGCTTTCCCACTGGGGCAGTGCGCTTGTGGGACATTAGAAAAAGTCCTGCAAAAGTCCTGCAAGCAGCATCTTTGGGGCAGTTTGGGAGCGCTGTATACAGTGCTCCCCAAACACCCTGCCCATTGAAATGAATGGGCAGTGCTTCCAAAGAGCCTGAAAAGCGATTCGCAAGTGCCGCAACACGGTATTTTTAACCCCTTCTTTGGGGTTAAAAGCGCCCCGCTAGCAGCCTAAAAGTGCCGCTTAAACAACACATGTGCAGTGTGAAAGGGGTCTTAAACATTTCAAATCAACCCCATCTGAATTCATAGGATGACCTCATGTCATATATAACTAAAACAACAGACACTCAAACAATGTGAATATCTGTGTTTAGGGAATTGGCAGTGGGAATTGGCACCTGAGGGTGCTTGAATCGTATCTGCATGTCCAAGCTCCCTCTATTGCCTATGACAGCCTTAAGAGTTGTGTGACCAGCTTTATGTCCTGGGTTGAACTTTGTTTTGGAATTTCAGATATGATTATGTGCACCCCAGACTTCGGTGGCAATTGTATATAGACAACAGCTTCATCCAATTTATCCCTGCTGAAATGTACAAAAAGGAATTGTACCAGTGGTACTGTTCCAGGAAACAATTATGCCATTTACCAGCTGCTGAAAATCATTGTACTGATTTCCATACAATAAATGAGCTTTATGATGAGAAAATCTCAGAGCAATATTCTGAGCTATTGGGGGGGATTTATAAATGGGGCCCAACCTGGCAATATTTGCAGTGTTTTATATAACATTTATATCTGAATATATTTTTCAACATGGCAGCAATTTCAATGTAAAGGTCCACGCTTCTCTATGTTTTATCCTATAAATATCTCTATACTAACAATGTTCACTGATCCTGTGTATTTATTGTCAGATGAGCATCCCAGAATCCTTTGTGCTCTGTCCATTTGTTCTTCCAGTGTACCATAATCTTCTTGGTATAATAGCATTAAACGGCTTTAAACAAACAAGGGTATTGACCTCAGGCCTGAGCTATATTAACCAGAGAAGACCCAATCGGCTGTGATGAGCCTGACAGCCCCCTGAGAGGGAATTAATGAGCTTGCTCTTGGAATTAGCAGGATGAACTCAAGCAGGTCTCAGGAATTACTCCTAACACTGGCTAGCCTGTTTGTTTGGAACTAAAAACCGTGAGATTCTCTCTCTTCCCAAGTCTTGAGGCTGTCCTTCGTCCAGTAATCTCCTTATTTTTGGTTTGTTTTGTCTAATAGCTCATTGAAATAAAATTGGAACAGCCAATAAAGTAAGGTGACCTGATCACTAATCTATTTCTAAGGCATTGATGTCAAATTTTACAATTTGATTCAGCCCTTGTTATTTACATACATGTAGTGCCAATGTGTAGGTATACGCTGTAGCTTGCGTACAGCAATAGCCTTCACAATAACCTTCTATAAATGTTACATATCTAATTTTCTGTTAAGTTTTGCAATCCTAATACATGTGAATGTTTTAAAAGATAATTCTTCTTTCGTTAAGCTGTTTTCTAAATGACCCCCCCCCTTCCCCAAAGGTCTTATACTCACCTGTCCACGATCCTAGCAGACCCAAGCTGTGTGCCATGAGCTAAAATCTCTGCCAGAAGGTCCTAAAGTCTTCCTGGGTTGTATGATAAGAGGGCAAATCTATTAGCATGAATGAGATGTTGTCTGTGCATGCTTGAAAGACCTCTGGGAGAGCCCTCTTAGAATTTCTAAAGCCGTCTTTCAGAGGCCATACAGCATGGATCTGCCAGGATCAAGAGCAGGTGAATATAAAAAAAAGTAGGTGTGAGGCAATTCATTACAAAATTTAAAATTACAAAAGATATTCTTTAAATTAAAACTCCATTCAAAAGTTTTCTTGGGGGTGGAATGGGAAAGGGTGAGAACTACTGAGAGATCCTATTGCACAGATTTTTACCACTTCCCTTCATAATGACTTGGTTCCTTTAAGGACAGGAAGGAATGGAAATCTTCAGTGCATTGGATAGCTTGACAAATATTTTTTGAAAGTAGTTTTTGTTTGCTTTTAACTTTTAATTTTGGAAAGAATGGACTCGACCAAATGAAAACCACATACACTGTTTGAAATGAGTGTGTTCCAGAGAAATATTCCCTCCTGTGACCTGTCCCTTTAATTTTTTTCATCATCAAGTTGCTTTGATCCCACTAATGATTAGAAAATCAAATGAACAGTCTTAAAATGAAAATATTCAAACAAAATTATACCCAGCTTCAATTTACCAGCAACAAACCTACAAAAAAGTAGCCCCTGATGACCCCCTAGTTATTGATAACTAACCCTATTCAACTCCTTTCTCCATGCTTAGTAGTCTTTTTTGTGCCATCATTTGTACACCCATTTTAACTTTTAATTTTTGAATTTGTAGCACAATATTGAAAAAATGTATTTGTTTTTGTATTTATTTACACCGAGAAAAATTATAAATGCAACACTTTTGTGTTTGCCCCTATTTATCATGAGCTGAACGCAAAGATCAACAACTTTTTCTATGTACACAAAAGGCCTATTTCTCTCAAACACTGTTCACAAATCTGTCTGAGGTTGGGTTCACACTATACTACACGACAGTAGTACGACTTTCATCCTACTTTGCTCTGCAACATCAGTCCTACATTGGTCCTACATTGATCCTACATTGGTCCTACATCCATCCAACTTTGATGAACAGGATACTAATTTGATCCGACTTTTCAGATAGTACACTTGTCCTTTGACCAATCAAAACTAACACACAATGGGAGGGGCTACAGCAGGGGGCAGGAAATAACACAATGTCAGATGCCAAAGTCAGATGGTTAGGACAAGGATCCGACTTTGATCCTACTTCAATGATAGTCAATGGGCTGAAGTAGATCAAAGTCGGACCAAAGTAGTACAGGGAGCATTTTCAAAGTCAGACCGACTTGTGCCGGACCAGTTAAGATGGCTCCCATAGGGAAACATTGATTTTCACACGTCATGCTCCCAATGTCGGACCATCTGTATTAGTGATCACTTCTCCTTTGCCAAGATAATCCATCCACCTCACAAGTGTGGCATATCAAGATGCAATGATTATTGCACAGGTGTGCCTTAGGCTGGCCACAATAAAAGGCCACTCTAGAATGTGCAGTTTTACTGTATTGGGGGGGTCGGGGGGGTCCGAAAACCAGTCAGTATCTGGTGTGACCACCATTTGCCTCACACAGTGCAGCACATCTACTTCTCATAGAGTTGATCAGGTTGTTGATTGTGGCCTGTGGAATGTTGGTCCATTACTCTTCAATGGCTGTGCGAAGTTGCTGGATAATGGCAGGAACTGGAACATGCTGTCGTATACGCCGACCCAGAGCATCCCAAACATGCTCAATGGGTGACATGCAAGTGAGTATGCTGGCCATGCAAGAACTGGGATGTTTTCAGCTTCCAGAAATTGTGTACAGATCCTTGCAACATGGGGTCGTGCATTATCATGTTGCAACATGAGGTGATGGTCGTGGATGAATGGCACAACAGTGGGCCTCAGGATCTCGTCACGGTATCTCTGTGCATTCAAAATGACATCAATAAAATGCACCTGTGTCCATTGTCCATAGCATATGCCTGCCCATACCATAACCCCACCTCCACCATGGGCCACTCGATCCACAACATTGACATCAAACAACTGCTCACTTACACAACGCCATACATGCTGTCTGCCATCTGCCCTGTACAGTGAAAACCAGGATTAATCCGTGAAGGGAACACCTCTCCAAAGTGCCAGACACCATCAAATGTGAGCATTTGCCCACTCAAGTTGGTTACGATGACGAACTGCAGTCAGGTCAAGACCTCGATGAGGAGGACGAGCATGCAGATGAGCATCCCTGAGACAGTTTCTGACAGTCTGTGCAGAAATTCTTTGGTTATGCAAACCAATTGTTGCAGCAGCTGTCCGGGTGGCTGGTCTTAGACGATCTTTGAAATAAAGATGCTGGATGTGGAGGTCCTGTGCTGCTGTGGTTACACATGGTCTGTTGTTGTGAGGCCGGTTGGATGTACTGGCAAATTCTCTGAAACGCCTTTGGAGACGGCTTATGGTAGAGAAATGAACATTCAATTCAAGGGCAACAGCAATGGTGGACATTCCTGCAGTCAGCATGCCAATTGCATGCTCCCTCAAAACTTGCGACAACTGTGGCATTGTGTTGTGTGATAAAACTGCACATTTTAGAGTGGCCCTTTATTATGGTCAGCCTAAGGCACACCTGTGCAATGATCATGCTGTCTAATCAGCATCTTGATATGCCACACATGTGAGGTGGATGGATTATCTTGGCAAAGGAGAAGTGCTCACTAACACAGATTTAGACAGATTTGTGAACAATATTTGAGAGAAATAGGCCTTTTGTGTACATAGAAATAGTCATAGATATTTGCATTCAGCTCATTATAAATAGAGGCAAACACAAAAGTGTTGCGTTTATAATTTTTTTCAGTGTATATATTTTACACTACCATGCATTTTGTCCTTTGTGTCACGATAAATATAACAAATTGCAAAAATAATTTGTACACAACACTACAGTAAGGCCAGCCATACATGGATCAAAATTCTACCGGTTGAGCAGGGACCAGACAAATATTGATCCAGGTATGGGCCATCAGTCTGTTGGGATTTTTTCCAAATGATGAATGCCACCAGCTATAGCCGGCAACACTGATCATTGAATTCTGCCAGCAGGGAAGGCTCCCTACCTGCAGAATGCAATAGTTCATCCGAAGTAATTCCCCATCCATCGAGGTGTGGATGGGGGAGTTGGTTCATTTTTTTTCGTTCAACCCCATGGTTGAACGAAAAAAAAAAAGAATCTTGTATGGCCTGCCAAACACTGGTTATTTTAAAATGAGTGTTCATTGGCTAAACTGGAAATGTTTTTTACTTCTTTACTGAATTCTAAATTCAATGTTAAAAAACGCAATATATCTATCACCTCAATCTCTTAATTGATGTAATTGCTGAGTAGGTCCATAGCTGAAATGTGCCATCAATCTAACTTCAGAGATAGCTGATAGGAGAAAGTGATAAGAGTGAGCAGAATGGTACAGTGAAGCTCCTTTAATGTCTAGTGACCTTTCTGGGGCAGTAAGGTGACCAAGCTGTATTGCTTAGCTGAAAATCCTGAAACCCTGTATATGTCCTTGAACAATGCCATTGCATGCTTACTGTTCCTTTAAATAGATATCATATTTGTTATCATAGAATTACATACAATGAGGAAAAAAAGTATTTGAACCCCTGCTGATTTTGTACGTTTGCCCACTGACAAAGAAATGAACAGTCTATAATTTTAATGGTATGTTTATTTTAACAGTGAGAGACAGAATAACAACAAAAATATCCAGAAAAACGCATTAAAAAAAATTATAAATTGATTTGCATTTTAATGAATGAAATAAGTATTTGATCTCCTATCAATCAGCAAGATTTCTGGCTGCCAGGTGTCTTCTATACAGGTAACGAGCTTGTTACCTGTATAAAAGACACCTGTCCACAGAAGCAATCAATCAAACAATCAGATTCCAATCTCTCCACCATGGCCAAGACCAAAGAGCTGTCCAAGGATGTCAGCGACAAGATTGTAGACCCACACAAGGCTACAAGACCATCACCAAGCAGCTTGGTGAGAGGATGACAACAGTTATTACGATTATTCTCAAATGGAAAAAACACAATATAACTGTCAATTTCCCTTGGTCTGGGGCTCCATGCAAGTTCTCACCTTGTGGAATTTCAATGATCAGGAGAATGGTGAGGAATTAGCCCAGAGCTACACAGGAGAATCTTCTCAATAATCTCAAGGCAGCTGGGACCATAGTCACCAAGAAAACAATTGGTAATACACCACAGCGTGAAAGACTGAAATCCTGCAGCACCCACAAGGTCCCCCTGCTCAAGAAATCACATCTACAGGCCCGTCTGAAGTTTGCTAATAATCATCTGAATGATTCAGAGGAGAACTAGGTGAAAGTGCTGTGGTTAGATGAGACCAAACATCGAGCTCTTTGGCATCAACTCAACTTGTTTGGAGAAGGAGGAATGCTGCCTATGACCCCAAGAACACCATCCCCACCGTCAAACATGTAGGTGTAAACATTATGCACTGGGGTTATTTTTCTGCTAAGGGGACAGGGCAACTTCACCGCATCAAAGGGACGATGGACGAGGCCATGCACAATGAAATCTTGGGTGAGAACCTCCTTCCCTCAGCCAGGGCATTGAAAATGGGTCGTGGATGGGTATTCCAGCATGACAATGACCCAAAACACATGGCCAAGGGAACAAAGGAGTGGCTCAAGAAGAAGCACATTAAGGTCCTGGAATGGCCTAGTCAGTCTCCAGACCTTAATCCCATAGATAATATGAAGAGGGAGTTGAAGGCTCGAGTTACCAAATGTCAGCCTTGAAACCTTAATGACTTGGTGAGGATCTGCAAAGAGGAGTGGGACAAAATCCCTCCTGAGATGTGTGCAAACCTGGTGGCCAACTAGAAACATCTGACCTCTTTTCGTTTTTTTATTGCGGTTTAACATTGTAAATTACAACAGTAGCATTGCATAGGATCTTAGGCAACAGTAGTATAGCTTATTTACAAATAGAACACCTTTGTGTGTTTCTTTCATTCAGAGGGTACGCGCATCCTACTACACAATGTGGATGCCACATACCCTTGCATAGGATAGTCACAGGTTAGCTGTAAAATGTTATCAAATATATATTATCGCCTGTGTTATACAGGCTACTATTAAAGTAACAGTGAGAAAGCATAATGTTAAAAGAAAAACAAATAGAAAATTAAACAAATAAGATTGTACCAGAACATGAGGATTGCTCATTAAGTAAATGTTTATAAGAATTTTATTAATAGAGTTAATCACTATCAGGGAATCTTGACGTCCATGGTGACCAAGAAACGTCTGACCTCTGTGATTGCCAACAAGCGTTTTGCCACCAAGTACTAAAAATAATGTTTTGCGAAGGCGTCAAATACTTATTTCACTCATTAAATTGCAAAACAATTTATAACTCATTAAATCGCAAATCAATTTATAACTGAAATGCGGTTTTCTGGATTTTTTTGTTGTTATTTTGTCTCTCACTGTTAAAATAAACCTACCATTAAAATTATAGAATGAACATTTCTTTGTCAGTGAGCAAAAGTACAAAATCAGCAGGGGATTAAATTCTTTTTTGCCTCACTGTATTACCTTCTATCAGTTGTACTATTACTCTATAATTATATAATACTCTGCAGCATATTATTTGGTTTTTAGGGTTTGTACTATATACACTCTTCCTTCATTGCAGGCAAAAAATGAAATCCAAGCAGAAGCAACATGCCATCATTCTTGACAAAGGAGGCGTTCAGACTGTCCAACATTCACAGAAGACTACAGAATATTTACGGAGAAGATACCATTAACAGGACTCACCAATGACAAGACATTGGTCTTGTCAATGGTGTCACCTCCGTAAACATTTAATGGTCTTCTGTGGATGTCAGACAGCCTGCACCCCTCCTTCATCTAGAACTCAATGACAGCACGTTGCTTCTGCTTGGAATCCATTATTTACCTGCAATGAAAAAGAAGAAAGAAAAGAGTTACTATAGAGGAAGTATATCTGTACTAATGTGTAATTTGGACAACCTATTTAAGTTTAGGTAAAAATACAAAGGTTATGCACACTTTTGCACTACTTTTGGTACATGCCTTATATTTCGTTGTTAGGTAACTAATTGTCAGCTCCTTGATTTTCCCTTTTCCTTTGCCTAATATTCTATAAAAAATATTACTCCACCTAATTCTAGCCATTTTGTGTTTTTTTTATGTACAGTTGGTGTTTTTTACATCTGTCTGTAACACCACTGGAGAGATTTTCCCTCACGTCCTGTCCCTGTGACACCTATATAAGAAATGTTAGGTGCAGTTGTCACCAGGAGAAGAAGTCGCAGGCAGCAATTAAAACATTTTTAGAAGTTTCAGCTCTTCCCCAAACTACTAAAAATGTGTTTTTGCTTTTTTTTGTTTGCATGTACATTGAAGATATTGCACATAACATTTTATCCTTATAGTAAGTTAGGAAAAAGCTCTTCAACATGGACACAGAGCCAAAAAAAAGGGGGAACTATTCAAAACAATATCGAAATTCTAGAGTGGAGTTTGGCTTTAAGCCTTGTTGCTAATTCTTTGTACTCTGTGCTTGGTACATTGTTATCCACAGATTAACCTTTGTCAACTCCTGCTCTAACAGAAAAAGCTTGGTGATAAGCAATGTAAAAAACTTCAGATATTCTCCCATAAGCACCTGGGACCTCAGGTCCTCAGGTAACTAATTAAAGGTTTACTCCATGAAAACAAATAATTTGGTTATGAGTGGACTATTGTTGAATTAATTACTTTAACATATCACTCAAAGCAGTAAATATTTCCATTTATCGGAATATTGTATTAGTCCTCCTCCCATGTTCCCTAAATTATAAAAAAGAAAAAAAATAGTTGTTGGACCTACATAATGGTTGCCACATTTGGATGGAGCTGGGAACTCAGGTGCTAAAACATGGGCAGACTGACCTGTCTCTGGACTGACCAAGTCTTTCATTTTTTGATGACACTGGTCCTCAAAGGTAAAAAAAAAAAATTATTGTGTTGCCCACTGGTTCTCAAAGATAAAAAAGATTTAAAAAATTGTGTTGCCCATAGAAACCCATAGTATTTCAGTGTTACCTTTTTTCTTACAAGAAAATAAATAATCTAAATGCTATAGGAAGTACAGATCTTTCTCTTCTCTACTTTTTTTTTTACTTCTTCCTGTTATGGTTCATAAATACGAACAAAGTTGTTGGGCAAAGTTTAACTAACCTTTAGCATTTGGTAAGACACTTGAACCTTTTCGTATAGTATAAACTATGCCAAATTGATTGAACCAGGTCATGGAACTCCTGGTAATCCCATACCCAATAATCAAATTATATATTTAAATGTTTTTGAAGAAAATGGGATTAAACTAATGATATAGTTTCTTTGGCCTGTGAAAATCCAAGGGAGGGGTATAAAATCCTTTTAGAACCAACTGCAGTAGGATAAATCTATGTTTAAGCCTTGGTGTAACTTACTACTTATTTCAGGGGAGTTAAGAAGATAAGGGTGAAAAGATCCCCCCTCTCCTTGATATCCTTTATATCTGACACACTTCATGGACATTCATCTTCTATCCTCTAGCCAGATTCTTTGTCAAGAATTTTTCTCTATGAATATATGTAAGTGTGGATCTTCATGCTATACTTATTATTATTTTTATTATATTTGTAATGTATTTGTCTACATTTTGTAATTATCGGTCACTTTATTCCTAATTATTCTGCTTTATTTTTAAAATAGCTGATTTATATCATTTAAACTATTTCAGTTCATCATAACTTTTGGCTATAAATGTATTTATTTTTTATGTCTCATGCTTTGTAAAAAAAAAAAAAAACGATATAAAACCATAATATAAATAAGTCTGAATCAAGATTTAATTTCCTTACTTTGAAAAAATGTTTTAAACAACATGCATATAATAGTTAAAACATTTTTGTTTTTAAAAAAAATATCAATCTATGCTAATTATCTATTGAAAATTAATGCAATTATCCTAAATTACACTTTTTTCTTAAAATCATGGTCCTGATTTTAATTAGACTATATTTTGATTTTGTATGCTGTATATTAATATTATGTAAATCCTTTGCAATATCTTAACAGTTTACTGATTGGGAAGATTAAAATCTATCTAGATATAATCAAGTAAATCAGAGTAAATAATTACAGTAAAAGGAATGTAGCTAAACATTTGAAGAATTTTTTTATTTTAGCAATCTGAAACACATTGCTTATGTGTCTGTTTTCTTCCATACATTGCCTTAAATTCTTTTTGGGGAGTTTGAAGAACAACCTGAAAACACTGAAACATGCATAAAATATATTTGAAAGATAATAATATTTTGTATTTACGAATGCATTTTAATACCTCACTATTGGGTTTGCTTGCCTTTGCTAGAATATTTTGTTTATACAAAACATTTACAATATTTCGCTGATTGATGTTGGGATTTTTTATTTTTTCATTGTTGTTCGACTAAATTCTTGTCAAATACAATAATTTAAATCCAAGGCTTTTTATGTAGAAAATATTAATACATATACAAAACTTTTTGAGCACAATTTAAAACTTTAAAATGCGTGTTGATATTTGTTTTTTGCATATATTAAATGTCATACTGTATTGTACAATAGGTTTTTGAAGTCAGAGCAATGCAGGTTTTTATGTTTAAAAGGATAACTTAATTTACTGAAATTCATTATTGCAGGAATTATAATGCACTGTGGTTGTGCACCCAGCTCATATTGGTTACCAGGTAAGGCATTGAGAAATTGCTCGTATTATTATTACAATTTTATTCTTCTCAAAATTGCTTTCAATAACATTAGGTATATTTCAAATATTTTTTTCATCGGCTACAATCTGATATACTGTAAGGCTGATGTATTAAAAGTTGAATTATGAAAAGTGTGTCATCAATAGTAACTAAACAGATTACAGCCCAACTGCCATTTTTCTAGTACAGTTTGAAAAATACAAGAATGAATTTAACTTGCTTTTACTGAAAGAATATTTGATTTACTATAGGAGTGGAGGCTCTTCACTTGGGAAAGTGAAAGTTCACTAAACTTGGTAAATAAAGCAAAGCTGTGATTATTTGAAATGCCCAGCGGGAGGTTTTTTAAGGGATTTGAGGTTGTGCACTTAGCTAGAAGTAGTTAGTCGCATTCAAATACTTTCTATGGTGATTGGATTAAGGTGACTATGAGGGAGATTTACTAAAACTGGAGCATGCAAGACCTGGTGCAGCTCTGCATTGAAACCAATCAGCTTCCAGGTTTAATTGTCAAAGCTTAACTGAACAAGCTGAAATTAGAAGCTGATTGGTTACTATGCACAGCTGCACCACATTCAGTGTGCACCAGTTTTAGTAAATCTACCCCTGAGTGTGGCTATCAGTGCTGGGGTATATGCCTGACAATAACTAGAACAGAAGAAGCAGATATGCAGCAAAATATTGTTAACATTACAGAACAGATTACAGACCAACTGCCATTTACTAGTACAGCTTGAAAAATACAAGCACGGGGGGCAGGAGGCGGAGCCTAGCGGAGCAGACATGCATTGTTAGAGCTCCACACCGCTGAGGAGAGAAGAGAAGGACAAAGCGGAGCCTGCAGGCTCAAAAGGTATCCATTTGAACCTTTTTGCCCCTGGGAACAAACTGTGAAAGTTTGGGCAGGAAATATGGTACTGGGAGGAAACCGTGGCAGAAATAAAAATCACCTCACAAAGAGCTCACAGGCACTCACTGCAGCTGAAGCAGCTCCAGTCACCTCACAATATACAGCATCAGGGCGCTCTCACAGACAGAAAATGTCACAGCAAGACTCTCCATTTGAGTCAGATACAGAACAAATCCTCTCACAAACTTCTCCACAAACCTCCTCAGCATCCCCAGTAATATTATTACAATTTGAAAAGATGCTTCATAAGGCTTTAAAACAAACCTCAGACCAAATAACAAAAAGCCTAACCAAAGAAATAAGAGAGCTGGGAAACCGCACCGCAGCCCTAGAAATAAAAATGGATGAAATTGAAATTACAACCCAAGAAAATATAACAGAATTGGAACAATTAAAAAAAGAGAATTTAATACTTCAAACTAAGCTCGAAGATTACGAAAATAGAGCCAGATGTTCAAACTTGCGCATAAGGGGAATACCTGAAACTGTGATAGACCTGCAATCTACTATTACTGCTCTATTACAAGAACTAAAGCCAGATATCCCTATTGAACGTTTAGAACTGGACAGAGTACACAGAGCCCTCACAGCCAAAAAGAAAGATGGACCCCCACGTGATATAATCACAAAATTTCATTATTACAGAACGAAAGAACAAATACTAATTGCTGCAAGAGAAAAAAAGGAACTTAATTTTCAAGGACACAATTATCAAATTTTTGCTGACCTATCCCAACTTACTATTACTAAAAGACGATCCATGAAACCCCAACTAATGGAACTGCAACGCCACAACATTATGTATCAATGGGGCTTCCCCTTTTCAGTCAGATTTAACTACCAAGGTACAATTTACAGAAGCAGATCAGCAGATGAACTACAACAAACCCTTTTAAAATTAAATCTGACAGAACCCACAAGCAGCAACACTCCCACACGCAGAAGAATGGCATCATCTTCACCTTCAGGCAGCACCCAGAAAATTTCAGAACAAAATGGGAATCATCATTCTCACAAAAGAGGCCGTTATGCCACATCATCCATGGACCAAGAAGATTCAATAGACTGACATCCTAATTCCTGATATCTCTTCATTTATTATACTAAGAGATGGTTCTCTATAAAAAACCTATATTTATAACTGAATGTAACTGCATTCTGATAGTCACACACTGTGTGGGATCATGTTACATTCCAGTTATATTTCTTATTACTTCTGATTCATATAGGCTTAGAATATATAAGTGAAATAAGGAAATTCTTGTTCAGTTATATATTATCAGGTAATAACAATAGATTTATTACTTTTTAGGACAAATATGTTCAATAATCCAGAAGTAATGGAAGCTTTTTCTTTCTTTTCTTAAAACAAATATATTATTACCTAACTAGTTCCTAGAATTATGTTTTTGTTTATTCTAATCTGAAGCAATACAACCTCAATTTTATGAGTTAACATATCTAAACAGTTGCATATGAATAAAATATGTAATTGTTTACTCTAAAAGGGTTAAAATCCCAAAATAATTCAAACTATCTTCATCAATACCAAAGTTATTAACAGTACCTTTCTAACTGAATTATTTAACCTAGGGCAAGACTAACCATATACAACCACCCTGGAATAAATAATTTCAACAAAAACTATATTCTGCACTCCAATTAATGAAACATCATTTTGATGTCTTTTGACATAGCACTTCTCTCCTGTAAGCGGAAGATCCGTGTACCCCCATTAGCCCTCCTCATTCTCCCAACCATATTATGTGGGAGTGTGACGAAGGCACTTATTCCCCTGAGAGAGATATTTATTCTCTTTCACGGGTAAATTGTGATTACTTGCAAAAAATAATTTATACAATGTATCATCTAATCTCATATGTTTTTTGTTTACTCTTTACTCCAGAATTCACTGGTTTCTTTTCTATCTATTCATCTCTTCAGTCCACACAGGTTGATCTGCGCAGTCAGCTCTGCATAACAAAAAGTAAGTCAAAACTATTTGATCTATTGCCATGGCACCACTGAATATACTTTCCCTGAATGTTCAGGGAATAAATGTCCCTCAAAAAAGGACCAAAGCCTTCCGTACTTTCCATAACAAGAAGGCTCACATAGTATGCCTCCAAGAAACACACTTCACCAAAGATTCTACTCCAAAATATATTTCTCCTTTTTATCAACAAATTTACACGGCTTCTGCCTGTACCAAGCAAAGGGGAACTCTAATTGCATTTCACCGATCCACACCATTCACCTTATCATCAGAAATTAAAGACCCAGAAGGTAGATACCTGATACTCATGGGTTATATAATGGATACAGCAATCACGGTGATTTCCTACTACGCTCCTAACAAACAACCTACACCATTCCTCTCACATATATTACAAGTGATTAATACACACAAAATAGGAACAGTGATAATGTGTGGGGATTCAAACCAGGTCCTCCTCCCATTTCTAGATAAATCACCTTTTACACCATCCAAAATAACCTCTAGATTACCTTTTTCTCAACTTCTTTCCAAATACAATCTGGTAGATTGGTGGAGAAAAAGTAACCCAATGAAAAAGAAATTCACTTATTTCTCGCACCCTCATCAAACCTTCACCAGAATAGATCATATTTTTCTAACAATAGGAATGATACCAGAAATTATTGCATCAGATATAATTCCGATTCCGTGGTCTGACCATAATGCAGTATACACTACTATAGCCTCAGCCATACCAAAAGCGCATGACCCAACGTGGTACTTACCGGACATAATGCTCAAACACCCACTACATCAGATGGCCATTGAACAAGCTTTAAAGGAATACATATCAATTAATAATACAACAGACATCTCCCCAATAACACTGTGGGAAGCTCATAAGCCTGTCTTGCGTGGTACAATACAAAGACAAATGGCACTATTTAAACGGGAACGCAAAAATCTAGCAAAAAAACTAGAACTCAATTTTAATGCAGCCTACATATCATTTCAAGATAATCCATCTCAGAGTACAAAATCTCATCTGGAAAAATCTAGATTGGAATACGATCTATTTCTCACTGAGTCAGTTGATAAATCCCTCAAACGCTCCAAACACAATTTCTACATGAATACAAAAAAACCAGGTACATATTTGGCTCGGGCATTAAATTCAACTAACAAATCTTTCAAACCAATACGTTTGAAATTATCAAAAAATGTTTACACTTGTAATCCAGTTAAAATAGTCCATAAATTTCATTCACATCTCGCAACTTTATATAAGACAAACAATGAATTTAATCCTACAGAGGCTGAATCCTTCTTCTCAAAAATAACCTTACCTGAGTTATCTCAGAATCAAAAAAGCAGTTTGGATGAGCCTATAACTATAGATGAAGTTGCTAACGCCATAAAAGACCTAAAACTTAACAAAAGACCAGGCCCAGACGGCTACTCGGCTTTATACTATAAAACATTCTCAGAAATACTCTCTCCCATTCTCACTGAAATGTTTAACAAACTTCTAGATGGACATTCTTTTCAGCAAGAAACACTAATGGCAATTGTTTGTATGATCCCAAAACCCCTTTCTGATGACACTTCCTGTGTGAATTATCGGCCTATCTCTCTGTTAAACCTCGATATTAAATTATTAGCAAAAATAATAGCAAAACGCCTTAATAGCATTATAGGAAAATTAATACATAGAGATCAAGTAGGCTTCATGCCAAATAGACAGGCAGGCGATAATATACGCAGGGCAGTGTTATTGGCACATATTGCTAAAAACCGGAAAATCCCTTTATGTTTTCTATCTCTCGATATTAAGAGGGCATTTGACACAGTATCCTGGCAATATATGCAATATTCATTACAAAAATAGGGTTTTGGACCCCACTTTTTAACATGGATCAAAGCATTATATAATAAACCCAAAGCCTATATAAAATATGCTGGATACAAATCTGAAGCCTTTAATATCGAAAGAGGTACCCGACAGGGTTGCCCATTATCTCCCTTATTATTTGCCCTTATACTCGAACCCATGGCCCAATACATCAGAACAAACCAAACTATAACTGGCATTGAAGAAGGAGGTATTACACACAAATTATGTATATTTGCAGACGATATATTACTTTTTCTATCATCACCACAGGTCTCTGGTCCTAACTTAATACCAGCTCTTGATGGATTTGCAGCCCTATCCGGCCTTATGATTAATCCTAAGAAATGCCTAATGCTTAATATTTCACTCACAAACATGGAATTGATCCCGGCTAGGGCTGCACTCCCATTCACATGGGCAGAAAAATCAATCCCATATCTTGGAATTCATTTAACAGCATCTCATTCTGACTTATTCTCAACCAATTATCCTCCTGCACTAAGACAGATCACAAATCTAATAAAACAATGGTCGCAACTTCCTTTATCCTGGATAGGGAAGATTAATGCAATCAAAATGACTATTCTACCCAAATTGCTTTATCTATTCAGAGTCCTCCCTATTCCAATTCCTTCCTATTTTTTGAGAATAGTACAAAAAAGAGCAACTTCGTTTATATGGGGCTCTTCTAAACCACGTATACCTATACACACACTACATCTTCCCAAAAATAAAGGAGGCCTGGGATACCCTAATTTTACTAACTACTACAGAGCAGCACATTTGGCCAGTCTGTCCAAATACCATGCAAAACAGGAAATCCCATTATGGGTATTTATAGAGGCTTCAGAAAATGACCCTCTATTAATATCAAATTTACTATGGCTTGATCCTAAAGAGCGCTTTAAAATTCATAATCCCATAACTAAACACTTCTTATCTCTCTGGGATAAACTAAAAACCAAATATCAATTACAATCTCCACACAATCCTCTCCTTTCTTTTATCAGAAATCCGGCCTTTTATCCGGCATGGATCTACCCAAATTCTTTTAAAGCTTGGACAACATCAGGCATTCAGACACTAAATGACTTCATAGCATCTAAATCATTCCTTTCATTCCCATCGCTTAGAGAAAAATATGATCTACCAAACTCTGAGATATTTAGATATCTCTAAATCAAAAATTTCTATACACCATTCCTAAAGGGGGATACACCATTATCCCAATTATCCATTTTTGAATCAATCTGTACAAAAGATCCATTTGCTAAAGGTACAATTTCATCACTTTATAATCAATTATATGGAGTAGCAAATCTTAATAGACCCTCTTACGTTCAGAGGTGGGGGGAGGACCTGGGACGAATTTTAGAAGACACGGACTGGTCTAACATATGGCTCACATCTAAGTCATCTTCACCCAACATCTTAGCACTGGAGACAAATTATAAAGTCCTAACTCACTGGTACCTTGTACCCGCTAGAGTGGCAAAATATTCACCTAATACCTCAGCTCTTTGTTTTCGAGGATGCCCAGAAATAGGCACATATTTACACATATGGTGGACATGCCCAGTAATCCAAACCTTCTGGAAGGAAGTCTTTGTGATTGCATCTAAAATATTTAAAAAAATAATACAACCAGATCCATATTTAACTCTACTTAATCTAAAACCGGAATGGTTAACACTCTCTCAATTCAAACTTATGATCCAACTAATAACGGCTGCAAAACAAACAGTGGCCAAGGCATGGGAATCTCCTACATTGGTACTAGCAGAAACAATTCACAGAATGAATAATACAATGTCCCATGCTAAGATGGTAGCCATCGATCAAAATCAAATTCCAAAATTTGAAAAACTTTGGCATCCTTGGATAAAACAACAGTTCCTGTCAAACTTCAATGACTCTGTCCTGTTGCCATGGTAACAGATTAAATGACTTACAGAGACACCCATTCTAAGGCTTCAAAGAGAACTAAAAAGAATAATAAACTGACGGGCGGGACAACCTTGTGGACCATACCTCTACCTTTCAACCCTTTTTCTTCTTTTTCTTTCCTTTTCTCCACCTTACGATTAAAGCTCATTATCAGAATTTATTTGACCTATATACACTCTACTTGTAAACAATATGTATAGTAGGTATAAATCGTTTAAATACCTACAAAAGTAACTAAGGAAATGATATATATCTTTAATTTAGGTTTACGTAAACCCAATGTTTAATATTTGAAATTTCATTATATTTACCTATAGAAACCCTACTGTAAAACAATGAGCTTACTTTATAGATCCTTGTAAACTTACTTTATGTATCTTTATAACATTGTATACTCAATAAACTTCTTTTGACAAGGAAAAATACAAGCACAAATTGAACTTGTTTTTACTGACAATGGGGTTGATTTACTGTAGGAGTCTGGACTCTATACTTGGGAAAGTGAAAGTTCAGTCAACTTAGTAAGTAAAATAAAGCTGTGATTATTTACAATACCCAGTAGTACACAGCGGGGATAATTTTCTAAGGGAATTGTTGTGCACTTAGCTTAGCTAGTAGTAGTTAGTCATATTCAGACACTTTCTATGGTAAATGAAGTTGCTTGGATATGCAGCGAAAAGTCTTCAACATTACAGAACAGATTGAAACCCAACTGCCATTTTTCTAGCACAGTAAGAAGTAAGAATTGAACTTGTTTTTCTGACATTGGGGTTGAATTACCATAGGAGCAGAGACTCTTAAGTTGGGAAAGTGAAAGTTTATTTAGCTTAGTAAATAAAGTAAAGCTGTTCTTCTTTTGAATATCAAGTAGAATTACACAGGGATGGTTTTACTAAGGGTACTGAGGATGTTTACTTAGCTTAGCTTATAGTACTTAACCGCTTGCCGACCAGCCGCCGTCATTATAATTCGCAGGTTGGCTCTCCTAGGCGAATCGTCTTGGGTGTACGTTGGCCGCTTTAAGAGCGATGGCCACTGAATGGTTTTTTTTCTACATCAGTGGCTTTTTTTTTCCCGTGAGGAACCGTTTTTTTTTTGTGGGGGTTCATCTTGGAGTATTTTCATGTTTTTCATTTATATATATCATATTTTTGTGTACAGTACAGGTTGGTTGACTAGTGATGTTCTTATGCCATTGTACCTATGGTAAATCAATCAATTAGAATAATTTCTTGGAATGTTAGGATATGAACAATGCTTTAAAAAGTCAATCTATATTTGACTATATTGCTTCTTTTCATCCTGCCCTTGTCTGTCTGCAGGAGACACAAGCCACATCCAACATGACCAGGTTTCTGAAGCGCTGATCAGTTAGAGAGGCTTATCACTCGTTATATACCTCTCACTCAAGGGGGGTTACAATCCTGGTCTATGCTGGTGTGGTATTCTCCTGCAGTAGGACTATGGTGGATGATAATGGCAAATATATTTTTTTACAATGCATACTGGATGATCTTGAGTTGATTCTTGCCGCTATATATATACCTCCCCCATATAATTCAGAAATAATTTGTCAGCTTATTTCCTTTGCAGGGGTCTCTCCTCAGATACCATTATTGGTACTTGGGGATTTCAATAGTGTTGTCGATATGAGGTGGGACAGATGCCCAGCTCCAAGGTCAAAGACCAATGGGCGCCTCTCCCCCTTTGGACGACTATGTCGGGAGGTAGGACTGTATGATATGTGGAGGAAGCTACACCCTGAAGTAAATGCCTATACATGCTATTCTAAAACACATAACACACTGTCAAGAATAGATTTGGCTCTGTGCTCGGCTGATTTTATACCATATGTGTCGGATGTGAGTATCGAACCTCGAGGTATCTCAGACCACTCTCCTCTGTTAGTTACTTTAACATCAGGGTGTCAGGCGTCTAATATGTCTTGGCGGCTGAATCCCTTTTGGTTGGAATTATTTCCTAAGGAGGATGTCATTCCTAACCGTATCCTTGATTTTTGGTCCCTCAACTTTGGCTCCACTTCCGTTCAAGTTGTATGGGATGCGCTAAAGGCCTATCTTCGGGCATTATTAATCCAGAATATAAGCATTATCAAAAGTGCTTCCCATAGAGAGCTCGAGCTGGCGAAGGCTGACATCTCTGCGGCGGAAGCCATATATATTCAAAATCCTTCTCCGGATATCCAACAGGAATGGCTTTCATCTCAAAATAGGCTAAATGAACTATTGGAATCTAGGGCCAGGAATAAACTTTTTTTTCAGAAGAGACTTAGCTGGGCTGAGGGAGAAGCGAACGGTAGATTATTGGCTCAGATAGTAAGGTCCCAATCTAACCCTACACATGTTTCAGCTTAATGAATGTAGAGGGGGAGGTTTGTAACCAGACTAGTTCAATTATATTTATCTTTAAGTCCTATTATCAAGATCTATATACTTCCAGGGCAGATTTTACCCTTGCAGAGTTATCTAGTTACATGCCCAGTATTGATCACCCGGCTATTTCAATAGAAGAGATAGAAATTCTCAATGCCCCACTCACTTTAATGGAAGTAGAAAATGCAGTGGCTAGTTTTCCTAATGCCAAGGCCCCACGGATGGCCTCCCTATTGAGACCTATAAAAAATATAATAAAGAATTGCTTCCCGCTCTTCTTAGCACACTAAATGAGGCTTTTCATACGGGCCAGCTCCCAGACTCTATGGGACAATCGTAATAGTAGTCATACCCAAAAAGGATAAAAATTTGCTACACCCTGAATCTTATAGATCAATTTCTCTATTATCTACAGACATTAAAATCTTGCGAAGATACTTGCAACTAGACTAAATAAGGTTATTAATAGTATTATTCATCCAGATCAGGTAGGATTTATGTCCAACAAATCAACTGCATTTAATATCAGAGGTGCATATTTAAATATGCAGGTTCCGGCCCCGGGCCGTTCAAACCGTGCTTTCTTAGCACTAAACGCAATCAAGGCCTTTGATTGTGTCGAATGGCCATATTTGTGGGCCATTCTTGATAAATTCGGGCTTGGCTCTGGTTTTTGTAAGTGGGTCCGGTTGTTATACACTGCTCTGGGGGCATCAGTTAGGATGAATGGCTTTCAATCTCCTAGTTTCAAACTTTTCCAGGGCACTAGGCAGGGGTGTCCGCTGTCTGGCCATACAGCCTTTGGCATGTCTTATACCCGCCTCTCCTGATGTTACTGGTCTGATTAGGGGAGACATGGAGGAAAAGATATCACTATATGCGGATGATCTTCTCTTTTTCATGTCTAATGTCTGTTCATCCCTGCCAGTAGTAATGGAACACGTTAAGGAGTTTGAAAGGTTTTCCGGTCTAGGTATAAACTGGGAGAAATCCATGTTGATGCCTTTAGACCCCCTTCTGGATTCACTACCACATATACTTTCTCATTTTAAGGTTGTATCATCTATAAAATACTTGGGTATAACTATGTCGGACTCCCCACAGTCATATATTGTAGATAATATATTTTCATTACTTATTAGATTTCAAAATCAGAGTAAAACCTGAACTAAGCTCCCTTTATCGCTAATAGGTCGTATCAATTTAATAAAAATTATATGGATGCCTCAGCTTCTCTATTTTTTACATAATGCCCCGATTTGGATACCTATCCAGATCTTTATTAAGATAAACACTATATTTAGGCGATTAATATGGCGGAACAAAACCCCTCGTATCAAACTGGAGACTTTACAGCATCCCACAAATGCCGGCAGCCTGGCAGTTCCTAATCCAAGGCTATATTTTCTCATCTCCCAATTACAGATTTTGCCAGATGGGAGTCTGAACAGATATCTTTTCCTGCTCGACGATTATTTTCTTTTGCATTTAAGGGTCGGTCTCCACTCTTTGTCCTTGATGGTGCAAGAGGGGGTGTCTCACTTGCTGATATGCCTACTTGTATGTTAATCTGTAAAGTATGGGATACAGTTACGAAAATGTTGGGTGTCTCATATCCCACTAGATACACTCCCATATGGGAAAATGATAGACTTTCTCAAATTTTGTCTCTTAGAGGCTTTCAGAGATGGGCAAAACTAGGAATAACCACTTTAGCTCATTTATATCAGAATGGTGTACTTAAATCCTTTGAAGATCCAAGGGGAGAGTTCTCTGTAGAATCCAACTGGTTTTACCAATTCCTTCAATTAAGACATGCTCTACATGCCCAGTTTTCTTCTGCTAAGAGTTTTTTCCCCTCTATTCCTGTCTTAGATAAAATAGTACGGGCAGGGTCAAAAAAGGGTCTTACCTCAGTTACTTATAGGGTACTGTCAGATGGGTTTCTATTGAACTTCCCCATCCGTTCTCGGGTTGGGTGGGAGAAAGATATTGGTCCCATCTCTGAGGAGATTTGGGACGACGTCCTCCGGTCCCCATCCAGGGTGTCTCTTTCTCCATCACACAGACTGACCCAGATTTTTATTCTCCATAGGGTCTATAGAACTCCGCAGTTTCTCTGTGCAATTGGACTGAAATCTGAACCAGCCTGTGCTAGATGCGATAACACAGGTACATTAATACGTCTTTTGTGGCGATGTCCAAAACTTCAAAGATACTGGTTGGAGGTGATTGGTACCTTCAGGGCCGGTTCACACGGGGGCGACTTGTCAGGCGACCTAGCCGCCTGACAAGTCGCCTCCCGTTCTGTACAATGGAACCGTTCTAATTTAGAAACCGTTCCGACTTAGAAGAAAGGTTCCTGTACTACTTTGGGGGCGACTTGCATAGACTTCTATACAGAAGTCGTCTTGCAAGTCGCCCCGGCAGTCGGGTGCAGGTCGCCTCGGTGAGGCGACCTGCAAGTCGTGCCGCGTCTAGTGTGAACCGGCACTAAATAGGGTATTGGATATTAATATCCCGGTTGAACTGCTTATATGTATATTGGGTTACTGTGACACCTCTATCTACACCTCTCCTAGTGGTAATACAGATTGCTCTTAAGTAGACCTCTCCACATCCACCGACTGTGTCCAATTGGATTGTAGATCTCAATAGGATCATTCTTTTTGAAAAGCATAAATATTCCCTAAGGAACTCTCTGAATAAGTTTGATGTTATCTGGTCTAGATGGCTTCAATCTATGACTTGGGTATCTTGTCAACCAATGTGTACTGTGTACTTTGTAATGCTGGATATTTTAATTCCTTTTTTTTTGTGTGTCATATGAACTCCTCAAGGGAAAGGGTTTGGGTTTGTTTTTTTTTCTGGGGGGTTTTGGTTTGGTGTGATTTATATTTTTGTGGTTTTGTCTGTATTGTGTCAATGTCGTTTTCATATAAAATAATAAAAAGGATTTGATTAAAAAAAGAGCGATAGGGGTGCACGGCATGATGCCAGAGCCGATGTGCGTGGCCGGCGGCCACAATGTACACTGGCCACCCACGATCACTCCTAAGAGAGCCAAAACGAGGATCTGTCAATGTAAACAAACAGATCCCCATTCTGACAGGGGAGTAGAGAGAGATCTGCTGTTCCTAGTAATCAGGAACAGCGATCTCTCTCCTCTTCCAGTTAGTACACACCCCCCACAGTTAGGAACACCTCCCAGGAAAAACGTAGCCCCTTGATCGCCCCCTAGTGTTAACCCCTTCCCTGCCAGTGACATTTATACAATAATCAGTGGCTATTTTTAGCTCTGATCGCTGTATAATATAATGTCACTGGTCCCAAAAAAGTGTCAAAAGTGTCCGATCTGTCCTCTGCAATGTCCTACTAAAAATTGCAAAACGTCGCCATTACTAGTAAAAAAACAATTACATATTAAAAATGCCATAAATATATCCCCTAATGCAGGCATGTCCAAAGTCCGGCCCGTGGGCCAATCGCGGCCCGCGTTCCGGTTTCCCCAACGATTCCCCGAGCGCCGGGGGGCCACAAAAAATAGATATGCTGGCTGCCTTGGAGGGGCGGGACGAGTGCCGTGCATACAGGAGGGGAGTATTTCCGGTTTACACGGCGTCCTGTGTAAAAGGAAGTCCCGTGTCCTGCGCTGCCATTGGACAATTGTTTTGTCCATCATAGGAGGAGGGACTTTCAATTAAAGAGGCCGCCGATAAAAACAAGAGTTTCTCCTGTATGTCTGTTGGCGCTCGTCCCGCTCCCTCCCTGACTCCTCCAAGGCTGCAGATGGACATGAATCAGGCTGCACTGACGACAATGGTGAGTCTGCATTCATGTCAATGTGGGTGCTGCATTCAATGGCTATAGCCGCTAGCAGTAATCATTTTGTTCTGCTGGGTGGGAACACAGTCTATATTCCCATCACACACGTTCCTGGAATGAGCTCTTATGCCCTGTACACACAGGCGGACTTTTCGGCAATAAAGGTCCGACAGTCTTTCCGACGGACTTTCAACGGACTTTTGACGGACTTCCAATGGACTTTCGAACGAACGGACTTGCCTAAACATGATCACACCAAAGTCCAACGGATTCATACGTAATGACGTACGACCAGACTAAAATAAGGAAATTCATAGCCAGTAGCCAATAGTTGCCCTAGCGTCGGTTTTCGTCCGTCGGACTAGCATACAGACGAGCGGATTTTTCAATAGGAACTGGGTCCGGCGGAGTTCCGACGTAAAGATTTGAAACATGTTCCAACTATAAAGTCCGTCAAATTTTCAACAGAAACAGTCCGCTGAAGGTCCGATGAAGCCCGCACACGGTCAGATTGCCCGCCGGATTCGGTCTGTCAGACCAGTCCGGTTGAAAAGTCCGCTCATGTGTACAGAGCATAAAAGTACTGGTTGCTGTGCGACCAGCAGCTGGATACTGGAACATGCACGATAATGTGAATATTCGCCAGCACATCAAGGATCTCCATTTTCGTCCAAAAGGTTTTTATTTAAAGAAAGATCACAGAACAGTGTAGTGCAATGTTTCCGAGTCGTGCAGGACCCCTCTGTCAGGCAGGACCCCTCTGTCTGGCATCCCATTGCTGGTGCCAGTGGAAGGAATAGTGTCCTATCTTTGGTATTAGGGGGAGGAAAAGTGCCACATCATTGGTGCCAGTGGGAGGCATTGTGTCATGGTTTGGAGACCACTGCCCTAGACCTAAATGAGCAGTTAACCCTTGCAGTGCAAGCTTGGCCCCAAAGTTGGGCTTTAAGAAAGCCATTAGATTAGGATTTCATAAAGGTAAGCAAATAATGTGTGTATGAATAACCTCCTATCTATGACATATGGGGAAGATAAAGAGTCGACTACTGAAATTTCAGCCTGCAGGCTCAAATGTTGGAGGAATGAATACAATCCTTCTTTTGAATGTGTGTGAAAGAGTTTTGTTATCTCCAATTTAGTCGGATTGTTTCCAGTGGGCCAGAAAATTTCATAGTTAGAGGGAACAGTAAAGCAAATTTTTGTTCAGCACTTCAAAGACGACGGAAGCAGAGTCCGCATATGTAATAGGCAAATTTGGCTGTCTCTACTGTATGTACATACTTATTTAGAAACTATACAATTAAACAGTAAACTTTAATACATTATCGAGCACTGATAATATTGTTTACATAAAGTTGATCATGCACATTCATATTTAAAAAGACATTTGATAAACTACAGTTTCCTTTAAGTGTATAAATCCTCAGCTTTTTTTATGCCTAATACATTGATACAATAAAATAACAAAACGATTTGCTAAAATGTTTTCCCAACACTTGCCCTTTACAACTTTCAATGCTGCTGGCTCCTGATGTCATAGTGCTGCTTCCCTGAAATTCCGGTGTTCATGGGAAAGAGTTACCAGTGCACAGTGCAGTCTCCAGCCAGTCTGTTAGTGTGGATAAGGGTGAAAGAGGGAAGAGCAGGGGAGTGCCTTAAAGCGGGGGTCCACCTATCTATCCTTTTTTTTTTTTTTTTGAGTTAATTCACAAACTTTTCTTCTCAGCATTACATACTCACATATTGTGTGTAATATGTCCGCCTGTGTCAGATTTCGTCGGAAAGAATAACTTATATTATTCACTGCAGGCGGTTTCCATCTTCATTGTGGGCATTTGAAGCCCACAAGCATTTATTTCCTGGATGTGGTGAATGCTGTGCTCTCAGCATTCACCGCTCGTTCCCGCACATGCTCAGTGGCATCCTGGGAAGCCTGAGACTAGCTCCCAGGAGTCTGGGAGAGGCTAGAAACACGCCTACTCCCACGGGAGGAGAACCAGGAAGTGCAAAGAAGAATAGAAAAATAAAAGGTAATTACGGCGATTTAAATTTTTTTAAACGGCATGTCAGCATCTAGGCAAGGAAGAGAATACATACAGATATTGTTCAAAATTTGGGTGGAACTCCGCTTTAACATCTTAGGGTATGGGAATGTACAGTGCAATCCGGAAAGTATTCACAGTGAAAGTATTCACTTTTTCCACATTGTGTTATGTTACAGCCTTATTCCAAAATGCATTGAATTATTTTTTTTCCTCAAAAATCTACAAACAATACCCCATAATGACAACGTGAAAGAAGTTTGTTTTTCAATCCTTGCAAATTTATAAAAAATAAAAATTGAAAAAAATCCCATGTACATAAGTATTCACAGCCTTTGCTCAATACTTTGTTGAAGCACCTTTGGCACCAATTACAGCCTCAAGTCTTTTTGAGTATGAGGCTACAAGCTTGGCACACCTATCTTTGGGCAGTTTCTCCCATTCTTCTTTGCAGGACCTCTCAAGCTCCATTAGGTTGGATGGGGAGCATCGGTGCACAGCCATATTCAGATTTCTCCAGAGATGTTCAAGTCGGGTTCAAGTCTGTGCTCTGGCTGGACCACCCAAGGACATTCACAGAGTTGTCTCGTAGCCATTCCTTTGTTATCTTGGCTGTGTGCTTAGGGTCATTGTCCTGTTAGAAGATGAACCTTTGTCCAAGTCTGAGGTCCAGAGCGCTCTGGAGCCAGTTTTTTAATCAAGGATGTCTCTGTACATTGCCACATTCATCTTTCCCTCAATCCTGACTAGTCTCCCAGTTCCTGCCACTGAAAAACATCCCCATAGCATGATGCTGGCACCATCATGCTTTACTATAGGGATAGTATTGGCCAGGTGATGAGTGGTGCCTGGTTTCCTCCAGACATGACGTTTGCCATTCAGGCCAAGAGTTCACTCTTTGTTTCATCAGATGAGAGAATTTTGTTTCTCTCGGTCTGAGAGTCCTCCAGGTGCCTTTTGGCAAACTCCAGTTGGGCTGTCATGTGCCTTTTACAGATGAGTGGCTTCCATTCTACCATACAGGCCTGATTTGTGGAGTGCAAAGAAGGTTATCCTTCTGGAAGGTTCTCCTCTCTCCACAGAGAAATGATGGAGCTATGTCAGAGTGACCATTGGGGTTCTTGGTCACCTCCCTGACTAAGACCCTTCTCCCCCGATCGCTCAGTTTGGCTGGGCAGCCCACTCTAGGAAGAGTCCTGGTGATTCTAAACTTCTCTACGGATGATGGAGGCCACTGTGCTCATTGGGACAGAAATTTTTCTGTACCCTTCCCCAGATCTTTGCCTCACTTCAATCCTGTCTCGAAGGTCTACAGACAATACCTTGTACTTTATGGCTTGGTTTGTGCTCTGACATGCACTGTTAACTGTGGGACCTTATATAGACAGGTGTGTCTTTGCAAATCATGTCCAATCAACTGAATTTACCACAGGTGGACTTCAATCAAGTTGTAGAAACATCTCAAGGATGATCAGTGGAAACAAGATGCACCTGAGCTCAATTTTGAGTGTCATGGCAAAGGCTGTGAATGCAGTATTTATTGGCGTCTAACACGCACTTTTTTCCCCTGAAAACAGAGGGTAAATCGTGCCTGCGTGTTATACGCCAATATTTTTTTTTTACCAATGGGGGGGCGGGGATCAGGTGGTCCACCTCTTTCTTTGGGAAGGTGTCAGGCCGGCCGCCCTGCCCTACCTGGCCCTGGGACAGCGCTGCCATTCTTCAAAAAGTTCAGGAAACAACACTGCTAGCCCTCTCCCACACACCGCCCCTTCCCCGCATCACCCCCAATGCAAATAGGAGCCTGTACCTTAAGCATCGCCGCTCATTCTGGCCACTCTCCTCCTCCCACTCCGCCTCCTCCTTGATTGTAGCTTCTGATTTGAGGCGGCTTCTGTGTGCCTCAATTGAGCTCTTTCATGGACCCAGTCATGTGACTATCCTCTGTTCATTGATGGTCACATGACTTCTCTCCTCCCGCTCCGCCTCCTCCTTGATTGTAGCTTTTGATTGGAGGAGGAGAGCGATCATGTGACCATCAATGAAACAGCAGAGGAGAGTCACATGATCAGATCCATGAGAGAGCGGCATCAATTGAGGCACACAGAAGCCCCCATCCACAATCAGCATGACACAGGAGGAGCAGCGCACGAGAAAGGGCTGTCAGCCACACCTTCTCAACCCCTAAAGGTATGATGGCAGTGCTGTCCCAGGAGGCTTTATAATGAAAGGAGTCCTTGTACTGTGAAGGGATGCTGTGCATGGGGGCTGTGTGCTGTGCAGGGGGTCGGTGTGTTGTGCAGGGGGTCGGTGTGCTGTGCAGGGGGCTGTGGAAAGTTTTTTTCCTGAAACTTCCCTCTTAAAATCAGGGTGCGTGTGATACGCCGGTGCGTGTTATGCACCGATAAATACGGTACTTATGTACATGGGATTTTTTTGTTTTTTTATTTTTAATAAATTTGCAAAGATTTCAAACAAACTTCTTTCATATTGTCATTATGGGGTATTGTTTGTAGAATTTTGAGGAATTTTGAAGAAAAAAAAAGGTCTAGGGCTGCAAGGGAATGGAGCCACCCTGAGTCAGGAAACCTGGGGCAGCGATCATGAACCCAGCTTAAACAGGAACATAGACAAGCAATTAAAAGATAAAGCAGCTGCATACTGCAGACGTGATTAAATCAGCTGCTAAAAGTGCTTAAAAATTGAGAGTTTAATATCACTTTTAATTATGACCCATTTTTCATTATGTTTGCTAGTTACAAGTCTGTGAACGCTCATAGACCTGTACTAAATCTATGGATGGTCATGCTAGTTACCCACTTTTCATGGTGACTCAAAAGCTTTGATAGTTTTGGAGTCAATGAGGTTGATCTACTAGTAGCACCCTCCTAGGTAGGTGCTAGAAGAGAGTATAGTTTTTGGTCTTTCTGCTTACCAGGAAAATGGCCAGGTAAAACTTAGAGTGCTCTCTGCCTACCAGGGAGCAGAATCTATTGGTTAGGTCTGCTCATTGTGCTCACATGCAGCTCAGCTTGTTTGACTCTCCCTCCCTGGTCCAATAGGGAGGCATATTGAACAGTGGGAGGGGACCTGACAAGTGAGTGCACAGGCATTGTTACAGCCCTGGCAATTGGCAGAGGAAAAGTGCTGCATTGCATGTTGGGATACTGTATATAAAGCCAGAGTACATGTGCTCAGAGTTAGTTGAGCTGGGGAACAGAGTCCAGGAGGGAGGGGACGGCTGCCCTCTCCTCCGCGGAGGTGGTTGCGTGGCCTTGGGTGGTCGACCCAGGGGCCTAGAGAGAGAGAGAGAGAGAGAAGCTGAACCCAGAGGTCCTGCAGGGCTGAATGGAAGGGAGACACCAGGAAGGATGTGATTCTGCCTACTGTGAGTACAGATCTGTGTCTTTGTGGCCTGTCGAGTGAGGGCCGCCCCCTTCAGCTAGAAGAGTCAGTGGAAGGGTGTCAGTAAAGGGGATGCTAGAGAGTGTCCTGAAGATAATGTAGTGCATCAAGTCTGCTGCGAGTGAGAGCAAGAAGACTTAATTCCTCCATACATGTGGCTGTATGGGTAGGCAGTGTGACTTCTTCTACTAATAACCCGGTGAGGTCAAGTGAGACTTGTCCTTATCCTTTGTGAATAGTTCCAGTTGGAGTATCCCACTCATTCCTTCTCCCATCCAAGTTCTAAAATAAAACACAAATACCCAAATAGCCTGGACTGGTCATTGAGTAACGAGTAAGCGGGAGAAGGGTGGGCCAAGTAGGAACACCTAGCAACCAAGTGGGAACCCTCAGCAACCAAGTGGGAATCCTCAGCAACAAAGTGGAGACTATTAGCAACCAGCTGTAGGTAAACAGAACGAGGCCTAAGAAGTCAACACTCAGCAAGCCCTACGGGGACAGTGCTACATACTAAAGGAGATTAGTTGTATTTTAAAGTGATATTAGACCCACAACAGTAAAATCAGTCTGTATATGCAGTAAAGCATGTTTGTTATACTCACCATGGAACCTAAGGGGTTAATCCTGCCCATTGTGTAAAAAGGCTGTTTGATCCTGTTTTCTCTGATCCTTCCCTTCGCCCACAGTCCCCAATATGTCTCCTGATAACACAGAGCTATTGGAGTAACTCTGTACATGCTCAGTTTGGTGTGTATTGCTAGAGAGCATTTTTTACCCTTGGGAGGGTGCATGTGATCGGCACAGGGCCAATCAGCACTGTCCAGACAGAGGGTCAGGGGTCCTGCAGCCTCATAGGACAGACAGAAGAAAGAAAAATCATTCTGCAAGCTTAAACCAGACGCTGATAGAAGTCACAAGACTGCTATATACTGCTGATCAGAAAAGGTATTTAGCAGTTTATATTTACTAAAATAATTGCATTTCCATGTTCTGTGTACTGTGGGAGACCAGATATGGTGAATGCAGACTCCTGGGTTTAGGAACATTTTAACTTTGCAAGGGAATTTTCACTTGTCTTAATGACTGGCATCCATCCTTCAATCATGTGCAAGCAAAAATAGTGGAGTTTTTTTGTTTGTTTTTTAATTCGTTGCCTGTGATTGGTTTTTCACAGCAAAGAAATTTTCACCACATTCAGTTAGTAAAAACTCCCTTCCATCATAAAGATTGATTTTGCAAGGAGAACAGTAAATCAACCCCAGTATCTTGAAACAAGTACAGTATGCGAGTAAAGTGTCCTGACTTTATTTTTTTTATTACATTTTTTAAATTGGTTTCCTTGTCATAGTACAAAAACAATAAAATGATAACAGATATGGAAACAATTAACATATTGACAATAGTAAAAGGCATTACATACCCAAGTATAAAACAAACAAAGATAAATTTCTCATCAATATGACAGAAGATAAGAAATATCCCTATAAAATGCATGGACACTACTATTATCGAAGAGACCAATGCAGACATATAAAAGTTATCAAAAATATATTAACAACTTTTATGCCTGCATGCTTTTTCTAGGCAAGTGACTGGGAATTTGAGGATCTGCAAGAGTAGAATGCATACTTCTCTTTGTACAAGTTTCTATTCATTAAAAACGCTTTCAATCATCAGGTCTGGCCTTCCCTGACTGGGCATACAAGGCAGAATCGAGCCCAGGCTCCCGTCAGATCCAGCTGTGGCACTTCATCTTGGAGCTGCTGCAGAAGGAAGAGTTCCGCCATGTCATCGCCTGGCAGCAGGGGGAGTATGGCGAGTTTGTCATCAAGGACCCTGATGAAGTGGCCAGGCTGTGGGGCCGGCGGAAATGTAAACCCCAGATGAACTATGACAAACTGAGCCGGGCACTCAGGTGAGAAGATATCCCTTAATAACATGCAAATTCAAGCCATAAAAGCACCATCAGTGTAGACAGGAAAGCTCTGGTTTGGTAGAATGACTTATAACATATTTGAATTAACTTCTTGCCAACCGCAATTTAAAACAATCAAAGAAAGTGGGAATTTTAAGATGCCAATGAAGAAAACACAAATCTTACCAAATGGAATTTTTATTTAACAAAACCCAAAACAAAAGAATGTGTTAGTTTAGAAAACAGTAGTTAGTCAATAAGAGCAGATTCAAGGTCCCATTAGTGAGTTTTGCTCTAATTGGTGGTTTTGACATGTTTCGCCCATAGCTTCATCAGGAAACATCAATGTTTAAAGACACCCATCCTCATAAACTCACAGGCTCACATACAACGCCCCGGACTGACCCCCCCCCCCCCCCAGGGAGATAGACCTTCAGCAGACACCCTAATCCAGCCAAGGAGAAGGAGCACAAAATGCAGGAGGAGGCAGGGAATAATAGAAGTAGTTTATAATAATAATAAAAACAATTATATATTATATCATAGGTGTTTGTAGAACACCTATGTTATAGGTCATAAGAGGGAGGTCCTACTATACAGAAAACAGAGGCACCCTACCAGTCCAAATTTTATTAAATAAACGATAAAAAATAAATACAACGCGTTTCAGGGGTTAAGAAAACTTCATCAGGGCTTGTGTGTTGTTTAATCATATATATGGCTGAACTCTGAACATTTTACAACTGAAGTTATATAATTTGGAATTACTACTGCCACTGACTGTTTGTGCAGTGTAGAGCTCGAAAAGTACTATGACAGTGTACTCGCCACATCATCACCATATAGAACATAGACAACAACATACTGTTACATAGTTGCATAGCTAGTCAGGTTGAAAAAAGACACAAGTCCATCTAGTTCAACCAATTTAAAAAAAAAAAAAAATCATACAATCCCATATACAATGTTAGTAGTGCGAGGAAGGGTTAGAACTTCCAACAATGTTTTATTGCTCCTGTTCCTTTCTATTCTGGTGACAACCCCATTCATTTGTTTATACGTGTGTCACCTGAATAGGGAGTGTGAGAAAATCTCCCCAATGGTGTCACAGCAGAAATAAAAGGCTAACAAAATTTGACCATATTCCCACTCTATCAAGAAAAAAGTTATTTTTTCAATAAAGGGTTCGAGAGGCTTTAATAAAGGGTGCACCAATATGGTCATTTTAATTTCCCATGATTGGAGGTGACTGGTTCAGCAGAGCTGCGTAATGTCCTAATAATAAATCAAGTTGTGAATGTGGAGCTAAAAAAATTAGGTCTGGTTGCAGTCAATCATTAAAAAAAAAAAATATATATATATATATATATTGCACAACTATAATCTGTTCTCTGGAGGTTTAAAAAGTATGACAAGCACTCCAAAGTAGGTGCTATGCAATAAATGTACATATATACTGTATTATATCCTAAAACATTTTTGTTTTTTTGTTTTTCATCATTAAATGTTATGCTTTCAGATATTACTACAATAAGAGAATACTGCACAAGACAAAAGGGAAAAGATTCACATACAAGTTTAACTTCAGCAAACTTATCTTTGTGAACTACCCATTATGGGACATGAGGTGCCACTCACAGTCCCTTCTTCTGGGGAACAATATGGGTCATACAGCTGTACTGCCATCTGGTGTTCAAAGAGAGGTAATGCAAAGACATTGCTCCAGTTCCTATTTAATACATTTGTACATATTTCAAGCTAGAAGAGAAACTACAATGACAATGATGACAATGTTAATAATAATAATAGTAACATATGATAATAATAATAATAATAATTATTATTATTATTATTATTACATAAACATTTCAGTTTGCCACTTTTTGTTTAATAAACTGGTGCTTATATACACTCATTCACTTAGGCAGTGCATGAACCAATGCTCATCTAAAATGAGTTGTAACCCACAGTAATAGTCAGAAATACGTTTTCACTAATCAGATTACAATGATGTGTAAAATGTAATGTAAACATAAAAATTACATTTGTGGTCAGTAGAAAAAAATGCTCCTTACATTGGTGGTCAGGAGAAAGAATGCTTCGTACATTGGTGGTCAGTGAGAAAAATGCGTCTTACATTGGTGGTCAATGAGAAGAATGATCCTTACATTAGTGGCCAGTGGGAACAATGCTCCTTACATTGGTGGTCAGTGGGAAGAATGATCCTTATATTGGTGGCTGGTGAGAGAATGCTCCTTACATTAGTGGCCAGTGGGAATAATGCTCCTTACATTGGTGGTCAGTAGGAAGAATGCTCCTTATATTGGTGGTCGGTAAGAGAATGCTCCTTACATTGGTGGTCAGTGGGAAGAATGCTCCTTATATTGGTGGCCGGTGAGAGAATGCTCCTTACATTGGTGGTCAGTGGGAGATTGCCTCTTACAATGGTGGTCAGTGGGAAGAATGCCCCTTACGTTGGTGGACAGTGGGAGATTGCCTCTTACAATGGTGGTCAGTGGGAAGAATGCTCCTTACATTGGTGGTCAGTGGAAAGAAGACCCCTTACATGGGTGTTCAGTGGGAATAATGTCCTCTACATTGGTGGTCAGTGGGAAGAATGCTGCTTACATTGGTGGTCTGTGGGAATAATGTCCTTTACATTGGTGGTCAGTGGAAAGAATGCCCCACTTACAGTGGTGCTCAAAATGTCACCCTTGTAGACAGCTAAAAAAAAAATTGTTGTTATATAGCTGACTCTGCCAAGTGGCATTGGTCCCAAATCTATGAAGGCCCCATCAAAAGTTATGTCAACTAACCACAGCTCAAGGAGCTCTTAGCACCCTCTGAAGGGACCCTTGTTCAGAATGGCTGGTCTATCTTTTTATGTATAAAGCTTTTTTTACAATGATCCCATTACCCTCACTACAGGTGTTACAGAACACTCTCCTAGCGCATAAGCTCTTCGCAGACCAACTTACCTGCCGCAGAGTTCCCCAGAATCCGATGGAGTATGATAACAGCGCAGGGAAGAAAACGCTGGGAGCTGCAAGTAAGTCACATAGTAATCGGTTATTCTAAGCCTTCCAACAGCCATCGTCCCTCCAGCAGTGCCCAGCTGTCAGGACATGGATTTCTGGTACCCGGACCTTGGCACTCTATGAGGCTCCCAGCACTTAGGGGAGGAAAGAATGGTTCTCTAGTCCAAGGCAACACCATAGGCCAACTCCACACAATGTTTAACTCTAGATCAGTGGTTCTCAACCTCTCTAGTGCAGTGACCCCTTGATAAAATTTCCCAAGTTGTGGGGACCCCTGACAGTAAAATTATTTTCGTAGCATGGGTTATCAGCATCCAAGGCAAGACAAATAATTTGCGCCCCCAACCCACAGATATTTAGCGCTCCCTGAGTCCCTTCCACTTGTACAGTATTAAAACCCCTTATGGTACATTTTAGGATGTACCACTCTTTCTCTTTGTTCTCATTTCTTTTCCTTTTATCTCTCTCTCTATCCTAATTTATTGTTTTTTTCCCCATCCCTCTCTCTAGCCGTCTTCCTTGTTCTCTTATTCTTCCTCTCCCTTTTTCTTTGTTCCTCCCACTTTCCTCTCCCTTCTATGTATTCTCTATTTTTATTCCTTCTCTTACTCCTTGGTGGGGGGAACGGGATGAGTGGCAGTGCTGGCGGGTAGTTGGGATGAGTGGCAATGCTGGGGGGAGTTCTGATTAGCCAACTTAGGTGCTCTTGTTTAAGGTCATCTGCTGATCTGAGAACTGTAGTGGGGACTTTTAATGGCAACTATAATCACAGGTAGTGTTACTCACTGTGTCTCCGAGTTTGGGTCTCCTTCAACCCCTCCCATTTCACATTCCTCACCAGTCAGCTGACCTCTAGTTTATGCCCCTAAGCCATGCCGTGAACTGAATGGGCAGCTACGAAGAGGCTGAGTGGGCGGCCGCGGGCTCCAGGAACAGCCCAGCTGGGTGGCCGCAAAAAGGCTGGGAGAGTGGTGCGGGCTTCAGGAACAGCCCATGGCAAATCATCATTCGACCCCCCGAGGGGGTCCCGACCCCCAGGTTGAGAACCACTGCTCTAGATGAACACAGGATCCCCTTTGCATGGCAATCCTAAAGTGCCAAGGTCTTAGTGCCAGATCTGCCCTGCAAATTTTCTTTTAATAAAAATGCTCAAGGCATGTATATTTTTACAATTATAGTTGTATGAGCACATCTGTCAACTGACTTTGTTTAGCCATAAGTTTATGACCCATCTCCATAATATCAATATCTGTTTACTATTAGCTTTTCACGCCTTATTGGTGTGTTTCCATTCTATGTACATTTGAAAAAAAAATAGAGGATATGTAAACCCTAACAATGAACTTCTTTTATGTTCTACCGTTTGGCCTGTTAGATATACCATTGGAAGTGTTTTGTTATAATTGTTTGATAAGAGCAGACAATGACCGTTGATCCCGCCAGAAAGCTTGTGAGCTTCCATATAACCCACATGCTTAGATACAAGTATTTTTCCCCCACTATTTTTCTTTTACACTGTTTTTTCAAAATAATAAACTCAAAAGAAATAGTAAGCGGTAGGGAAAAGGAGAATGTTTATGCAGCTAGCAAGTAAGGTAAGGCGGTCTCCCATCCAATTACTGACCAGACCCAACCCTGCTTAGCTTCTAAAATCAAACAAGTACGATATTTAGTTGGTTAGTAAGGTAAGTATGTATGCCCCAAAAGGTTCTTTTTATAAGGTGTAAAAAGAAAAATAAGGTGTAAAAAGAAAAGTGCCTAAGAAAAGCACTTAAGTGATCAAGAATGGATATAACAATCTTATAATGTGTAGCACCCTCTAGTGTGCTAGCGTAGGTAATGTTAGGATTTTTGTTAGTATTGTTAAAATGTTTTGGCTTGGCTTGCAGCCAAGCCAGTGTTTGCATCTGGGTCAGGGTGAGTGATCCAGGGAGGCTGGTATGACTCAACAGGCAGTATCTCTGGTACCTCTCCCCTACTTCTGGAACTTTCTGGAAACTTCCAGAAGAATTGGAGGGAGGTTAGGAGAAGCTGCCTGGAGTATTCATGAGGGCCCTGACCAATCCCCAACAGATGGGTTGGCAGGGGGCAGGGCCCCTCAAATACTCAGGGTCAGCCCAGAAAGGCAGGAGAATTCAGGTGGTAGCTGGAGATGGAGTGCTAGGAGACTGTTGGTGGGCCCTTGAGAGTAACCCCCTAGTCTGGGGGGGTGACCTTGTGCCTGGGAGCTCAGGTGCAGGAGGAATCCTCTGATATCCCAAGGTGGAATCGTGTCCAGTGGCATGGGAGCAGGTGTGAGGACAGCAGGAGCCAGTGAGCACGTCCAGGAGATCTCCAGTGAGAAGACAGCCAGGTGGGCTGGTGAGTGAGACAGTCGGGGAGGACTGAGAGGCAGCCAGAGAGGACTGGGTAAGAGCAGTCTGAGGTGGATGTAGAGTCAGTCTGGGAGGACTGTGTAAGTTTAGCCAGGAGGGCTAGTGAAAGGGGCAGCTGCAGCCAGTTGGGCTGGCATGCCTGAAGAGATGGTGCTGAAGTCAGTAGCCATAGAAGGACAGCTGGGAATTAGGATTTGTTACACAACCAAGGGGCCCACAGTCCCTGCCTGTAATGGGCATTCACTTTATCTAACTGGGCATTTTTGTCAAATCACCTAACATGGTGCCAGCTGGTCCTGGGATTTTTGAGCTGCAAGCAAGTGATGTGCTAGAGGAAGCTGAGGCGTGTGTAAATAGACTGTACAGAAGAAGTTGTCCCTGAAGTCAAGTGGGCATCCCATATTAACCCTATTCCCCTCAATAAAACACACAAAAAACAAAGCACTGGACTGTTTCCTGACAACAGTGTAATTGTGAAGATGCAGTGTGCCTGGCTGTGCAGGGCGGGAGATCCCTTTCTACTTGCGGCTTCTTAGGGGGTGCTCTACAAATGCTCTACAAATGTGAAACCAAAGTGTAAACAATATACTATAGCAAATACAACCAAACAAAAGCATGACTTTAATAAAAAGTCCCACAAGCATATGACTCTTCTTAGTGATAAATAAATAACTCCAACGGTTATCCCTGTATAGTGTTCATCCAACAATTGAATATATCACCACATGTTGTTCCAAACTACCACCTTTGCACACTTACCAGCTATTAAGCTGCATCAGAAAGGCAACAGACAGCGTTTTTAGAAAAGACAAGGCATCACAGTATGGGAATCCACTTGCATTGTAATCCTCCAGTCGCACAGGGGACCGCCAGCACCGCCAATATATCAAGCCCTAGGAGGAACATTCACCACACCGGAGCCACAGAAAAGGTATATAGGGGGTTGTTTACTAAAGGAAAATCCACTTTGCACATAAAGTGCACTTGGAAGTAATGTCGCTGTAGATCCGAGGGGGACATGCAAGGAAAATAAAAAACAGCATTTTAGAAGAAGGCAGAAGGTTTTTAGCTTGCACATGATTGGATGATAAAATCAGCAGAGCTTCAACTAATTTCAGATCTACCCCTTAGATTTAGACCCCTTTCACACTGGGGCGGTTTGCAGGCGGTATTGCGCTAAAAATACCGCCTGCAAACCGCCCCTAAACAGCCTCCGCTGTTTGTTCAGTGTGAAAGCCCGAGGGCTTTCACACTGAAGCGGTGCGCTGGCAGGACGGTGAAAAAAGTCATGCAAACCGCTTCTTTGGAGCGGTGAAGGAGCGGTGTATTCACCGCTCCTAAACCGCTCCTGCCCATTGAAATCAATAGGACAGCACGGCTATACCGCGGCAATACCGCGGCTATAGCCGCGCTGTACGAGGGATTTTAACCCTTTTTCGGCCGCCAGCGGGGGTTAAAACCGCACCGCTAGCTGCCGAATACAGCTGCAAGAACGACGGTACAGCAGCGCTAAAAATAGCGCTGTTGTACCGCCGACGCCCCCACCGTCCCAGTGTGAAAGGGGCCTTAGAGCGACTGCACTTCCAAGTGCATTTTCAGTACACTGTCAAGTGCACTTGCAGTGCAAAGTGGATTTGCCTTTCGTAAATAACCCCCATAGTGTAGTCGTTTATTTGTAAATTCAGTTTCTATCCATCCATTAAAGGAGTTGTAAAGGCAGAAGGTTTTTTATCTTAATGCATTCTATGCATTAAGATAAAAAACCTTCTGTGTGTAGCTTCCCCAGCACCCCCTTATTACTTACCTGAGCCCCATCTCTCTCCAGCAATGTCAACGAGTGTCTTAGCCGTCCGGGACTCTCCTCCTGATTGGCTGAGAGACAGCAGTAGCGCCATTGGCTCCCTCGGCTGTCAATCAAAGTCAGTTAGTCAATTAGGGGATAGAAGAGGCTGAATGGACACACGGAGCTGTGACTCAGCTTGGGTGCCCCCATAGCAAGCTGCTGGTTGTGGGGGCACCCAACAGGAGGGAGGGGTCAGGAGCAGCGAAGAGGGACCTGAGAAGAGGAGGATCCAGGCTGCTCTGTGCAAATCCACTGCAACAGAGCAGGTAAGAATAACATGTTTGTTATTTATTTTTTATTTTTTAAACAAGACTTTACAATCACTTTAAATCCATACATCAAAGTTTACAGGTATAGCAGAGTGTAAATCTACCATGTGGGGACAATCACTTACTAAGGTGGCCATCGGTCCCAGATGTGGCGGCGCGGCGTCAGCACTTAGCTCTGCCCAACGCGTTGTGTGCGCATGCAGGTCTTCTGGGGATACTAGCTAGCTATTTATTTATCACTAAGAAGAGTCACATGCTTGTGGGACTTTTTATGCACTTCTTAAAGTCACCCTTTTGTTGTATTGTTTTTGTTATAAATATATTGTTTATACTTTGTTTTGTCATTCCAGAGATTGTTATATCTATTCTTGATCACCTAGGTGTTGCACTTTTGTTTTTACATCTTTTCAAAATAATAACTGAAATAATTTAGAGTTTGGATGAAAGGATTTATGGCAATATAACAGTTTTTGGTAGCTAAATTACATTTTTGCTTCTGGGTATACAGTAGGTATCCTTTAAATCACATATGTCAAACACAAGGATAAATCAGGCTTTGTCATGTGGCCCTCGCACCCATGTTTTGCGACAAAAACATGGTGGAACTCCATTCCACCACCTCTGGCTCTCACCCTCCGTTACTGCTCCCCGCTGTCATTTGTAAATACAGAAGCCTTCGTTGTATACAAGGGACAGCTTTGCTCTCAGCGGCTGTCATATATAAGAGATCCCTGCACGCACGCGGAGCTACGCCGGGAACAGGTCTCCAGAATCTGAGAGAGAGAACGATCTCCCTGCAAGGCGAGGCACAGCTGCCTACACAGTGAGGTACTAGAGCTGCCAACACAGGGAGGTACTAGAGCCAGGCCAGGTAGGAGAGAGTAGGGATGCAAGGAAGCTTTGGGGGGGGGGGTTGCTCACTGTGCACAGCACACCCCTAAACCCTGCACGCTAAACTGCGCACCCCTGAACTTTACACTCTGTATGTAGCATACTCCTAACCTCTGCACTCTGTACGTAGCGTACCACTGAACCCTGCACCCCGTACATAGCGTACTCTAAATTCTGCACTCTGTACGTAGCATACCACTGAATCCTGCACCCTGTATGTAACACACCCCTGAACTCTGTACTCTGTATGTAGAGCACTCCTGAAATCTGCACTCTGTACAAAATGCACTCCTGAACCCTGCACTCCATATGTAGTGCAATTGAGATACAATGGGGCCTTTAAGAGCAACCATACTCTAGATGTGGCCTGCAATGAAATTTCATTTGACACCCCTGCTTTAAATCAAGCCTATCTATGCAGGAAAAAGCCAAGGATGTGCTTTACTGCTCACCTTTCCTTTGCCCCAACTGCTCTGTTCACTCTTTAGGAGCGAAAAAATACCCGATGCTTCTGCCTCACTCCTCTTCCATTACATACTTACATAGTTAGATAGTAGGTGAGGTTTAAAAAAGGCACAAGTCCATCAAGTCCAACCTATGTGTGTGATTATATGTCAGTATTACATTGCATATACCTGAATGTTGCGGTCGTTCAGGTGCTTATCTAATAGTTTCTTGAAACTATCGATGCCCCCCCCCCCCGCTGAGACCACTGACTGTGGAAGGGAATTCCACATCCTTGCCGCTCTAATGCCCCGTACACACGGTCGGATTTTCCGAAGGAAAATGTGTGATAGGACCTTGTTGTCGGAAATTCCTACCGTGTGTAGGCTCCATCACACATTTTCCATCGGATTTTCCGACACACAAAGTTTGAGAGCAGGATATAAAATTTTCCGACAACAAAATCCGTTGTCGGAAATTCAGATCGTGTGTACACAAATCCGACGAACAAAGTGCCACGCATGCTCAGAATAAATAAAGAGATGAAAGCTATTGGCCACTGCCCAGTTTATAGTCCCGACATACGTGTTTTACGTCAGCGCGTTCAGAACGATCGGATTTTCCGACAACTTTGTGTGACCGTGTGTATGCAAGACAAGTTTGAGCCAACATCCGTCTGAAAAAAACCTAGGATTTTGTTGTCGGAATGTCTGAACAAAGTCCGACCGTGTGTACGGGGCATTACAGTAAAGAACCCTCTACATAGTTTAAGGTTAAACTTCTTTTCTTCTAATTTTAATGAGTGGCCACAAGTCTTATTAAACTCTCTTCTGCAAAAAAAGTTTTATCCCTATTGTGGGGTCACCAGTACGGTATTTGTATATTGAAATCATATCCCCTCTCAAGCGTCTTTTCTCCAGAGAGAATAATTTCAGTGCTCACAACCTTTCCTCATAACTAATATCCTCCAGACCCTTTATTAGCTTTGTTGCCCTTCTTTGTACTCGCTCCATTTTCAGTACATCCTTCCTGAGGACTGGTGCCCAGAAATGGACAGCATACTCTAGGTGCGGCTGCACCAGAGTCTTGTAGAGCGGGAGAATTATCGTTTTTTCTCTGGAATTAATCCCCTTTTTAATGCATACCAATATTCTGTTTGCTTTGTTAGCAACAGCTTGGCATTGCATGCCATTGCTGAGCCTATCATCTACTAGGACCCCAGGTCCTTTTCCATCCTAGATTCCCCTGAGGTTCTCCCCCCAGTGTATAGATTGCATTCATATTTTTGCCACCCAAATGCATTATTTTACATTTTTCTACAGTGAACCTCATTTGCCATGTAGTTGCCCATCCCATTAATTTGTTCAGATCTTTTTGCAAGGTTTCCACATCCTGCGGAGAAGTTATTGCCCTGCTTAGCTTAGTGATGTCTGCAAATACAGAGATTGAACTGTTTACCCCATCCTCCAGGTCGTTTATGAACAAATTAAACAGGATTGGTCCTAGCACAGAACCCTGGGGGACCCCACTACCCACCCCTGACCATTCTGAGTACTCCCCATTTATCACCACCCTCTGAACGCACCCTTGTAGCCAGTTTTCAATCCATGTACTCACCCTATGGTCCATGCCAATGGACCTTATTTTGTACAGTAAACGTTTATGTGGAAATGTGTCAAATGCTTTTGCAAAATCCAGATACACCACATCTACGGGCCTTCCTTTATCTAGATGGCAACTCACCTCCTCATAGAAGGTTAATAGATTGGTTTGAAAAGAACGATTCTTCATGAATCCATGCTGATTACTGCTAATGATACCGTTCTCATTACTAAAATCTTGTATATAGTCCCTTATCATCCCCTCCAAGAGTTTACATGCTATTGATGTTAGGCTAACTGGTCTGTAATTATAGTAGTAAAGGTCTTGCGAGCTACCAAATCAAAGATCCCCTATCTTATAATAGTATGATGACAGCTGCTAGCACTAATCATGTCCCATACTAATGTGTGAGAATCACGGATAAATAAATTAATATTATAATTTATTTAACTGGTCTGTAATTCCCAGGGATGTATTTTGGGCCCTTTTTAAATATTGGTGCTACATTGGCTTTTCTCCAATCAGCTGGTACCATTCCAGTCAATAGTAGTACCATGTGAAAGTGCTGGTGATTGATAGCGTGGTGTTGAATGAGGAAAATATATGTAATGCTTGAGAGGACTGTCAGGAACAGCAGACCTAATAGAGGAAATGAAGGTCAGAGAGTGTGGACATGCTACATTTTTGGATGGGGATATGCTGCAGAAGACAATTTGAGACTGGGAACATGTTACATGAGGCTAGTATAGATTAATGCTATTACCTTAATCAATGTTCCCACTACAGCCCTGGCCCTAGGGCCACAAGTTGGGCACAAGGGCTGTAGAGCATCTACCTTGCTTCTGTGGCTGAACAGAGAGTGAGGGAGAGAAGTCAAGGTGAGTATGTGCTGCTGGAGAGGGAGGCATTAACGTGAGGATGTTGGTTTACCCTGCATGGGACAGGTCTGAGCTAAAAAATGTTAAAATGTCACATGATAATATTGATTGAGGAGCCACGTTATCATCTTTATAACACACCAGTGAACCAGTGGTCAGGCCATGAATATTCAAGTATTTACATATTCCTGACAAGCAATAAATAATCTTTATAACCCTACTCCAGGAAATCGCACACTGCAAGGCTTAACTGGTCATTTACTCTAGGGAAGAGTAAAAGCACTTTTACTTACCCGGTCCTCCACTCCTCCAGCAGACAAAGCTCCCCCAAGCTCCAGAGGTGGACTGTTCCAAGACATCATTACATGCAATGCGCCCTGCATTGGTCTAGATGACATTATGACCTTATAACACTGGAGCATAGGGGAGAGGATGCAGTGGGGACCAGTCAAGCAAAGCAGAGGATAGGGTTTTCTATGTCCCTTGTCCTAAATGAGCAGTTTATCTTTGCAGTCCGGGTAAAGCCACACTGCAAGGTAGAATTGTACAACAGTTGGGCTTCACAACAAATTCTTACTGACCTCCTTAGCGTCAGACACTGTGTAGCAATTCATCTTCTTCATCAAGGGGTTGTAAAGTCTCAAGGTTTTTCACCTTGATGCATGGTATGCATCAAGGTGAAAAACCTTTTGTGCTGCAGCAGCCCCCCAGAGCCCCCCTTTTACTTACCTGAACCCGTTCGTCCCAGCATCGAGGACGGGTCCAGCAGCTTCAGCCGCTGTCTCGGATCCTTATTGGGTAGAGTGACTCAGTGACTCTCCAATTCAGCTCTTCTGCTCCCACCTCCCAGAAATGATTCGGCAGCCTTCTAGTCTTCTAATCTCTAATGTAACACAGATCAGGGGTTCTGGGAAGGATGATCAGGGTGAGCTGAGCTGCCTGAATAAATTAATTTAATGACTTTAGTGCTTCTTCTATGAACATTGAGAAGGTATTTACTCCACAGGACCTGCAGCTATACAGGCCAATGAGAACTTGTATTAAAGCTCATTTTAAACCTGGTAAGCATGAATAAGTAAATGGGTGTCCATTGCCTGGCAAAAGGTTCACTTGAAACGTCAGCTGAGGTACGTTTTTAGTTATATACATTATAGACCTCTACTGAGAAAACTTTTTTTTTCTGTTCTTGTTTTTCCAGGATGCAATTTGGTTCCTACTCCATGTTTCTCAGGCTCCTGCTGCTACTTTGGCCTGCGCAGTGGGCGTTTCCATTCACCTGGCACATCCACAGAGCTTCACAATTCTGGGGTAGCCCTCCACCCTGGGCGACCTCTCTACTCTTCTACTCCAGCCACCCTACCAGGCTCAGTTGAGTGGCCACTGTGTGCCAGCCACACGTTCCACCACAGTTTAACGTTGATGTCCTTGGAGGAAAGATTTCAGAGCCTTGGCCATAGGGGGATACATGACAGGTTAATGGAAGGCAATCACTCAAACTCACTTTTAGGGCAACAGACCATGCCACCCATGGAGAACCAGCCTATCATATCACCTGTTTTGGAGGCCCAACAGGTGAAAAGCAACTACCAGCCAACTTCAACTGTGAAACCTGACCCAGAGAGCCAGTATAAGCCTTTAGAAGAGGACAGCAAGCTGAAAAACTTTAAAGAAACCATAAAGGTTTCTTTAAGTCCATCTGAAACGCACATTGTGCAAAGTAAGCTGCGCCCAGTGGAAGCGGGCCAACCATTTACCACCAAGAACTGGCTGCTGAAACCTGCCTAGGAGTATTTGGTATAAAAGATCTACAGACATTAATCTCTATGTAAAATGTATGTGTATACTCTTTAAGCCTCAGAATCATAGCTTGAGACATCAATAATCAGAAAGCTAAAGAAACTCATCAGTAGGGTTAAAATTCTCAAGTTAAGACAACACAGCGGGGTTGGTTTGTGGACGAAGTAGAGGCAGTTCACTTAGCAAAGTGCATGATAAACTATATGACCAAATGTTTGTAGACAACTGATCACCACACCTTTCAGAACTTGTACGATATCCCATTTCAAAACCACAGGCATTAATATAGTTTGCTCCCTCTTTTTTGGTATTACAACCTTTGTTGGTATTACAGCCTCTACTCATTTAGGAAGGCTTTCCACACAATTTTGGAGTGTGTCTTATGCCGCGTACACACGATCGGACTTTACGGCATACTTGGTCCAGCGTACCGGATTTCGTCGGACAATTCGATCGTGTGTGGGCTCCAGCGGACTTTGTTTTCTCAAAAGTTTGACGGACTTAGATTTGAAACATGTTTCAAATCTATCCGATGGACTCGAGTCCAGTCAAAACTACTTGAGCCAACACTACTACGTCATCACGTACGAATCCGTCGGACTTTGGTTGATCGTGTGTAGGCAAGTCCGTTCATTCGGAAAGTCCGTCGTAAAGTCCGTCGAAAAGTCCGCCGGGCAAAGTATGCCGTAAAGTCCGGTCGTGTGTACGCGGCATTAGGGAATTTGTGCCCCCTAAAGAACAATTGTGAAGTCAGGTTCTGATGTTGGATGAGAAGCCCTAGTTGGATGAGAAGCAACTGGCGTTCCCCATTCATCCCAAAGATTTTCAGTAGGGTTGAGGTCAAGGCACTGTGCCTGCCACTCTATTTCCTCCACGCAAAACTCATTAAACTGTGTTTAAATGGATCTGACTTTGTGCACAGGGTACAGTCATGCTGAAAAAGTTGACTGAACTAAACATAGCTTTATTTTTTTTGTTTCCTTATTTGCTCCGTAAACAATGACTGTGCTAGGTGAACAGCCTCTACTCCTTGAGTGATTCAATCCCAATCTCTTTCTTTCTGATTCCATCTAAGCTGTCTCTGAAAATATGTGCTTGTTGTCTGTTGACAATTCACTTGGGTGAAGTCTTCTTTAACTTTCTTTTTGGCAACTGGCTGTCACATTTCCCTGTCCCAGTTGCCCGACACCTGAATCAGTCAACTAATCATTAAGGATTGAATTTATGTAAATTGTTAAAACATTACTTTTTCCTATTTTAAAAGGCAGCAACAGTTAAAGAGCCCCAGGCTGATGTATTACAAAAAGGGTTTGTCCAGTTCTGTAAGTCTCTATATTATAAGACTGCACCAATGTGATGGTTGTATATAAATGTAAATTGCATATTTATTTAAAAAAAGGTCAATAAAGATGTGACAACCCGATTTTTTGTGTGTTTAAAGTTCAAAAAGAGACACATACGCTTTGACCATTCAGTAACAACATCAGTGTAAAAGCTGCCTTCTGCCTACCCCCCAGCCTACTAATAATTCTGTCTCCGGTGATTACAGTGACCATGTGCCCTTCTTGCCCTAACCCACTGATAATCACCTCTCCAGGGATCCCACGGCACTCATTTCTTTGTTGCAGTGGTCACCAAAATACCTAATGTCAGCAGGTGTCAGAGCCTAGAGCAGTCATTCTCAACCAGAGTTCTGTGAAACCAGGGGCGGACTGGGCCATGGGACAAGGGGGCAATTGCTCCCTGGGCCACTCTGATGCCCTGTAAAAAAGCCACACCACTTCTGGCGCAGACATGCCTAAAAGTTTTCTGGTGAAGAGGAGTAAGAAGTCTCCACTGGTGTCCTACTGAGTGCGGGATGAGGACGAGAAAAGAGCGCAGGATAGTGCACGCACATGTCAGAGCAGAGGCCAGCTCCGTGCCCCACTGGAGGATCTCCTCCACCTGGCCAGCCCCAACTGAGCCACCCCAGCTCCCCCCTGCAGCCCCCTGCCGGCCAGGTCAGGAACCCAGAGTCATTGTAGCAGGCGCTGCCCTGCCCATTGAGCCAAGAGTACCTGGAGCAGAGTTTCAGCCTGGGATGGGGTTGGAAGGAGGCAGGGAAGAGGGAGAGTGAGAGGGGGGCTGAGTCACTGCAACATAGGCCTCTGGGTTGTACTTGACCCTGGGCCAAAAGTTGCCAGTTAGCCCTAGGCTAACTCTAGGGTCCCTCCAAAAGTTGCTAGGGATTCCTTGATCTGTGGCTGATTGACCTCCAATTCAACAGTGCTTGCATAGTTTCTGAGCCAACACTACTTGGCAGAGCCAGCTGCATGACATCAATGATTGCTTTGGATGTAAAACTGGTATTCTGACCACCAATTTAAGGGGCATTGTTCCTACTGGCCACAATGTAGGGAAAATTCTTCCTACTGACCACCAATGTAAGGAACATTCTTCCTACTCGCCACCCTTGTAAGGAACATTCTTCCTACTCGCCACCAATGTAAGGATTGTTCTTCCTACTCGCCACCAATGTATTTTTCCCCATTGATCTAAATCAATTGGTTTTAGTAGGAGTTCCTGAAGACCTGATGATTATTTCTAAGGTTCCGCATGGGTAAAAAAGTTGAGAAAGGCCTAGAGTAAGCTGTGATCATCATATGACAGTACTCAGGCCTAGGGACTGGCCACTAGACCCAAGTGTTGCCACATGGGAGGTGGTCACATATCTAGAAGCACCTGGTATTTGTTTAGCAGTCGAAGTAGACAAAGGCGCAATGGAGTTTTGCTGAATAGGTGAGTATCAGTAGATTGGACCAATGATTGGATAATTGGCCTGAATAGGCCAATTGACAATCATCGTGAATGGGCAAATTGACAGGACCTCTTCTAATAAGAACCATTATTCCGGCCATATACAAGTATCATCATTATATAATGGTTAATGAAGTTAAAAACTTCAATTTTGACTGTAGTGACAAGAAAATTTGAAGGCACAGGATGGAAAATTCTTCTTGAATGAAAAAAAGTTCTAACAGTAAATGTGGTTTTCATTTGGAAAAAAAATCATATATATTGTAATAAAACCTGTTTATTGCATCTGGGATTCTATTCAAATAGAAGGTCTGGAAGAAATTTTAAGGTCTTTTGAACAAAATTAGTTGACTCGCTCCTGGCAAGATCGAATGTTCTGATGAACATTTTTCTACAAACTTTTGAATGAAAATCTAACCACGCATGGCCACCTTAGACTCTAACTATAATCATCATAATCTGACATAATGCTTATTATTTTCAGCAATGAGAGCTATAATTAACAATCACCTGGCTAAAAATAACAATCTGTATGGTACATAACATATGCATTATGGCTTGTTCAAGAAACCGGAGGTGTTGAAATCACTAAATATAACAGAACTGCCGAATTGGAGAAAGACATTAAGCCATTCTAGTAAGCTTGCAAACACATTCCTCCTTTAACAGAGGCGAGGTCAAGAGAGTAATCCCCTCACAGGACGTTGTATTCTGGCAGTGGCACTCACCTGCAGCTGCTGATCAACAAAGTTTTTCCAACTGGCACACCAGTCATATAACACTGTACTGCTCTGGTGACAGTATAAAAAAAATCAATATATAAAAATCAAATTTGATAAATTTTTTAATTTTCCCAAAAATTGTGACAAAAACTCACCATGGCTCTTATCCAATATCTTGGACTGTCTACTTTCCAAAAAGTCCTGGCATTTTAGGGGCTGAAGAAATAAGTACATCATAATTGATCAATTTTCTAATATATACAGTGGGGAAAATTATTATTTGATCCCCTGCAGATTTTGTAAGTTTGCCCACTTACAAAGAAATGAAGGACTTATAATTGTTATCATAGGTGTATTTTAAATGATAGAGACAGAATATCAAGAAAAAATCCAGAAAAAAACTTATGATACAAATGTTATAAATTGAGTTGCAGTTCAGTGAGTAAAATAAGTATTTGATCCCCTACCAACCAACAATAATTCTGGCTCCCACAGACAATTTAAGAAGGTAATGTTTACAACGACTCGTTATGTGTATAAAAGACACTTGTCCACAGAATCTCTTTCTTCCATTCAAATCTCACCATCATGGGCAAGAACAAAGAGCTGTCAAAGCTGTCAAAGAACATCGGTGACAAGATTGTAGACCTGCACAAGACTGGAATGGGCTACAAGACAGGGGCGGATCCAGAGTCTAGTCTCGGGAGGGGCACTGCCAGAAAATATATTTTTTTTGGGGTACATCTATCGGGGAAATGGCTGGTGTTGACGCTTCAATCATCACGGCACCATGGTTGTTATGGTGTCAGGATGATTGAAGCGCATTATTACTATTATTACATTGTTATAATAAATTAAATAGTTTAACTCACCATAATGCAGAATCAGTGGGAGCCCCGAGTGTGTCACTTGCCACGTCACCTGTCACCAGATGCAGATTGTCACTTGCCATGTCGCCTGCCACATGTTGCGGATTGTCTCTTGCCACGTCGCCTGTCACCAGATGAAGATTGTCACTTGCCACCTGCTAAGGTGGTCTCTTGTGTCCCAGAGACAGGCAGCAGAGAGATGTTGTAATCCCCATTAGTATAGAATCCCCCCTCAGTGCAGAGCCCCCATTAGTATAGAATCCCCCCTCAGTGCAGAGCCCCCATTAGCATAGAATCCCCCCTCAGTACAGAGCCCCCATTAGCATAGAATCCCCCTCAGTGCAGAGCCCCCCATTAGTATAGAACCGCCCCTCAGTGCAGAACCCCCATTAATATAGAATCCCCCCTCAGTGCAGAGCCCCCCGTTAGTATAGAATCCCCCCTCAGTGCAGAGCCCCCATTAGTATAGAATCCCCCTCAGTGCTGAACCCCCATTAATATAGAATCCCCCTCAGTGTAGAGCCCCCCATTGGTATAGAATCCCCCTCAGTGCAGACCCCCCATTAGTATAGAATCCCCCTCAGTGTAGAGCCCCCCATTGGTATAGAATCCCCCTCAGTGCAGAGCCCCCCATTGGTATAGAATCCTCCTCAGTGCAGAGCCCCCATTAGCATAGAATCCCCCCTCAGTGCAGAGCCCCCCATTGGTATAGAATCCCCCTGGCCTGCACATGTCAACCCACATATACATAAATTTTACAGACCTCAGAACAGCGCGGACGTGTGTGTCCCTCGGGCTCCTCCTCCTCCTGTGTGGATGTAAACAGAGAGGAGGGGGAGGCGGCTTCAGCCCGCTACGCTGAGGGATACAGCGCAAGACCTGAGGAGCAGATCAGGTCAGCGGGCAGTGTTAGCGGTGCGTGCCGCTACCTACGGGTGTCACCCCTCTGGCGGGTGTCACCCGGGTGCGGACCGCACCCCCCCCGCGCCCACCTAACAACACCACTGCCGCTGGCTCTCTCACTTATGGAGCCACCCGCCGGCTCACTCACCCGCATTTCTCACCCCCCCCCGGATCCGCCCCTGCTACAAGACCATCAGCAAGAAGCTTAGTGAGAAGGAGACAATTGTTGGAGTGATTATTCGCAAATGGAAGAAATACAAAATAACCATCAATCGCCCTCGGTCTGGAGCTCAATGCAAGATTTTGCCTCATGGGGTAAGGATGATCATGAGAAAGGAGAGAGATCAGCCCAGAACTACACGGGAGGAGCATGTGAATGATCTCAAGGCAGTTGGGACTACAGTCACCAAAAAAAATTGGTAAAACAATATGCTGCCATGGATTGAAATCCTGCAGCGCCCGCAAGGTCCTCCTCCTCAAGAGGGCACATGTACAGGCCTGTCTAAAGTTTGCACATGAACATCTAATGCCTCGTTTCCACTGAGCGGATCGGTTCGGTTTGGTACGGTAAGCTATTTTGGGTGTTTCCATTATGAAAGCGGCCCATATAGCCAAACCGTACCGCTCCATTCAGGGTCCTGCTTCAGATGTGGGGCCATAGAAAATGGAACGGTTCGGTTAGGGCGGAGCTACGATACATTCCACTGATTGGCTGGCAGAAAACCCTCTGCAGTGCTATGCTGAGCCATTTTTTGTAAACCCTGTATGGCCCCTTGTGGTCCCACTTGCAGTGGAAACGCTCACCAGAATAGACCGGACCATTCTAAGCCATTCAAACTGTACTGACCCGAACCAATCCGCTCAGTGGAAACGAGGCATAAATGATTCAGAGAAGGATTGGGAGAAAGTACTGTGGTCAGATGAGACCAAAATTTAGCTCTTTGGCATTAACTCAAATCACAGTGTTTGGAGGAAGAAAAATGCTGACTATGACCCTACGAACACCATCCCTACAGTCAAGCACGGAGGCGGAAACAATATGTTTTGGAGCTGTTTCTCTGCTAAAGGTACAGGCCGACTTTGCCGCATTAAGGGATCATTGGACAAGGCCATGTATTGTAAAATCTTGTATGAAAACCTTCTTCCCTCAGCCAGAACACTGAAGATGGGTTGTGGATGGATCTCCCTGCATGCCCATGACCCAAAACATACCGCCAAGGTAACAAAGAAGTGGCTCAAGAAGAAGCACATTAAAGTCATGGAGTGGCCTAGCCAGTCTCTAGACCTTAATCCTATGGAAAGTTTATAGAGGGGGCTGAAACTTCAAATTGCCAAGCGACAGCCAAGAAACCTGCAGGATTTAGAGAAGATCTGTAAAGAAGAGTGAACCAAAATCCCTCCTGAGATGTGTGCAAACCTGGTAACCAACTACAAGGAAAGTCTTACCCTCTGTCCTTGCCAACAAGGGTTTCTCCACCAAGTACTAAGTCATGTTTTGCTTGGGGATCAAATAGTTATTTTACTCACTGAACTGTAACTCAATTTATAACATTTGTATCATGTGTTTTTTTCTGGATTTTTGGTTGATATTCTGTCTTTATCATTTAAAATACACCTATGATAAAAATTAATGCGGCAAAGTCTCCGGCCTTGTCCAGTCTAATCTGGACCTCCAAAGCCAAAGATAGCTGACATTCTTCAATATGTAGTGGGTTGTGAGGCATAGTGGGTGCAAAGATGGTAAAAGTCATTGGGCGCCAGACACTTCTTGAATGTAAAAGAGGTTTTATTTCTTTTGACAGTCCTTTTTGTATTTTTGGGGGAAAGAGGGTTAGGGCCAGGACACCCTTAAGTAGTTATAGATCCAATTGTCAGACTCCGAGACTTCAATAGGAGGACAGCTGTGCAGGGAAAGGCCCCAGCAAGGTGCCACTTCTGCACATGCAGGAATGCTGTCTCCTCCTATGGTAACAGTCTTTACAGTTCCTAACTCAAACGTAACAGTCCTTTCAGCTCCACTACAACTGTCTCTTGTAGTTCTTCAACACTGAGCTCCCGGTCTCTCACTAGACCCTCTGATTCACTGACCCTGAATCTCTTGAGCTCCTCCAAGGTTGCAGTGGTATCTCCCTCAAGTGTTACCCCTGCTTCTCTGCTGGGTCGCTAGCTTGGCACTCCAGATACTTCTCAAGCTTCACCCCTACTAACCGGCGAGGTCCCTGGCTTGATTCACAAGGCTGCTCTCCCAGCAGGCCAAGGGATTCAAGAAAACCCCTGCCCATTGGCTGAGATACCCCATATACTCATAACCTGACCTTGGTTTGCCCTTCTCATATCTAGTACCACCAAGCACCCGACCACCTAGTGGTAGAAGAGAAAAGTGCAACAAGGCCAAACTTAGGGAGAAATCAATAGATTTCTATCAATCGACCAAGATAAATGCTCTTGGCAAGTAAATTTGTGAGGAGCTCCCTGACTAAACCCCAAGGTGCTACATCAAAGACCTTTCATTTGTTTGTAAGTTGGCTAGGCTCTGGTGGGGGGCAGGTCCGTTTGGCTGGCGGGGGGGGGTGGTTCAACCAGCTTCATTGGGGAGACGGGCCTGCCGACCGGCCGGGTCAATTCGGGCAGGGGGCGGGTCCACTCGCTCGGCTACAGAAGGTAGTAAAAGATCTTTCCTTGAGAAAACTGATCACACACACAAGAAGGAGGAAAATAATGAGAGGTATGTGATTCTTCATAGAAAACATAATCAGCTTCTTGTGTTTCATTCTGTATATCTGTTCCTATATCAGTGAGTATTATGATTGTCATAGAAAATAGAAGTAATGTATGACACTTTGTAGAAAAAAAAATGTTAGTGATTAGCTGACCCCTCTACCTGGGATCCACCAGCTCCCCAATGGAGTGCAACCACACCATAAACACAAGTCCAGAAAAGGATGGATCAGAACTTCACTTTTAATTCACACATTTAAAAACATATCGGTAAAAGTATAAAAAAAAAAAAAACACAATCCACATTAGGTTGGGTTTCTACCTATCGAGGTCTGATTGAAGTGTGGGTAATTTAAAAAGAACTACACAACACCTATCAAGGCATTACTGCTTGGGATGTACAAAGAGGAGAACCAATAGCAATCAACCACAAATTTCCAAAATAAAAAAAAATCATCATTGTCACTACAAGGTATAAAGCCTCCAGCCTTTAAGCAGTTAAAAATTGTCTTTTCTGGACGTGCAAAATGTAATTTAAAAGACATACTTCTTTACAGTTCCAATGAAAAATAGCGTTAACCTGCTCGAAAATAAGTATTACCAGGGCCTTCTGCCAAAATAGATAGCTTCTGCCTTGCCCACAGTGTTCACAGCAGGCGGATGTCCTAATGCCAAAAAGAAGGACACCTTGACCTATCTGTGAAAGATGCTTCTATCTAGGTCTGCTGCCAAAATGAAAGATATGATGCCTTGCAGAAAAATAAAGGCATGCTCAGGTGGGGGAACGGGGGACGGGTTGGATCCACTCCGGTCCGCTCAGCTCGGTTGGGCGAGCCGCTGGCCCCAATGCACAATGCATGTCCACATAAAGGTGCCTTGTAAGGAGGGGGAGTGGGAGGAGAAGAGGATCTTGCCAGCCCCACGGCAGAAGCGCCTTCTTATCCATGTAGGCTGCTGGCAAGGGAGGGTAAGTTGTAGCTGCACTTTTGCAGCAGCCCCACTCTTTCAGAGAATTTGTGTGGAAGAGAGCTGTGTACTGGAATGGGGGAAGGAGGATGAGCTCTGTACTGGGGGAGAACTTGGGAGTACACAACACATCCCTCAGCCCTGCACCCAGTACATAGTGTACCTCTCAACCCTGCACTCGATACATAGCGCACCTCTCAACCCAGTGGTGTATTTTGGTTTTGTGCTGCCCTAGACAAGACTAAAATTGGGGGCCCACCCATCTAAAATTGTCCCACCCCACTTGCGGTATACTGTTCTTGTCTCAGGGTCTGATGAGGAAGCTGGTGGACTACAAGTCCCAGCATGAACCCCTACTCTTTGTATGGGTCTCTGGCTCTGCTGTCTCATGACACAGCACAAACAGTTCCAGCCTCACCTCAGCGTTTTTCAGAGTTCCCTTCCCTCAGCACGAGGCGATCACAGAGATGGAGGAGGTGGGTGGAAAGCACTAGGCGCGGTCTCAGAGCGGTGGAGGAGGAGGGAGTTAAATCTTCCTCGGCTTTGTATGGTGGGTGGGGCCTCAGCCTCCCTCTGCATTAGGGCTGGGTAGTGATGTGATGTGACTGGTTGCTAGACGCCAGGCGGTGCAGCCTTAGCAACCAGTGGGCAGTAGAGCCAAAGGTGGAGCCTGCTACGGGTCTTGGCGGTCAAGTCTGCCCCGGTACTCTGAAAGCCTCCTCTCTAGTGTCCCTTTTGCCTGGGGGGGTATCAACACATCAGTGCACCCCAAGGCATTAATGATGTGTACAGTGCCTATAGTAGCCAATCATATTTTATCATTATTTTATTTATCACAGTCAGACCAATTAAATATGCTTTATGTTAATGTTGTTAAAGTTGTTGTTGTTAATATTTTTTTTTGTAACTTAATTCTGCATAAAACATTTAACAGCGCCATTTCATGAGATAATTTACGAGGGTGTGTTTAGGGGCGGAATTAGGGGTTGGGCAGGGTAGGGGTTGGTTGGGGCAACTGGTGGCATGCAACGCTTAGTGGTTGTGAAGTCAGAATTTTTTTTATCTTCATGCATTTTATGCATGAAGATAAAAAAAACCTTGTGTGCAGCAGCCTTCCTCAGCCTCCCTAATAGTTATGTAGCACCTTCCTAGGTAGGTGCTAGAAGAGAGTATAGTTTGGGAATTTTCTGCTTACCAGGAAGATTGTTAGGCAAATTTAGAGTGCCCTCTGACTACCAGGGAGCAGGATCTGTTAGTGAGGTCTGCTCATTGTGCTCCGGTGCAGCTCAGCTTGTCTGAATGTTTCACACTGGTCCAATAGGGATGCATATTGGACAGTGGGAGGAAACCCGGCAAGTGAGGGCACAGGCATTGTTACAGCCCTGGCTATTGGCAGAGGGAAGGGCCTCATGGCATGCTGGGTGACTGTATAAATGTCAAGGGCACATGTGCTTGGGGTCTTCAGCTGGACAGTGTGGTCCCGGAGGGAGAGGGTGGCTGCCCCTCCTCTTTTGAAGCTGTCGTGCGGCCTTGGGTAGTCGACCTGAGGGATGGAGAGTCAGAGAAGCTGAACCCAGAGGTCCTGCAGAGCTGATTGGAAGGGAGACACCAGGAAGGATCTGATTTTGCCTACTGTGAGTACAGATCTGTGTCATGGGGCCTGTCCTGCGAGGGCAACCCCCATCAGCTAGAAGAGTCAGTGGACGGGTGTCAGTCAAGGAGATGCTAGAAAGTATCCTGAAGATAAAGTAGTTGCATCAAGTCTGCGGCTAGAGAGAGCAAGAAGACTTCATTCTTCCATACATGTGGCAGTATGGTAAAATCAGTGTGTCTGCTTCAACAAGTAATCTGGTGAGGCCAAGTGAGAGTTGTCCTCATCTACTGTGAATAGTTCAAATTGGAGTATCCCACTATTCCCTTCTCCCATCCAAGTTCTGCAATAAATATAAAAAACCAAACACCCTGGACTGATTATTGAGTAAAGAGCAAACGGGAGTAAGGGGGGATATGTGAAAACTCCTAGCAACTGCCTGCAGGTAATCAGAGGGAGAACTAAGAAGTCAACACACAGCAAGCCCTATAGGGACATTTACCTGAGCCCCATCTCAATCAAGCAATGTTGCAGGAGTGTCTCGGCTGCCCGGGACTCTCCCTCATTGGCTAAGACGGCAGCACTGCGCCATTGGCTCTCGCTGCTGTCAATCAAAGTCAGTGAGCCAATGAGGAGAGAGGGGGTGGGGCAAATCGCTGCCTATATGTCTGTGTGGACACACAGTGCATGCGGCTCGGCTCTGGTGCCCCCATAGCAAGCTGTTTGGTGTGGGGGCACTCAGCAGGAGGGAGGGGCCAGGAGTGCTGAAGAGGGAACCAAGAACAGGAGGATCTGGACTGCTTTGTGCAAAACCACTGCACAGAGCAGGTAAGTATGACATGTTTGTTACTTTGAAATTAAAAAAAAAAAAACAGACTTTAGTATCACTGTTAGGCCTGGCTAATAGAATACATTTTGGTCTGAATTTATGAAGAAAGATTACTTACTTGCAAAACTTTATAATAGAAACGGGAAAAAACCTTTTTTAAAAAAAAACATTTTTGGTCTTTTTTTATATAGCAAAAAAATAAACCCAGTGGTGTTTTTCCACTTGCCGACCGCTCATATACATCAGCAAAGTGGTTAATTCCCATGAATCGACATACTCGTATGTCGGCTCCTTTAAGAGCCATAGAAGGTGCACGGGTGTGCCATCTGCACGGCGAGAGAACCCAATGCACGTGGCCGGCGGGTGCGATTTCCGCCGGCCACCCGCGATCACGGGCATGAGAGCCAAAATGGGGATATGCACACACAAAAACTCATTCCGACAGGAGAGAAGAGACAGATCTGCTGTTCATAGTAATTAGGAACAGCGATATGTCTCCTCCTCCAGTCAGTCCCCTCCCCCCACAGTTAGAAACAGTCACATTTAACCCCTTGATCGCCCCCTAGTGTTAACACCTTTCCTGACAGTGACATTTACACAGTATCCAGTGGCTATTTTTAGCTCTGATTGCTGTGTAAATGTCAATGGTCCCAAAAAAGTGTCAAAAGTGTCCGATCTGTCCGCCGCAATGTTGCAGTCCCGCTAAAAATGGCAGATCACCGCCATTACTAGTAAAATAAATAAATAAATGAATAAAAATGCCATAAAAATGCCATATATCTATCCCCTATTTTGTAGACGCTATAACTTTTGCGCAAACCAATCAATATACGCTTATTGCGATTTTTTTTACCAAAAATATGTAGAAGAATACATATCGGCCTAAACTGATGAAGACATTTTTTGGGGATATTTATTATAGCAAAAAGTAAAAAAATATTGTTTTTTTTTTTCAAACTTGTCAGTCTTTTTTTGTTTACAGCGCAAAAAATAAAAACCGCAGAGGTGATCAAATACCACCAAAAGAAAGCTTTATTTGTGGGAAAAAAGGACGTCAATTTTGTTTGGGTGCAATGTCGCACGACCGCGCAATTGTCAATTAAACGATGCTGTGCCGAATTGCAAAAAAATGGCCTGGTCGTTAAGGGGGAAATCTTCCGGGGCTGAAGTGGTTAAATTCCACCAAAAGAAAGCTCTATCTGTCTCAAAGAAATTATAAAAATTGCATATGGGTACAGTGTTGCATGACTGAGTAATTGTCATTCAAAGTGTGAAAGCGCTGAAATCTGAAAATTATCCTGGGCAGGAAGGGGGTGAAAGTGTCCGGTATTGAAGTGGTTAAATAAGAAGTTCCTATTACAGAGGGTTTTATAGGGATCTGTTATGAATTTGGTCATTTTGGACACCAGTACTGCTCAGCTGAGTTCTTTTTTTAATGTAAAATTCTTTTGAATTTATTTTAGTTATTGTGGAGACAAGCCCCTTCATTTGACAACGTGTTTAATTTTGCCTAACCACTTAAACTACTGCCATCTAATTATCTCAGTCCTAGACGAGAAGTAATTATACGGCTATGATTTAATTGTAATAATCTGGATAACACGTTTCAGGGATCTCGGCAAAACAGCACTTGGAGGAGTGGAATGAGCGCAGGGGGTGACAAGAACTATTATGGGATGCCATGGAGGAGCCAATCGCAGAGCTTTCGAATATAAATCACAGATGAAGCTGATTTACAAATGGAGTTGAGAATATCCACCGATCCGCCATAACATTATGACCACAGGTAAAGTGGATAACATTGATTATCTCCTTACAATGGTGGGTGGGATATATTAAGCAGCAAAGTGAACATGTTGTCCCTGAAGTTGATATTTTGAAAGCAGGAAAAAAATGGGCAAGCGCAAGGATTTGAGAGAATTTGAGAAGGTCCAGACTGTAATGGCTAGATGACCGGGTCTCCAAAACTGCAGCTTCAGGGATGTCCCTGGTCTGCAGAAGACAGGACCGACCAAAAGTGGTCCACGGGAGGAAAACCGGCAAATCAGCAACAAGGTCATGTGTGGTCAAGGTTCATTGGTGCACCGGGAAGGAGTCCCTCCTTACATCAAGGTCCCCATTAGAGTCCCTCCTTACATCAAAGTCCCCATTAGAGTCCCTCCTTACATCAAGGTCCCCATTAGAGTCTCTCCTTACATCAAAGTCCCCATTAGAGTCTCTCCTTACATCAAAGTCCCCATTAGAGTCTCTCCTTACATCAAAGTCCTCATTAGAGTCTCTCCTCACATCAGGGTCCACATCAGTGCCCCTGTTACACCACAGTCCACATCAGAGTCCCTTCTTACATTAGAATCCACATCAAAGCCTCCCTTAAATTATAGTTCACATCATAGTCCCTATTTTGAAGGGGGGTGGGGGTGATTCTTTTCTAAACCCACTGTAGGCAGCTTCACACTGAAATCTGCAGGCTTAAAGAGCCGGTGCTGAAACTCTAAATTCCGCTAAAATCAGGGTCCTCATCGGTGCACCCCTTACACCAGAGTCTACATCAGAGTCCTTCCTTACATCAGAGTCCTTATCAGAGCCCCCCTTATATTAAAGTCCACTTCAGAGTCCCACCTTACATCAGTGTCCCCATCAGAGTCTCTCCTTACATTAGGGGGTATCAGTCCCCATTAGAGTCCCTCCTTACATCAGGGTTCACATCAGTGCCCCTGTTACAACACAGTCCACATCAGAGTCCCTCCTTACATCAGAATTCATATCAAAGCCCCCGTTAAATAAGAGTTCACATCAGAGTCCCTTCTTACTTCAGGCTCCCCATCAGAGTCCCTTCGTACATCAGAGTTCACATTAGTGCCCCTGTTGTTACACCACCAGAGGCGTCGCTAGGACATGGCTATTGGGGCTATAGCCCCGAATCTGGGGCCCATAGCCCCGAGTCTCTTGCCGCAAGGTCCCTGTCTAACCAGTGGGCTGCAGCTGTAGCTGCAGCGGGCAGGCTGACTGCATGAGAGAGGCAGAGGAGAGGAGAGAAGCGAGCGGGCAGACAAGCAGAGATGACATCATCTCTCTCCAACCGCTCCACATTAGCACTCTTCACAGCCTGGCCTCTTCAATGTGGGAGCGAGGTGCAGAGAGATGACATCATCTCTCACTGCCCGCCACACATCAGTGCTCTTCCGCCCTCACAGCGCGGTGGAGTGGAGGTCACGTACTTCCTGTCATCGGTGGAGCTCCACTGTGCAGCCAGACCCCCTTGCTTCAATGTCGGAGGTGTGGCAGAGAGCAGCGAGATGACATCATCTCTTACTGCCCGCCCCACATCACTGCTCTCCTGCCCTCACTAAATGGACCAGTGCTGCCAGCCTGCCACCAATGCAGCGACAATGCACATTTGGTGGCACTGGCTGGCATGGCAAGTTACAATCCACATCGGTTGGCAAGTGACAATCCACATCTGGTGCCAGGTGACGTGGCAAGTGACAACCCACATCTAGTGGCAGGTGACGTGGCAAGTGACAATCTGCAAATTGGTGGCAGGAGACATGGCAAGTGACAATCTGCAAATGGTGGCAGGTGACGTGGCAAGTGACAATCCACATCTGGTGGCAGGTGACATGGCAAGTGACAATCCACATCTAGTGGCAGGTGACAGTGGCAAGTAACAAGCTGCATCTGGTGACAGGCGATGGTGGCAAGTGACACACTGCATCTAGTGACAGGCGGCGGTGGCAAGTGACACCCTGCATCTGGTGGCAGGAGATGTGGCAAGTGACACACCCAGGGCTCCCACTGATTCTGCATTATGGTGAGTTGAATCAGTTGCTTACCACCGGTGTGCCCATCCCCGCCCACCCACCCCCTCATCCCCCACCCCCTCATCCCCCACCCCCGTGGGCCTGCAAAAAGTCTGGTGACCGCTGCTATGGGCTCTAGCCCCAGATCTTTTGCAGACCTAGCAATGCCCCTGTACACCACAGTCAACATCAGAGTCCCTCCTTCCATCAGAATCCATATCAAAGCCCTTCTTAAATTAGAGTCCCCACTAGAGTCCCTCCTTACATCAAGGTCCACATTAGAGTCTCTTCTTACATCAGAGTGCCCATCAGAGTCTCTTCTTACATCAGGGTCCTCATCAGAATCTCTTTTTACATCAGAATCCCTTCTCAGATCAGGGTCCTCATCAGAGTCTCTTCTTTTATCAGGATCCCCATCAGAGTCCACATCATAGTCCACATCAGAGTTCACATCAGTGCCCCTGTTACACCACAGTCCACATCAGAGTCCCTCCTTACATCAGAATCCACATCAAAGCCCCCCTTAAACTAAAGTTCACATCAAAGTCCCTTCTTACATCAGGGTCCCCATCAGAGTCCCTTCTTACCTCAGGGTCCCTATCAGAGTCCCTTCTTACCTCAGGGTCCCCGTCAGAGTCCCTTCTTACATCAGGGTCCTCATCAGAGTCTCTCCTTACATCAGGGTCCCTATCAGAGTTTCTTTTTACATCAGGGTCCCCATCAGAGTCCACATTCGAGTCCCTCCTTACAATAGAAACCACATAAAAAACGCCCTTAAATTAGAGTTCATATCAGAGTCCCTTCTTTCATCAGGGTTCTCATCAGAGTCTCTTCTTACATTAGGGCCCCCATCAGAATCCCATCTTACATCAGGATCCCCATCAGAGTCTCTTATTACATAAGGGTCCCCATCAGAGTCTCTTCTTACATCAGGATCCTCATCAGAGTCCCTTCTTACATCAGGATCCTCATCAGAGTCCCTTCTTACATCAGGATCCTCATCAGAGTCCTTTCTCACATGAGGGTCCTCATCAGAGTCTCTTCTTTTATCAGGGTCCTCATCAGAGTCTCTTATTTTATCAGAGTCCTCATCAAAGTTCACATCAAAATCCCCCTTACACCTGCTCCGGGTCAGATAAAATCTTGTAGTCAGCTGCAGTTTAGAGACCCTTACTCTACAGATTAACAATTATAAGATCAGAAAATGCACCTACATGTTTCTTCATAAAGCAACTATAAAGGATAGCTAACATGGAATAGAGCCCCCCCCCCCCCCAAAAAAAAAGAAAATTACATCAGGCTCCTCATCAGAATCTCTTCTTACATCAAGGCCCCCTTCAGAGCCTTTTCTTACATCAGGGTCCCCATCAGAGTTTCTTCTTACATCAGGGTCTTCATCAGAGTCCCTTCTTACATCTGGGTCCCCATCAGAGTCTCTTCTTACATCAGGATCCTCATCAGAGTTTCTTCTTACATCTGGTCTTCATCAGAGTCCCTTCTTACATCAGGGTCCCCATCAGAGTATCTTCTTACATCAGGATCCCCTTCAGAGTTCAGATCAAAGTCCCTCCTTACATCGGAATCCGCATCAAAGCCCCTCTTAATTAGAGTTTACATCAGAGTCCCTTCTTAGAGTTTCTTCTTTTATCAGGGTCCCCGACAGAGTCCCTTCTTACATCAGAGTTCACATCAAAACCCCCCTTACACCCACTCCGGCTTGGATAAAATCTTGTGGGCTGCAGTTTAGAGTCCCTTGCTCTACAGATAACAATTATAGAATCAGAAAATGCACCCACACACTTCTTCATAAAGCAACTATAAAGGATAGCTAACAGGGAATAGTGTCCCCCCCCCAAAAAAAAAATAAAAATAAAATTGAGATTTTGTTTCTAGGGAGTGACTACTGTAACAGTTTTTTTTATTTTGTTTTTGTATTTTTTTATGGGTGGGTGAAGTTGCCCTCTGTATTCCATGCTAAATTATTTTCTCTCTTCCATTACAAAAGAATCCATGTCAGATTCTTGGACAAACCACAAAATGAACTTTCTCATCTGAGTCATGTCTGCAAAAACTTAACTCATTCATCACCATGAATTTTAAAATCGAATTGGAAACGCCACATTTATTATTTTTCCCAGACAGAACAATTGTGTTGGCTTCAAAAAGGGACCAAAAATATTTCCATGAGCTAGTTTTACTAAATAGATGGGGTGATTTATGAAATGTCAATATACTTTTTTTTTTTTGAGTGACCCGTTTTTATGTCATTGTGTAAAGATTCTTTGTGTGTTCCTCATGTATGAATTTAAGGAGGTCTTCACATAAAAGGTTGGTGTACCTGGTCTTCAGAATCAGAAGAAAGTAAATTTTCAGAAAAGCAGCGGTGACACCCCGCTTGGACGGATTCCGCCCCATGTGTAAGGGGCAGAATATTCCATAACATTCAATCGCAATGAAAAATATCAGAAAAAAATCAAGAAAAAATACTCCTAAGAACATTTGACCATGAGTGCCGGTTCACACTGGGACGACTTGTCAGGCGACTTAGCCGCCTGACAAGTAGCGTCCAGTTCTGTACAATGAAACCGTTCTAATCGGAGCGACGCAAGTCGCTCCGACTTAGAAAAAGGTTCCTGTACGACTTTGGGGGCGACTTGCATTGACTTCTATACAGAAGTCTTTTTGCAAGTCGCCGCTCCTGTCGTGTCCAGGTCACCTGAGGCAGTTGCGCTGCAAGTCGTGCTGCCTCAGTGTGAACCGACACTAATGCCCCGGTCGGACATTAATCGGACATTCCGACAACAAAATCCATGGATTTTTTCTGACGGATGTTGGCTCAAACTTGTCTTGCATACACACGGTCACACAAAGTTGTCGGAAAATCCGATCGTTCTAAACGCGGTGACGTAAAACACGTACGTCGGGACTATAAACGGGGCAGTAGCCAATAGCTTTCGTCTCTTAATTTATTCTGAGCATGCGTGGCACTTTGTCCGTCGGATTTGTGTACACACGATCGGAATTTCCGACAACGGATTTTGTTGTCGGAAAATTTTATAGCCTGCTCTCATACTTTGTGTGTCGGAAAATCCGATGGAAAATGTCCGATGGATCCCACACGGTCGGAATTTCCGACAACAAGCTCCGATCACACATATTCCGTCGGAAAGTCCGACCGTGTGTACGGGGCATAAGAGTTAACAATCATCAATCAATACGGAAAATAGCCGAACACTATAGCCTAAGAACATTTGACCAGCACAGGAAATAATATTAGTAGGACCTTTGTACTGTGTAACTCTATGGAGATTCCAGAGCGACCACCCAAACAAACCTCCAGCTGCAGTGTGAAGTGAAACATTTAGCAGTGGTATCATTACTGCCTAGTCATGAAGTGATGTCGTCTAGGCTACTCTCAGCCCAGGAGATAAACTAGGAGTATTGAAACATGGACCACGAAGTCCAAGTGAAAGAAAACTGTTCGTCTTTACCATATTCCTCAGCCAACAGATGTTCAAGGCCCCTAATGCGGTCCACTTCAGCAGCCCAATCCCCCAGGGAAGGCATGGTTGTCAATATCCAGTGATGGGGAATCGCTACTCTGGCCGCTGCCAGCAAGTGTCGCAATACATCTTTTTTAATGGATTTGAACATTCCAGGGAGTATAGATAAGAGAACTACCTCAGGTGAAGGTTGAATAGATGTTGCCATCAGTTTACAGTATTATTATTATTATACAGGATTTATATAGCACCAACAGTTTACGTAGAGTTTTACAACTTGAGGGTAGACAGTACATATACAATACACTTTAATACAGTAGGAATCAGAGGGCCCTTATCGTTAGAGCTTACAATCTAAGAGGGAAGGTCAAGAGATACAAGAGGTAATAACTGTGGGCGATGTGCTGATTGAGAAGATAAATCTGCAGTTGCTAGGTGGGGGCCAGATAGGCTTCTCTGAAAAGATGAGTTTTCAGGTATGGCCTGAAAGTGGATAAAGTAGTAGAAAATTGGACAGATTGGGGTAGAGCATTCCAGAGGATGGGAGAGGCTCTGGAGAAGTCCTGAAGGCGAGCATGGGATGAGGTGACAAGGGAGTTTGAGAGCAGGAGGTCTTGGGAGGAGTGAAGAGAACAATTGGGTTGGTATTTTAAGACTAGGTTAGTGAGGTAGCTGGGGGCCAGGTTGTGGATGGTTTTGTAAGTTATAGTTAGTATCTTGAATTTAATTCGGTGGCTGAGTGGCAGCCAATGGAGGGATTGGCAGTTTGTGAGGTGTATGAGCCTGGCAGCAGCGTTCATGATGGACTGAAGTGGGGATAGCCTATTTAGAGGTAAGCCAATGAGGAGGGAGTTGGAGTAGTCGAGGCAGGAGATGACCAGGGAGTAGACATGTGCACACTGAAATATTTTGTTTTGGAATTTCGTTTTCGTCTGAAAAATTAATTTATTTAGTTACTCCCGAAATTCGTTTTTATTCATTTAGTTTTTCGTTAAAAATTGCATTCGTCCGAAAATCCAAATTAATTAAGATCGAATCTGTCATTGAAGGCTTATGGTGTCTGTCAAATGTTTAACCACTTCCCGACCGCCGCACGACTATATACGTCCTAAGTTTGAACGGGGATATCGTTGTTATGGCAGCAGCTAGCTGCCATAACCCCGGTATCCCCGTTTTCGTGCGGCGGCCGGCTTTCAGATAAAAGTGGTCCCTGCAGTGGATTCGCCGCAAGATCACTTTTATCGGTGGCGGGAGAGGGGCCCCCCCTCCCGCCGCGATCCGGTGCCCTCCGCCGCTTACCGGAGCCGTCGGTAGCGGCGGAGGCGATCGCGTCCTCTGCCGTTGTGTGTCAGGAGATGAGTGAGGCCAAGATGGCGCTCACTCGTCTCCAAGATACTGCTGGGCGGAAGCGACGTCAAAACGTCACTTCCGTCCACGCCTCTTAAAGGCATATTTTTTCAAATGTCATTTTTCTAAATGACTTTTTTTTTTTTTTATTGCATTTTAGTGTAAATATGAGATCTGAGGTCTTTTTGACCCCAGAACTCATATTTAAGAGGTCCTGCCATGCTTTTTTCTATTACAAGGGATGTTTACATTCCTTGTAATAGGAATAAAAGTGACACAATTTTTTTTTTTTTTTAAACAGTGTAAAAATAAATAAAATATTTTAAAATAAATAATAAAAATAAAAAAAAAAATTTTTAAAACCCCCCTGTCCCGACGAGCTCGCGCGCAGAAGCGAACGCATACGCGAGTAGTGCCCGCATATGAAAACGGTGGTCAAACCACACATGTGAGGTATCACAGCGACCGGTAGAGCGAGAGCAATAATTCTAGCCCTAGACCTCCTCTGTAGCGCAAAATATGCAATCTGTAGAATTTTTTAAACGTCGCCTATGGAGATTTTTGAGGGTAAAAGTTTGACGCCATTCCACGAGCGGGTGCAATTTTTAAGCATGACATGTTGGGTATCAATTTACTTGGCGTAACATTATATTTCACAATGTTAAAAAAAATTGGGATAACTTTACTGTTGTTTTATTTTTTTATTCAAAAAAGTGAATTTTTTCCCAAAAAAGTGCGCTTATAAGACCGCTGCGCAAATACGGTGCAAAAAAAAGTATTGCAATGACCGCCATTGTATTCTCTAGGGTGTTAGATGAAAAACCATATATAATGTTTGGGGGTTCTAAGTAATTTTCTAGCAGAAAAACCTGTTTTAAACATGTAAACACCTAAAATCCAAAACGAGGCTGGTCCTTAAGTGGTTAAAGAAGATTCGACGGAGCAGATAAACTGTACGACGCCGTATAGTTTACCTGCTCCGTCGAATCTTCTTAGAACTTTCAACAGACACCATAAGCCAAAGTACGTGTGTACTTAGTTCTAGCTATTTTACTGCTCCTCCTCCTTGGTTACAATCAGCCAATAACATTCATCATCATCATTATTTTTTTTTTACATCCTCCACCCAATTCCAGCAGCGAACTTTTCTCCCCTATGTCGAATCTTTTCTCTCTATGTCGAATCTTTTCTCTCTATGTCGAATCTTTTCTCTCTATGTAGAATAATCTTGGACTAATAGAGTTAAGGTTAGGCACATTCGACCACAGGTTTGATGGACACAGATTGTTTTTGTCAGCATCATGTCGAATCTCCTATCTATATCGAACTGTTATAACAACAAAACGAAAATAAAGCATTTGTTAATGTCGGATCTTTCGTTTTTCGGATTCTGCACTTTCGTTAGCGTTTGTAAAAATGATAACGAAAATACCTGAAATTCAGACGAAAATGCATTCGGACGAAAACAAATGCACATGTCTACCAGGGAGTGGATTAGAAGCTTTGTGGTGAAATTGGTTAGGAAGGGGCATATCTTGGAGATGTTGCAGAGGTTAAAGTGGATGTAAACCATCAATTTTTATTTTTGATTTTTTTTATATCATACTGTAGAGTATAAGATTTCCTATCATTTGAGCCCAGTCTTGCCACACAGAGTTAATCCAGCTCTGAGCAATCCTCTTTTATTGTTCAGTGAGAAAAATCTTGACAAACTGAGAAAAACTTTGTCAAATACTCCCCCTTGCTGTGAGTGACAGCCTAAGACACAGGCATTATTTTTTAATTCCCTCCCCCACTCCTTTCTTCAGCAGCTCTGCAAGGATTGGCTGTTCCACACCTCAGCATGATTTGGCATGCTGAAGTCATGTGGTTACTTTCCTGTCTTTTCACTGGATGTTAGAGATCATAGCAGAAGTTCAGTGTTAGAAATACACAGGAGAAAATGCATATTGACAAGGGGAGTGTAGAGGTGGGCGGGGAGTCTACTGACATCACAACTCCACCCACCGAGCTCCAGACAACAGACCCACCCACAGAATATGCAGTTTTTCGGGTCTCATAACAGACAGAGGGGAGACATTTGACAGGTAAAGATACATGCAGGAGGGATGTATATCCTTATAGATAACCCCTATGGCAGTAGTTTAGAAAGGATGACATTGGGTTTACATCCACTTTAAGGCGGCAAATTTTGGATAGCGATAGGATTTGGGACTGAAAGTTAGTTTAGAGTCCATGATTACACCGAGGACGTTGGCGTGGGGGGACAAGTTGATAGTTGAGCCGTTGATATTGACAGAGAAATCAGGGGAAGTGGTACCTGAGGGAGAAAATCTTATGAGCTCGGTTTTGGATAGGTTGAGTTTGAGGAAGTGATGTGATATCCAGGCTGATATGTCTGCTATTAAGTTGGTAATGCGTGAGGAGACAGATGGAGAGAGCTGGGGGGTAGAGAGATAGATTTGGGTGTCATCAGCGTAGAGCTGATATTTAAAGCCATAGGAGGCAATCAACTGACCCAGGGAGGTGGTGTAGATTGAGAAAAGGAGAGGTCCAAGAACAGAACCTTGGGGGACCCCAACGGAGAAAGGAAGAGGAGAGGAGGAAGTAGAGTTGTAAGTGACACTGAAGGAGCAGTGGGATAGGTAAGCTGAGAACCAGCGAAAAGTACAGTCACGGAGACCAAAGGAGTGGAGTTTATTGAGGAGGGGGTGGTCCACTGTGTCAAAGTCAGCAGAGAGATCCAGGAGAAGTAGTACAGAATAGTGTTTGCTGGTTTTAGCCGTTAGTAGGTCATTTGAGAGTTTAAGGAGAGCAGTATATCTGAAGATCCGTTGTCAAAATCCCTGTACAGGAGGGCATTCCCACCAGATGTGGAGCATGGTACCCCGGGAGCCAAGACACCGCCAACAGGTATCTGGCACTGTCGAGTTAAAATGGTGTGTAGCAATAACTCTCGGTGGAGCTGCTGGTTTAAAGCGGGCCTGTCCTCTTATCTCTTTACCCCTCTTAAATTGTTCAATCCCCTTGGCACAGCTGTATTGCAGTGTTGTAATGATATGAGTATTTACTTTAACCCACAATATACAATTATATTTATATTTACCTCTACCTGGGTGTCTGTAGCTCCACCTGCAGGAGAAATAACAACATTGCACACAAACTTCAATAATAACCAGAAATAACTTCTTTCTTTGAGTAAGTGGTATATTTATATAAAGGGTTATTACAATGACTACACTAGCACACCAACGTAGTGCAATAGTATAGTGAATAGTTATGACAATTGGTAACATACACAAATATACCTAATAGTATATATCTATACCAGGGAGCTCCCCCTGCTCTAAACTGTAAAGTCACTATACTTAGTAAATAAATGCAGAGCCCAGCAATAAAAAGAGATAGTCTTAACGTCTTCAGTCTTCACTAGCTAAGAACTTGTAATTGTAATCCACAAGGGGGGTTCCTCTTGGGTGTTGCGCAGTATAAGGTGATACACTAAGGCAGTTATAATCCGGCAGACTGCCTAATGCCTCGTTTCCACTGAGCGGATCAGATCGGTACGGTTCGGTACGGTACGCTATTTTGGGTGTTTCCATTATGAAAGTGGCCCATACAACCAAACCGTACCATTCCATTCAGGGTCCTGCTTCAGATGTGGGGCCATAGAAAATGGAACGGTTCGGTTAGGGCGGAGCTACGATACATTCCACTGATTGGCTGACAGAAAACCCTCTGCTGTGCTATGCTGAGGCATTTTTTCTAAATCCTGTATGGCCCCTTGTGGTCCCACTTGCAGTGGAAATGCTCACCAGAATAGACCGGACCATTCTAGGCCATTAAAACGACCCGAACCGATCCGCTCAGTGGAAACGAGGCATAAGTGTTCTCATATGAAAAAGAAAAACATCTAGCATCCGCTTTTGAATACTGAAGTCTATGCAGATGTACTGTTTTCCAACTTAACTTGTTCTGTGGGACTATCAGTCCCAGCAACACTCTGTAACAGTTCTAAGTGTGTGTGTAGTATTAAACAAACTTCTGGGTATTAACCCTCTCACCACACGGGATCCAGGCAGATGGATGTCTCAGTTTCTGCAGTTCTCAGTCCGTATGGAGGCACCACCGCACCGTCACACTGTTCCGTCACTAACGACCAGGAGTCCTTGGTTACCTCCCCACGGGTCTCCGTAACGATCACTTCTGCTGCTTCAGCACACTGTGATACGATGGCAGGATCCTTGCAACTGCTCCGCTCCTTCTCAAGGTAGGCCGCAACCCTGTGGGACACACACACCCACAGAGTCCTGCTGGCAGGCCACGCGTCCCAGGAACAAGAGACTTAACATGGCCGATCCCGTCCCTTTTATATCCTCCCACAATGCAGTTCAGTTCAACACTTGTCCAGGAGCATTGTGGGTGGGTCACGGCTAAAGTTCTGAAGTAAACAATTAATCACTTCCATGTCACTTCACTTAACTATAAAACGTAAAAGTATTGTACCTTTTCAATTATCCACAAGATGGCACTATAACAACTTATGTACTGCATAACACACATATGGCTAAAAACAACAGTTGTCAGCGCTACAGGTGTATAATCGAAGGGCATCTGTACCATCTCGTAACCAGTTCAAATCCTTTTTCCTGGGTCTTAGTGGCTAGGGGTTGCTTGTGCATCAGGATAAAGCATTTTTTCCAGTCAATAAGAGAGATAGAGTGCCATAGTTCTGCCTCCCAGGCCTTCGTAAATGGTGGAAGGTCAGGAGAAGAAATATTGAGCAAGAGGGAGTAAAGTTGAGAGACCACATGCGTTGGAGGTTCTGCCTGCATGAGCAGTTCCTCAAATCCTGTCGGTAGTCTGGTAGGCTAGGATGTCCGGTATGGATGGGAAAGACAGAATGTAAGAAGTAGTTTGATGTCTCTGAAGCCACTGCATGGGGTGTCAGGAAAGCGAACCGGAAGGGGTATATGTCCTTAGAGTGTGGTCTGCTCTAAGGACTTGGGCAAGCCTCCTATGATCTTCTTTTCCCGTGGTCTGAATCCTGTAAGGTACATAGACGATGGGAAGGCCAGGGTCCCAAAGAAGGGAGTCATAGGCCCCAGGTGATTCCATAAGCCCCCTCTGGGCAGCATGCAATCCCAGATCTGAATCGTTTGACAGGTAAGATCATTAAGGGGAGAGTTCAATTGGGTTCATATGGCTTTCCAAGTGAACCTAAAGCTTGGTTGAAGAGTGGTGAAACCAATCTAATATGCAAATGAGCACCGCTGCCTTATGGTATAGTGAGATGTCTGGGGCTCCAGTCCCCCCTCGAAACTTTGGAAGAGATAATGTTTCATATCGTATTCTAGGGTGGGCAGCATTCCAGATGAATTTGGAAAACAGTTGGCGTAGTTTCCGGAAGTAAGAATTAGGTATGTGTATAGGGATGGTTTGAAATAAGTACAGGAACCGAGGGAGAACATCCATTTTCAGGGCATTCACTCTACCTAGCCATGAGAGCCATTTGGACGCATAGGTAGGGTCTGGTATGGATGTTAACCCCTTGGCACCGGCCCCCGCTGGCCCTTTAAGGTCTTTAAAATTCTGTGAGGTGAGGAGGGGCTTATGGCTGTCACAGATCCCGATCACAAGCAGCGACGCACGCTCTCGGCACAGCTCTATTGGTTTTTGCATGCACTCTGCACCAACAGGTTAAGAGGGACCCCATGAAAAAAAAAAGTTGTGGGGTCCCCCCAAATTTCATACCAGACCCTTGAGATTTAAAGGGGAAACCCCATACAAAAAAACAAGAAAATAAAGTGTAGGGTCTCCCCTAAAGTTCATATCAAACCCTTATCGAAGCACACAGCCTGGGTGGCCAAGAAACAGGGGGAGGAGTGTGTGCCCCTCTCTGAACATTACCAGATCAAATGCCCTCAAAATGACATGGGTAATTTACAATGGGATCCCCTCTAGCACAGCACTTTGTCCTCATGTTGATGAGGACAAGGACCTCTTACCCATAACCTTGACCCAGTGGTTGTGGGGGTCTAAGGGTGGGTTGCTTATCGGAATCTGGGAGTCCCCCTTAAAAATAAGGGGTCCCCATATACTACCGCCCCCATGTGAAGGGGTACATAGCCCTTCTAATTCCCAAAAAGGTAAAAATAGTAATAAACCCAATCTGTGAGCAAGCCCTTAGGGGTAAAACGTGTCTGGATAGTGGCATGTTCGGTGGAGACAGAATGTATGCATCTACTTTGTTTTTGATGGAATAAAACAATACTAAGAATTTAAAATAGAGTGCAACTCCTAACTTTTTTTACAGTAAATAAACGCGCACACATTTTTGACAAGTCCTTTAATTAAAAAATCCTATGATATAAATTTACAGATCCATGTCAATCATGATGGCTGATGGCTGCCAACCCACTATATGAAAAAAAAAAACTGCCAACATATCTGAACCCATCAGTTGACTCCAGCCAAATGTAATTTCACCGTCCCCTTGGCAGCAATATAAAGAAAAGGGATTGGGTACAAGTGGTTGTAAAGACAGAAAGTTTTTTATCTTAATGCATTGATAAAAAACCTTATGTGTGCAGCAGCCCACCTCAGCCCCCTAATACTTACCTGAGCCCCATCTCGATCCAGCAATGTGCACGAGTGCTTCGGCCATCCGGAAATCTCCCTCCTGATTGGCTGAGACACAGCAGCAGCGCCATTAGCTTCCGCTGCTGTCAATCAAAGTCAGTTAGCCAATCAGGAGAGAGAGAGGGCAAGGCCAAACCATGGCTCCGTGTCTGCATGGACACAGAGCTGCTGCTCAGCTCGGGTGTCCCCATAGCAAGTTGCTTGCTGTGGGGGGCACTCGACGGGAGGGAGGGGCCAGGAGCACCGAAGAGGGACCTGAGAACAGGAGGATCCAGGCTGCTCTGTGAAAAAACACTTCTCAAAGGAGGTGTGTATAACATGTTTGTTATTTTTAAAGGAAAAAAAAAGGAGACTTTAAATATAAAGTATCACTTTAAATATATCTACATCTACAGTACATAATATCAAAAGATTCTGAGGATTCTGAGAATCTGAAGAAATCCCTGTGCGTAATGGGCAAGGCCAAAATGCAATACTGGATGTCCGTAATCTTCGAGCCCTCAAATGGCACTGCATTAAAAACAGGCATGATTCTGTGATGGTCATCACTGCATTGGCTCGGGAATACTTTCACACAGTTGTCTGTGCCATCCGAAAATGCATTTTAAAGCTCTATCATGCAAGGAAGAAGTCATATCTGAACATGGTCCAGAGAAGCTGCCATATTCTCTGGGCCAAAGCTCATTTAAAATGGTCTGTTGCAAAGTGGAAAATTGTTCTGTGGTCAGACTAATCAAAGACATTCTTTTTGGCAACCATGGGCGCTGCATCCTCTGGACTAAAGAGTAGAGGGACTTTCCAGCTTGTTATCAGCGCTCAGTTCAAAAGCCTGCATCTCTGATGGTATGGAGGTACATGGAATGGGAAGCTTGCATATCTGGAAAGGCACCATCAGTGCTGAAAGATAAATCCAGGTTTTAAAGCCACATATGCCATATGCTCCCGTCCAGATGATGTCTTTTTCAGGGAAGGCCTTGCATATTTCAGCAGGACCATGCTAAACCACATACTGCATCTATTACAACAGTATGGCTTCATAGTAGAACAGTCTGGGTACTTAAATGAAATGCCTGCAATCCGGACCTCTCACCAATTGGAAATATTTGGCGCATCTTGATATTAAAAATACGACAAAGAAGACCCAGGATGTTAAGCAGTTTGAATCCTGTATCAGGCAAGAATGGGACAACATTCCTCTCTCAAAACTCCAGGAAACTGGTCTCCTCAGTTCCCAGACGTTTACAGAGTATAGTTAAAAGGAGATTGTATACTACAACATGGTAATCATGGCCCTGTCCCAACTTTTTTGAGACTTGTTGCTGCCATCAATTTCAAAATGACCTTTTTTTGTTCTTAAAATTATACATTTTCTCAGTTTAAAGTGGTTCTATAGGTAAAAGGTTTTTTATCTTAATGAAGGAAGTTCAGAGGCAATGCCAACAACTCTACACCTGAAAAGTGCTGTGCTCAGTGCCCAACGGTAACTTCCAGACTCAGCCCATGAAGTCCAATCCAGCGGGGTCCAATCACAGTAAAGCTGGCCATATACTGGTAGACTTTTAAACAAACGTTCGTACGAATAATGGTTAGAAAATTCTTAGTACATTCGATGACTTGACAAATGTTGGTTCAAAATTACTGCAAAAAATGTAGGTATCTTTTAACCACTTGCTGACCGGCTAATGCCGATATATGTCGGCAAAGTGGCATGGTTGTGCAAAACGAATTACCCGTATGTCACTATGTCATCGGCGGCTAGCGGGAGCGTGCCCGTGGGTTCCGCTGACTCGATTGTCGATTGTCCGCGGTGACCCACGATCGTGGCATGGAGAGGCAGAACGGGGAGTTGCCTATGTGAACAAGGCATTTCCCTGTTCTGCCTAGCAACATGACAGGGATCTACTGCTCCCAGTGATCGGGAGCAGTGATCTCTGTCATGTTCTAGTGAGCCCATCCCCCCTACAGTT